>NC_134314.1:92012384-92323984 GCF_964195595.1 Calonectris borealis | reverse complement strand
CATTTTTACCATATACCCCTGTTTCTTATTTTCCACTTGTGGAACTCACCAGAACTGATGCCTTTCCCAGAGACAACGCTACACACAGGCTTGCTTAAATTAGAGTTAAGTGGGGAGAGCGAAAAAAAAGACAACCTATCTAACTCCCGCATTTTTTAATGGCCCATATCCCATTTAAGCCATGGCTGCCTTACACTTTGCAGGCATAAATTTCTTGGGCAAGAGAGGGAGTGTGGGGTTTTTTTGCTCTTCCTGTTAGTTTTCATTTTTTGTTCTCCTGCCACGGCTCCACCACCCTTGCTGTTCCCAGAATAGCAATTTGGTGGCATCTCTGAGGAGTGTGAGAGAAGATGGGGAAAAATGTTGTACCAGAATATGGCAGGAATGGCTGACAGGAAATAATGGAAGAAAAGAGGAGAGGAGTTGAGCCTTGTGCTACAGTTGGCTAGCACAGTCATGCAGTGCCAGGCGTAATCCAGTGACCCACGTCCAGATTGTTCCAGCGTAGCCTGTGTGCTGGGGATGGATGGGCAAGCCCTGTCCAACTCCCCATTCATTGTATCTTCCCAAGATGCCATTTTAGAGGTAAAATGGCCTTCAAAAGGATAAAATTACACTTGAGAGATAGTATTTCATATCAACCAACCAATGATCTGGGTTTTTCACATGTAAAATGTGGATTTTAATGTGGAAAACTGCAACTTCCTGAAGATTCTGAGTTAATTAGTTACTCATCCTGATTGAAACTCTCCCTGCAGGCTGGTGTGAACAGTTTTAAACATCAATACGTAACGCCTTACAACATACAAATTTTTATTCCAAAATACAAAGGAGAACAATGAATGTGGCTTATTATTCACTCTGGTGAGTAACTACCACACAATGGTAACAAAAGGCATTTGGGGAAGACAATGTGAGTGACCACTAAACCTATTTTTGGTCAGTATATCTACAGTATTGAATAATTGACTCCTTTCATTCGCTTTGATTTGTTCCACACTGCTAAATGTTAGTTTGTTCCCAGCAGCTCCTTAGTACCTTCCAAAGCAAAACTGGGATGTGGGATTGGGCGTCGTGGTGCTGAGTGAAAACCCAGGGCCAAATGCTCCGTGCTGTGCGTGCCATTAGTCTGCTCAGGAAGGAGTCTGCTCTCATTTCTGAGCAACCTGATGAAAAGAGGTGCTGACACTGATGTTGGGTATGAGCAAGATGTTAACTAGTATTTGGAAGTTGAGACAGATGAGAGAGAGGAAAGACAGGGTGGAAGTCTTGGTGATGCTCGGTTGTCTATCATCCCTCAGAAAAGGCTTCCTGAGAACAGTGTTACAGGGTTACGCTTTATTTGCCTGAACTGAGCACTCCATTAGGTCTCTATTTATTTGGATACCCTGATTACTTTGATGAGATGCTAGAAGCCTCAGGAAATTAAAATAAGCAATATTTTTAGTGCAAGCAACATCTTCTGTTTGTAAGCTCTTCTACCAGCTTCTCCCCAAGCTCCTGAGAGAAGGAACAGGCTGTACAGCTGGCCAAGAGGGCTGCTGAGGTTCAGCTGTTTTCTACGCATGAGGGCCTGTCTTGGAGAAAGCAAAGACATCAGAGTCTACCATTTGAAGGGAACAAGATGAAGTTCAAAGGCCTCATTAAATTCCAGTCCTAAAAATACAGCAAGGAGGAAAGCCATTTTGCTGGTAAATGGCCCCACATTTATTTGCAGTCTCATGTAGCTTAAATCTACATCCCAAACTTTGTTTGGAAACTTTTTGCCAGCTGGTGCAGACAGGATATATCGACACACAAGCAAGGAATTCCACATACCAGAGGAAATGGAACAGTAAGAGATAAAATTGCAATATTTGAGAAAACAGTAAATTTAGGTAAAAGAAAAATGCTTAAACTCTGTTAATGAAATACAAGTAGTTTTTCTTCAGGGAACTGGAGAGTTAACCCATTCACAGATAATGTGGCATTTTCCAAAATAAATTCTACACGTGAGAGCACTGAATTGGTGAGAAGATGATTAATCTCTTATCAATGCCTTGTTTATTTTGAACATTTACGGTTTTATGAGACTAACAGAATGATTTATCAGTGGCTCTGAAATACTGTAAACGTGTCATCCAGAGTTTCTACATGCACTGTGGCTTTGGGATCTCTAGGATAAATTCTACAACTGAATTGGTATTCACATTTGCTAGAGTAGAAGATGTTGATGTAATTCACATTTCTAGGATTGTTACTAGATGTGGCAAGCAAAGAAAAGAGGAAATATTAAAGGAGGAACTAAAAGGATCAATCTTAATTACTACTCACAACTTATTATGAGCAACTTATTATGAGGTCCTATCAGCCACATGGAAAAATGCACTCCCTCTTAATGCTATTGATTCTACATCCAGAAAGAAAAACATAAAATAACCTTTCCTTCTTTTTTTAAGATTAGCAACAGGAGACTGCAACCACACAAGAAAATAGCTGAAACATAAACTTAAAGCATTTTGGAAAAGAAGACAAAATTCCTCAATGTGCTTCCCTTTTTAAGACTGAAAATGGAATAGCTAATTTATGCCACAAATCTCTGTTTGTGTGGCAAAGGTTTGTGTAGGCCTCAAAATGGTGCAAAACTGCAGTACTTAATCAGAGGAGATACAAGCTCGCAATTCTTTCAGTGGGACTGAATTCCCGTTCAGTGTCACAACTGCCTTTAGAATCTTTTGGCTGATTTGATCAAAACTCCTTACTATGTTCAGCACACGGAAACAAGAAAATAATTGACAAGAACCAGTGTCATAGAAAGACATGTATTAGCAAATTCTAACTTGTTAGTGGAATAGGAGACCCTACTGTGTTCTTCTGTTGTAATAGAGAGCTGCAAAGTTTTCATAATTTGAATGATTGAGTGCTTTAATGTGCAAGAGGTACAAAGCATGTACTCAGATGTTTCATTTGATAAACTGCCAGTGCATTTCTCATTGTCCACTTCTTTGGTAGGAAAAAAAAAAGTATATATGTGGGCAGGAAAAGTAACAACCCTAATACAGTTATATTCAAACTTGCATCCCTAGAAGTGCTGACAGTAAGTAAATTAATATGTATTCTTGGTACTTTCTTGTCTTTATCAGTCATCAGGCCCATCATTCATGATGAAAAGGCATTCTTTAAAAATGAAATAACACAAAACATTTGAGACCCACAGGGCTTTAAAGGAGCCTAGGTGGTCTGCTTACCTCTCCTGCACCACTTACTTCTGTATTTGTTTGTTCATAATGTTGGAGAAAGTTTCTGGTTTCTGGGGACGTGATAGAGCAGACATATAGCTAGCACTTACACAGGGTTAACAGGGCTACGAAAGTCCAGAAAGAATATCTTGGGAAGAAGATAATACATAGTCTGTGAGAAAGAGACCAACAATGTAGCTGAATGACACCCTTGAGCTGAATTTGTTCTTTTTCACTGTGATTACTGAGAAATTTAAATGCTCTGTATGCATACGGTCCGTGTGAATTTCTGTAAGACTATCTATAAAGAGAAAGAGTTAGTTCTAATGAGCTTAAAACTTCACTCCAGTGTTATGATATTTAAACAATCATTAAAATTTATTCAAACAACATATATGGGTTTGTTTTGATATTTCTGCCAGTGTTATAACCATTCCTACATTTTTATTCTGCCTGTACACAAACAGGAATGAGAGAGGAATAATTAAACAACCATTATGAGAATATGCAAAATAACAGTGAAAGACAAATATTCTGCTCTTGTGTAACTTCTAGTTTCACTTCCACATTGATAGAACAGTTATTAGACTGAAGATGATACTTTATTACACAGTAAGAAATATGTGAAAATGATACAAAAGCACATTGAGGTTTCATTGTGATGGCCTCAGACATAAGGAATAACAATGTTGTCCATAAATCCTTAATTCCATCCCTTCATATACATGCAGTACCAATAATTAGAAGATCACGTACAATTTTTTTCCTGCAGGACTTCTACTTCATTCAGCATGGTGTATCATTAGATTTGTCAGTGACTTCTCTAAAAATCTCATTAGAACCTTGCTGGCCTTGCAAGACCTGAACCTATTGAAATGAAGCTCATTTTTCCTGATTTTTCACAGCAGTAGTCTGCAAAACCCTTTGTGAGCTGGGCTTCTGAAACCCAGGGTGGGGTCAAAATCTTTGTTGGGAGCCTTCAATTTACATCTAATTAAGTCTATGAATAAGCAAACCTTGCTTTTTGCCTGCCATAAATCCCATGCTCTTTGAGACTTTCAATTGTCACAAATTCACTGTTGAAACCACTGCTGAGCTACGAATACCATCTTCAATAAAACATGCATCCTAAAATCTACCGATAGAATGCATATAGTTTTCAGCACTGATTATAGCTGCTATGCTATAAGACATTGTCAGCACTAACCTTTTCCCATTGTTGGGGCCTCCTTTCTGCTGCTTCTTTACTGCTTTGATTATATAGCAGCAGTGCTAGAATTATTTATGTTAGGATTTTATACTACCACCATACCATGAATGTGCCACTCATTTATATGCAAATTTAGAGGCAGAGTCTATATTATACCTCTTTGTTTCTTGCTCCTGATTGAAAATCTAATTGTAAGGTTCAGCACTAATAAAATTAGGACAATTATTATTGCTCTTAATTCTTAATTTTTTCAACAGTCCTGCGATAGTTGTTGTTCCTTGAGATTTTCAATTGCTACAATAAGGATACTTAAAGACTGCAGGTGTTCTCATTACAGAAAAAAAAGGAGGAAAATTTCTAGCATTCCAGTTTTGATAGAAAAACTTCAACATGCAAATCTTAAATGCTGACAGCAAGAAACATTTAAAGAAAACCAGAAATCCATTAATATTTATTGTAATTTTATTTTAAAGCCAGTCTCAGTTTTGGGGGATCTGCCTCACATTTTATAAGAATGTTTGATACATGACTTTTTATTGTGAAACATAAAGCACTGTATGGTAGAAATTCAGTTTAAAAACAGAAGAAAAAACTTTGCCAAAAGACAGTGGCAAAAAGAGATTGAAAACGTGACTGCAAGTTAGGAAAAGAATTCATCCTAGAAGAACAGGGGAAAAAAACCCCATCATCACATTACTTAAGAAAGAGGATCTGGATTACTGTAACATCTGGTGTGGGCTCACACTGGTTTCAGTCCCAAATAAACTCTTCTGTGCCATTAGATGGGACAGGAGCTACGGTCTGGTAGGCAGCAGATTTTGAAAATGGCAAGAAGATTTTTGCTTCACTGCTCTCACATTTATCATATTTTCATTCTATGCAACATCACCAAACAAAATGATAAATGGTAGCTACTTATATCCTACATTTAATTTTCTGTCATACTTACACTGTTGACAGTGTAAGCTGAGTCACCTTGACAGATATTAGACACTCATAGATTCCTTACTAAATTACCTGATTTTTTCCTGATCCCAAATTTGCCATGCAGCCAAGAACTATTTTCACAGCTTAATGCTGTCAGACAAGAGCATACTGCTGACCTCATGTTCCTTAATCTTAGAATCATAGAATCATAGAATCATACAGGTTGGAAAAGACCTCTAAGATCATCATGTCCAACCGTCAACCCAACACACCATGCCCACTACACCATGTCCCTAAGGGCCTCATCTACACGTCTTTTAAATACCTCCAGGGATGGTGACTCCACCACTTCCCTGGGCAGCCTGTTTCAAGGCCTGACCACTCTTTCAGTAAAGAAACTTCTCCTAATGTTCAATCTAAACTCCCTTGGTGCAACTTGAGGCCATTTCCTCTTGTCCTATCGCTAGTTACTAGGCAGAAGAGACCAACACCCACCTCGCTACAACCTCCTTTCAGGTAGTTGTAGAGCGCGATGAGGTCTCCCCTCAGCCTCCTCTTCTCCAGGCTAAACAACCCCAGTTCCCTCAGCCGCTCCTCATAAGGCTTGTGCTCCAGGCCCTTCACCAGCTTGTCACTGACTTTACTACGTGACACCAGAATCTTGTGGATACCTTATAAGCCCAGAGAGCTCGAATTTTCTTAAGATGTCTGCTTCCTGATTCTGTCAGCAAATGAAGTACAACGGAAGATTGAGAGGAGAAATCTCTAGTTTGTACAGTCATATAGCCAAAACTAGCTTTTGTATAATCTGAGACAATCTCACTTTTCTGTAAGAAAAATGCTTTAAGGTTTGTCACAGCTAATCTTTGGGCAGCGCTTTTAGAAGCCCTGGTGTGTGTGCACCCACTCACCACTCAGCAAGTGAAGGAGTTAAGTCAAGGGGCTCTTTCCAGAAACCCCCTGGACTTCAGTAGCAAGAGGCTCCATAAACAAACATTTTTTGACAACCCAAAATCCAAAGAAAAAGAGGTGATCTGGAGGGATCTGATGTGGCATGACAGAAGAAGCAACTTTACAGAGACACTGTCCAAAGCTAAGATTACTTAGTAGAAAGGAACATCTGTCTGACCCAAATAGCAAATAAATTAAATTGGATTGACATACTGCAACACAGATGCGTAATTATCATCTTGCCTAAAAAAAGGAAAGAAAATGGCAAGAAACGTCATCTTTTCTGATAGCAAAAATTATAAACAATAAACATGCATGAAATTACCTCTTCAAAATCTTGTTATTATTGACATTCTATGTGCTCTCAGCTCTGATGGTACAATACTCTGATACAAACACACATGGTGGGCCTGGCAGCTGCATTACCATCATTTTTAAAATGAAATTTTCAGGCAAGAGTATGCATAACAGCAGAGTTCTGTTTCTTCATGTGTTGTGTATGATAGAATCAGAACCAGTTAACTCTTAACCAATGTATTTATTTCATAAGTTCCTTTCCCTGTAATACCCTGTGACAGTCAGGGAATGTACTCTTTGATATGTATTTACTGGTGGCTCTCAGAAACATGGTACTGTTTGTACAGCAAAGTCAGAGCATCAGGGAGAAGGGCATGGACCTCTCCTCTGAGGAATTTCTCTTCTCTGCAGCCTCACAGACAGAACTTGTCAAAGGCTGTTGCCAGAGCAACTGAAACCTCTCACAAAATAGCATTTCTGATGTGAGACAACTGTACCCCAGGGAAATACAAAAGCAACTATTTTCAAACGGCTAGTGTTGAAGTAACTTGTTATCAAAACACCATACTATGATAAACAGTTGTAAGAAATTACAGTTTCATGGCTGGCGGGATCATCTCTTGTAATGCTGCTTTCCTCATAAATAGAAAAATAATCTACAAAACAGTGTTTATGAGGAGGCTTTTGGGATAAATTCAGCCCTGAAAAAAAACTCTTGATATTATAAGCCTAATGATCCAACTATGGGATAAGTTCAAAGGAGTGGCTGAAAAGGGTCATGATATCCTCATCAGTTCCCTATGCGTCTGGGAAGCAAGAAGAGGCAAGAAACTAGGCTGTGCAGAGCCTGGAGAACAGTAAAAGAAAAGAGGCTTTTGGGTCTAGAGGTTGAAGACTATGCCCATGATTTACTGCTGTACTACAGATGCTAAAAGTAACACTTCCATGCCGGTTTCTTTTCCTGTTTGACTTAGCGTGCAGAACAGATCTTCAGTGAGGAGGCAATTCCCATTCAGTCCTAGAGAAGACGCACTTAGACTTAACAAGTTTTTTTAAAAAGTGACTGAGGACTGTCTGAAGACAGAAGGTCTCTCATTGATAATAAATATATCTTTCACCTAGTCATCGATTTATTTATTCCATCCTTTTTTTTATTTGGGCTGAACTTCAAGTTGAAATTCGTAAAGAAAATGTTGATTAAGAGAAGGTAAGAGACAAAGAACATATGTAAGCTGAGTTATAGCATCTACAACAAGTTCAGTAGCATTGAGTTTTTTGAGCAGGCTATTTTCCATTCTGAGACCATACAGCTTCCCCATAATTCTTACTCTGTAAAGCACATGAAGGTATAAAGGCAGCCACTGGCACTGCATACTTTAATAGATCATATTCAGAAATATGGGGTTGTATTGGAAAGCGGCTGCGACTGAAGAGAATTTCTAGGGCAGCAAATGTAATTTCTCTCAGTTTTCTTGGAGTTCTAAACAGTGATAAAGAAAAGACGTGTTGCTTATGAATGTCACTCACACCTATAGCCACCTTCGTCTCAGATCAGAAGAAGATGAAGGAAAGAGTGGTGGGATTAGAGAGTGAACACTGACTTTTGCATTTATATTTCTTATTGGGGATATCAAACTGCAAGGTGCTGAGCATGCTGCCCCTTATTATTATTAGGCTCGCCCTGTTGATTTCAGTGATCCTAACAATTTATTTAAGTCCATCCCTGAAGATTTTGCTGGATTAGTGTTTGATATTTTGCAGAATCAATTTCAGGGCTCCTCACTGGTGTATTTTTCTTCAGAAGACATAACTGACATGATACTCATTTCAGATATGTTCAGGTTTGGTTATGTTTCAAAATCTCCTGACATTAGATGTCACGACAGTTATGTCATCTGAATAAAAGTATTATCTGCTCTTCATAGGAATATCTGTTTAGGACTCTTACTATGCTATCATTTGTCAAACTAATTGAAAAGTAGTTTCCTATTTTTCTTCTTCACTTTTTAATGTCATCAGTACTCAGATGCATAACTAGAAGCATAGAGAGATGGATTTTAGTGTCACAGCTGTGTAAATCGGAAGTCAGTCCATCAGAGTTAATGGATTATATCAGGCCCAAACTGAATAAGCACTGCTTGCTTAAAGAAATCAGTACAACCCTCTTGAAAATTATGTTAGTAAGAGCTTCTGGGAACTTTCTTCTTTATCAGATTAGTCCATCTAACCCATATTATATGCTCTCCACTTTACGTCATTGTTTCCTGTTTTCTCTCCTTTTTCTAAGTGGAAAATTTTTGTTTCCTTTAAAATACATCAGTGGGGATCTTTACAAGATTATTGATATTTGCATTGCCTGCATAAGGTGTACCTTTCCTGATACACCACTTACCTTCTTCAGGAATTAGGGAAAAATATGTGTCCTTTTGCATAAAATGTAGTTCATCATAAGACATTAAAAGAGAGTGCTCTAACATGATAATTTCATTATGGGGTTGTGAGCCATTTACATTTGAATCTACTTAATCTTACACAGTTTATACATCTTTTAAAAATCACTGTTAGCAATGTTTGGATACAAATATAGGTACAGAACAGATTGCATTTCAAAATGTCTGGAATCTAGCTATGAATACTTTTCTAAATGATGTTTCAGCTGTCCAGCTTCTTAAATTAGAGCATTTGTATTTACTAAACTGATCGTTTCTAGAAATCTATTTGAAGAATCCTTGTGTCATTAACATTGTTTCTATACTGACGACTTTTAAGGTTGGAACTTTGATCACTTTATTGCTTGTTTATATGATGTTATTAAAAAATCAAATAACTATTACATAATATACAGTAAAGGAGACGCTGTGTCTATCTTAATTTTCTCACTTTCCTCCATTCTAACAAATGAAGGTCTATCCATTGGTAATCAGCTTGCATACATTGAAAACTTCATTTAATTTCAGAAATAACTCCTCTTAACCACAAGTGTTTATTTTACTTTTGTCTCCAGAACTGTCTCAGCTAAAAAAATGGGGTAATGATGTGGAAGCACCTTCTAAATTATGATAAATTATGTCTGCCTTTTGATCTCATCCTTTCTGTGGATCCAGTGCAGCTATTTACTCACATAGTATCACCTTACCTTAGACTGGAAGATTCAGACTTGCACATATGCAAAGACCAGAAATGAGAATACCAGGAGGAGGTACATAGAGCTACAGTGGCATTTCGTAAGTCTTCATTATCAAAGGGGAGGTACACACATCGACTAAGCCAGTTCTGAGAAAAAATGCTGGGACAAGAACCAAGAGTTTCCAGAGTCTGAATGGAAATATTGTATGTCTACCAAATATCTTGAGATAAACTCCTGAAGTACCTTTGATAATGTCAGGGAATTAAATGGGAATTTGACTATTGACTTTAGTGCAAACATGGTTTTGCTTCTGTGTTAATAAGCTGAGCCAGTGTGCACTCTGACGTCAGGGAGATCAAGGTCCTCCAAAAAAGGACCTTTGAACAATTTCCTCTGTCTTCAAGAGCTCCTTCAGACAACCTGACTGGGTGGAGAGGGGAGAAAATGCAGGCTTGCTTCATTTTCCACATTTTTCTCATAGCAGTGTTGAAATAAAGGATCTTCTTTTTGAGGCCCTTAATTATTAAAATTCTTTGTACCCTTCTCCCTGTTCTCTTATGACTCTCCTTCCTTTGCCCCAAAATTTCTTTTCCGCTTTAAAATCACTTTGACAATTGGGATCTGAGCATGACCCAAAGCTGTTACTTGCCTAGCAGGTCATGAAGTCCTGTTTGCAGTTATTGGGTAGTATTCCTGGATGGTCTTTTACTTTAAGCAGTATATATGGAAGCATTGTAACATTTTTTGTCTTTGAAACACAAAAGAACTTTTTTTTGGTGAGATCTTAATTATAAATTGGTTTCTTGGACAGGAATATTCACTTGGCATTAAGCAACAGTAAAGGCCTTTGCTTTCACTTCAGGCTGCTTTAGAACATTTCAAAGGCTACGGGAAATATTCTTTCTATGATTTACGCTTTTTCTTAATTGTGCTGCAGTATTTCCAAAACAATATTGAAGGATGTTCTTTTGTGGGTAGCTAGGAACAAAAATATCTTGTTTAACTTTCAAGCTATGTATACTTTCTTGGCAAAGATTAATTTGAGAGATGGATAAAAGATAGCTTTTTTTGCTCCAAGGAAGGGTTTTACTCTAGCAGATTGAATTTTGTTACCAGTGCAAACCTTTTACAGATTGTGTTCAATTATAAGAAATAAAACTAGGAGAACTGATATTTCCCTGGCTATTTCCCATAGATTGTTGGTTTGACAGGTTTTTGTAAGTCTTTGTCAGGCAAGGTATCCGAGTGTTTGTCCTCTATTTCTAATTTTTGGAAAGGAAACCCATCTCAGGGTCTAATACAACGCAGCATGGAAAAGGTGAGGAGTGAAGAAGAAAGACTTTTGTCAACCCTATCTTCTCTGACTTGTATGCTGTTTTTTCTTCTCTTTTTGTCTACTACTGCAACCCTGGGTATGGGAATAGAAACATGACTCTCTCTAGAAGCCTTGATGAAAGGATAAAGATCATCTAAAACAACCCCTCCATCAGACCCAACGTCGACTTGTGTGCAGAACCCTGGCAGAGAGGAGCGTTGGCGTGCCAGGGGAAGGGAGATTTCTATACAGTGTTGTGCTACAAGAGTCAGGGATATCTGGAAGTAACTGGCATTTGTGTGCTTCAAGAGGCTGGGAATTCTTCACTAAATAGAAGTATTTTATGACAATTCATTCTATTTTTGGAGTAGCTTTCAAGATGCAGGTTTTTTGTCACAAGATTGTGGCAACTGTGGGATGTGGTTTTATATGTTTGTTTTGGTTTTTTTTAAGAATGCACTAACATCTAGATTTATCCAAGTGGATACTTTCTTTTCTCTTTATTGCAGACACTGAATGTGGCAGCTGAGTTCGATTTAATCGATGGTGGAATTCATATAATAGGAGTCATGCAGTATTTCCTCTGTGCTTATGTTTTGTTTAACTTTCCTACTTTCATTTAAAATACCAGCATTATTATTAATTTCTGAGATCTTTTGGAGAGATTATATGTTGAGCTGAAGTGCAAGTTTGCTTAAAAATAAAGACAAAAAATGATATACTGCAAATGTTCACAAGTTCACACTGCAAAGTCCATTCAAATTTTAATAGGTAATTTTTGCATTAAAATTCCACACTTCCTGGTATTTGTCCATAAGTTACACTTAGCAAATTAAACTGAGGTGGAATTCCTCTTATAATGACCTCTCTGGACCCTGGCGATGATCAGTGCATCCTGCCCAGATGTGTACAGCTAACTTCCATTCACTGACAGTCACACTTGTCTCCACATGTATATGAATGTATCCTGTTGTCATCAGGGTGACTTTTATTCCAAAAGAGGTTGGCTCCTTTGCCACAGCCATGCTTCCCCCTCTCCAAAATGTGCAAAACGACATATTTCTCTCACCGCTTTTGTGCTAACAACAAAAGTGTGGTATGTGAATGGATATTTCTACAGATCTGTGGACCCTCTACATGCCCCTTTTGAAATATTGTTCACCTCGGTATTTGCAAAGCACTTTCTACAGAAGTTGATACTGATCTATCCATGAATGCAGCTGGGACCACCATGGCAAGCTTGTACTTGCTTTCAATTCTCATATAGTGTATTTGGTTGCAAAGTGGCTGTTTTTCTTCCTCAAAAGCTGGGCTGTAGATGCTTTACACACATCTACTGTGAACTTCTGGCAGTCTCTGAAATTCTAATGCTGATGGGCTGTGACCATCACATGTGCACAGGCAGAATACAAGGAAATATGGAATATATAATAAAAGAATACATATTTCTAAACCTATTGAACATGTAACATGCAACAGTTCTGACTTAAAATGAATCTTATGAAGCAGAATTGCTAGTATGTTTGTGTGCCTGTGAAATGTAGGAAGGCTCATCTTCCTCACTCTTGTTTCTTTTTGGCTCTGATAAGAAAAATAGTCCATATGTAAAACAAAGTGTGGCAGTTACAACGGAAATGTGGGCTTGTGCTCACAAACACACTTAAAAAGGTGTCAAATTGTGTTTACACTTATTTAACTGCAAATTTCTGTCTAAAGAAGAATTTAAATGTTTTCTGTCAGAGTCTGGTTTTCTAGCCTAGACAAGTTGGAAACATTGTCCTCTCCAAAACAAACTTATTTTTTCTAAATTTGACCTACCTTTAAGAATTTCCAAATAAGCAGCTATTTGTCTTGTTTCTGGTTTCAATCAAAACCAAAACCAACACATTTGTATTTCATAATGCTGCAACTGAAGTTACTAAATTTTCTTTGTCTGTATTAAGTTGAACACAACATACTAATCTTAAGTTGCAGGGATACGAACCAGAACCGGAGTATCCAGAAATTGTTGATGCTCATGTAAATCAAAATTGGCAAGGTCTGCAGAGTTCTAGCTTTTGTGTTTGCTCCAAAACTTTTAATATTGCAAAACAGACTTCTTAGCTAGGAATCCTAAAGATGCTCAGAGAATTAAACATTTAGAGAGAGGAAAGGCTGTACAAATATTTACTTATGATCATTATTGTGGTACTTTCAGATCCAGGCCTCCAAACACTTAATAGATGTACTTAACTTTAGTGGGAGTACTTCCACTGAGTTAGTAGAAATATTCATCGGCTTAAAGTTAGACATAGATGTGTTTGCAGGACTGGAACTTTATATTTTATATGACTGGTATTAAATTCACCTTCCAACTGCAGCTTTAAAGTTCATTTTATAATGGGACTCCTGGGGAAACAAGCTTAGAAATAATATATGGTCCTGAAAAAATATTTTGAGTTCATAAATAATATGATAGAGCATATTTTCAAACTTTGGAATAACTTTTCCATTGAGGCAGGTTTAAAGACTGTTTAAAAGAAACATGAAGCTTGATTTAAACATTGGACTATATTGCCAGAGGGAAAAGAGTATACATTTTCATTTTTATGAATTAGGTTTTGCAGAATTATCTTATTTACTGCCATTCCATTTGCATTTGCAAGGGGCTTATTTTACAAAACACAAGCAGAGAAGGACATTTCATGCCTAAGGTGGATTTTCATCTTCTGTGAAAATGTGTCATATATTTCTTGAATCTGAAATTTAGGTGTGCTCATGTGCTATATAAGTAAGAGAACTTAGTATGCTAGGGTCCAACTTATACTTGCTTTTTGCCCTTTGCGTTGTTAGTAACACTGATAGAAAGTCTGTAAAACTCCATCAGGTCACAGTGCCACATTCCCTGCTAGAAATGACCAAACATGGTGCAGAGTAGCAGTGCACAGGGCCTAGCATGCTCCTCCACTGAAACAAAGCACTGCTCATAAAACTGTAGTGAACGGAAAATGGTGAGGGAGGCCATAATCCCCTCACTGTGCTATATGTGAAACTGGGATCTGATCTGGAGCTTGCAATGCAGTGCTGAAAGCTGAAGGAGGTGCCTGAGAAAGAGAAAAACCACAGGAAAATGACAGCAAAGCCCTTTTTTATAGTACAGAGAATTATAGACCAGCTGAGAGTGAGAGCAAAGCACTGGAGCTGTTGGGCTGTAGAAGCATTTGGGAAGACAGGATGTGGTACTAACAGTAAGTCATCTTTTTTGGTAAGTTTGGGTTTTTTTCAGATGATTTCTAATTTTAGGCCACAATTAAATGTAAACTTTTAGGACTTTTCTATGAGGCCAAGTGGAACATCCTTTTATAGTTCCACACAGTTCTAACAAACCTGAAAACACCCGGGAAATATTTTTCCCCCACTTGAGGAAGTACATGTGGAAAAGCCATAAAATGTAAGAAGACAGAAAACTGAGGATTTTACAAGGACTATTACAGAAATGCAAAAAAAAAATTAAGACCAAAGAAGATCTTTTCCATAGGCTTCATTAAACAATCCTGTGAATACTGCATAAAAAGATGATCATTCTCCGTCATATCCTCTGAGACTGCGCCATAAGGACCACTGGCATATGCAATCTAGTCAAAACACTAGAGGTCTTTTAATGTGGTCAATACCTTATGTTTAGGAGATAAAGTTTTCTAATGCAAGGTTCAGAACAAACAAAAATGCCAGTTGGTATAAACAGACTAAAATTTCTGTTTGTCTAGGGGAGGACTGCCTGAGCAATATAGAGAGGCAACCATAAAACTTTTCCTCTAGGACCTCTTTCCAAGCACAAGAAGCACTCTGAGGTCAGAATGAATAAGTCAAAAGAGGGTTAAATGCCATGCAATGCTTAGGAAATTACAGACAGTGCTGTCTAAATTAAACCAAACACTTTTTCAGTCTCTGTGGTGTCACTGAAAGGTGCAAATATTGTTTAAAGCTACCTTCCTTCCCACGATGCCAAATGTTGTACAGCTAGTTTCCTATGCTGTGAGCATATTTCTTGACCACATATCTGAGAGACAAAGGAGCTGGACTCTGCATTGACACAGATCTACTGGACATGTTCCTACTGTCCTCCAAGCCACTTCACTGAAGGGATGCAAACTTCCTTGTAGATCTGCTCCAAATCCAGTCACTTGGTCAATCAAACCTCTGCATGCTGCATTCAGGATCTTTCTTCTTAGGAGAGAATGCGTAATGTCATGACCAGCATTTATGAAACTGAAGTCTAAACACGGTTTCTTTTTCAGTAAACATGTTCATTTTTTACCAGTAGTTTTGTGACTCCCATAACAGTGTTTGTAAGATTTATAGGCTTTCTATCTAACAGAGATATATACATCTGAATTTACAAGTACTTTGTAGTTCCCACTATTTAATAAATTATTACCAGAAGATACTTATTTCATCCTCCTGAGGTGATACACAGTTAAAGAGCTGTCATTTTATATCAGCTTTGCCTATATTAATGATTTGATCCAAATTCACACATTTTATGATGTCATTGGTTAACTATCATTCCAGGTGTAATGCCAGTGAAATCTGGAGAGTTCCATCATTGATAAAGTCATCGTGATACTGTTTTGTTGTAACGCATTTGTTGTAACAAAACTTCCTGAATTAGGGAGCAAGTATATTTTTGGCTATGTCTATATTAGCAATCAGTGCAATATCTGGATTGGATCTGCAGAATGAAACACAGTGCAGAGGATCCAACCTCAACACTGTGTTTCACACATAGCACTAGTCTCACGCCATGAATGCTTATTAGCAGTTCAAATGCATTAGATGTGCTCTTGGAGAATTTTCCACCTAAGCTTCATCTGGAAGGATGCCGTTTTGCATACTCCATAGCTTCTCCATGATGCAAACCAAAGTGCACAAGTGGGGGCTATGAGGAGATCCCTTTCACGAGTGCACTCCAGATTGGCACTGAAGTGCTAAAGCAGATGAAACTTAATGTTCAGAGATGCAGAAAATCAGGACTGACCACTGACACCTTACTTTGCAGCATTGTGAAAGAGGCCTTAGACAGATCTGTGTCAGCTAACTCTACCTGGAAGCATAGCGATTCCACTTGGGGTCCCGATAGCAATGTGGGGTCCCTGAGCTCATTAACCCATCATTCTCATTAGTGCTCATTCTTCAACTAGTTTTTTCAGTCTTATCTCAAGAATCTCTGTGCTGCCATGGGGTCCAGGCTGACATGCCCTTAAGCAACCTGTGAAAAGAGCTATTACTGCCAGAATAACAGCGTTATTTAATGTATAGGTGGGAGAATCAGTTTCTAAGGCAGACATCACTGAATTTTACAGGAGTGCGTGATCTAATCATCAGTTGAACCCAGATCTGACTTCAACTCTTATTTGTAAACACAAACCCATCTATCTCTTTAATACAAGCAGTGTGAATTGCAACTGATCGTAGTAATGACGAATACACTTACTGCAGTCTTGAAATTCAACTTTTTACTTTCCAGTTACCACAAGATTCACAAGACATGAAGTTACAGAAAAAAATTACCAAATAAATTAGTAGTTGCTTAACAGATTATTCTTGTCTCACTAAAGTTTGAGATGCCAAAGTACTTTGGTATTAGGTTCCTTTGCTTTTGTTTGCTTCAAGAATTCTGAAAGGTTACTATGTTAAACACTACAGAAGAGCAGAGCTTGCAGAGAGAAGCAATATTTTACATTAAATCAACTGATTATTTTACATCAGACCAAACAGGATAACCTTTGGGATCAAACCCTCTTCTCCAGGTCACGACAGGCGTTGTTTGAGCCCTACACTCTCCTTTCCATGGCATTATAAAAGCTTTACAGAAGCAGAAGTGCTACAGATTTCATGGGTGAAACTCTGAGTAATGAGTACTTAATTTGAGTCACCACAGACATTGCTTAGTGGCCCTATTTTCAGTGAAGGACAAATACTGATGATTCTGCTGAGTTTTTCATGATCTGTGACTCTGTGCAGAGCACAGATTTAGATGCTCGATTCCATCAAAGAACTCAGAAACAAAGCCATCATTTCAGGGATGTGAGAATATAAAGGGTTAATGCACACATTGTGACTGACAAACCAATGCATGAATTAAAATAAATGGAGATATATTAATCCATGGCAGAACAGATTAATGTCAGGTGATCTTACCTTAAAAAGTCATTACAAATATAGAAACACTGATAGATCAAGACATGATTTTTTTAACATGCTCAGTGATGTCTGCGTGTATTAGGCTTTTCGAAGAGGAAGAAGAAGAGGAGTAAGAAGAATAAAAGGGAGAAGAGGAAGAGGAAGAGGAAGAGGAAAAAAGCAAAAGGAAAGGTTAAGAAGGAGCATCCTGCTATGCCAATGAGATCAGATATCAAAGCCATCATGTTTCCTGCTTAAGGATTAAAAAATCCCCACTGTAGACTACGGTAAAAGGCTACAGTGTGATTCTAATTTGGTAGGAGATACAAATAACAGTGTAGACAGATCAACAATATTGCAACCAAATCTTGGGTGGAAAGCAACTGTAAAAAGAAACTTCTCTTACAAGCTAATATATTGCGGAAACATAATCTGAAACATATTGAATTCAACAGGAGGAGATAATACTGGCAACTGAAAAGGACTATTTGTAGGGAAACAGTAACACTGAAAGGATTTCTGTAATAAAGAAGAGAGAGATCCTTTCTGTCACCAGAAAATTTAATTACTTGTACAGAAGAGACAGTGTAAAGGGAGAATAGAGTGAGAGAAAAGAGGGGCGAGTCTGATGAAGACTTACTACCTTCACGAGGTGTCTTTATGGGGGAGATCTGCTGATCTGTCTGCCAAATAAAGAAGGGACATAAGCAGCCTAAATAAATGGGACTAGAAAACTCTAGGGCTAAACTGTCTTCACCTTATTCATATGAGTAGCCTTTTGAAATCAACAAGACAAATACTATGAGCAAGCAATGCACAGTTAGACCTTCAAGAAGTATTTGTATGTGAAACTTAGATTTCTTCAGGCAATGTGCTTCACTGAGTCACTTGGCTGGGACTCGGAAATACTAGTGACAATATTTCCAACTCCCTGGCTACAAAATCTTGAACATGCCTATTTCTCTGAGTACTTCCATCTCTTTTCTTTCTTATTTAATTAGTTTGGAAACCCTTTTGAGGCAGAAATTTATTCTTTCTGTGCAAATACACCTAGCCAAGGACACATTTTTGAAGGGCATTTCTAGGTACAGTTATCACACATCAATACCTTCTTACTTACCTTCACATCATCAGTTAGGTCTAAACTCCATTCCTGTTACTTTGGCTTTTTTTGTTTTAGTCATATAAATACATTTTGAGAAGGCTTATGTTCATCTGAGAGGGAGATCTTTGGATTAGCTGGGTTTGAGTAAAACATCGTAACTGCTGCACTTAGCCACAGCTGTAACTTTCCACTATAATTTTGTCTAATACTCTATTATCAGTCCAATTTTATAAGTGAAACAGTATGTTGGTACTAGTGCCCTATAGATAATTAGGCAGAAAGCAAACGCACCCAGGAAGTTTATGAAGGTTAGGATTCCATTATGAATGTCCCTAAAATATTCTGCTAATGCAATTCAATTAATTTTTTTGTCCAGAATTACCATGTGGACTTGGACAGCTGTGGTTAGCACTAAGCAGCATAAAATACTGAATCCTGAAGGAAAAGATTGCTTTGTCAGCTAAATGCACAAAGCATGAATTCCCAAAGAGGCTCAACAATGTACAGGGTAATGGGAGATTAATCTTTCAGAATGGCAAGTTGACATACGTGTAGACTAGCGTATGTACTCTAAGCACTGTGAAAGGAAAGAATTTCTTCAAAAGCCTGTATTTTGTTCTTAAAACACCATTTCTTCCATAAAATCTTTTTGCAGCTTTTCTATCAAACAAGTTCATGAAACATAATGCAATTGACCTTTTCTATGTAATTCACCCACCTAATCAAATGGTGGATGCTTGAAGATGCTTTTATTAAAAGTCTTATGCCACATTTAGATTGCATTATTTGCGCAATGACACAAAATACGAAAAGTCAAGATATTTTAGTTACATTTGCAGTTTCAGTGAGTTTCTCTGGTAGTTGCTTAAGTATCAAGTGTAGTGGGCCACCTACTCTCCTTACTTAGAGTCACAGTGGGGTTCATTTGGTTTTAGGTCCATTTTCTTCTCCTTCACCACTGAGTGACCCTGTCTGCTCACACCACCTTATGCTTTCTGCACGAGCTTTCCTCTGACGCAGCTCTCTCCACCTAATCCAAAATATGAGCTTGTCTCCACACCTTCCCTTCTAGCATTTCTCATTTCCACTTATACAAAACATTTCCTAAACTGAACTGCTAGGGAGGGATTCTTCATGCCATGTGAGAAGGCTGGAAGAGCATCAAAGGGCCCGGCAATATTGTATCTGGTGAGGGATCTATTCCAGTGCTTAATCATCTCACAGTTACGAAGTCTTCCCTAGTGTCTGACCTGAATTTCCCTCACTGAATTAAGCACATTATATTTTTTCTTGATCTCCAATAAACATGAAGAACAATTTGTTTCTATCCTTTTCGCAGGCAGTTCTCTCTTTCTTAGACTAAACAAACCTCATCCTTTCAATCTCAGAGGTCAGATTTTCTAGGCTTTTGCTGCTCATCTTTGCTCCTTCCCTCTGGTTCATAGATTTCTTAAAATGAGCTGCCCAAGCCTAAGCATAATGCTCCGGATGAGGTCTTGAGAGAGCTAACTGGGAGAGTTACCATGCATGCTTTTAAGGTGTGTGTTACACATTTTTACGCACCCTTCATTATATTCAGTTTGTGAGCTACTAAATCTCCTTACCGTTTTGCCCAGAAAGGCCATCTGGCTGTTTGTTTTCCATCTTTCAATCATGCAAATAATTATTTCAAAGTGTATTGCTTTGTGCTTGTCCTTATTGAAATGTATTTTATTTATTTAGTATTTTAATAATAAAATAAAATACAGGGTTTTTTCCATCATCTAAGTCACTAGTGAAAATGGTGAAAATACTGATTTAGGAAAAGGCCTTTCTAAACGCACTTAATACAATCATCTATTTTGACAGAGCAACATTAATAACTATCCTTTGAGTACAGTTTTCTAACCAGTTTTCCATTCACCATGTTATTAGATTTACTTTACTATCTATCCCCAAGTTGCTTTTATCACCTAAGACCAAATTAAGATAAACCATTTACTATTTCTTCAGTATCCACATGGCCAACTACCGTGTTATAGAAGGAAATTAGATTAGTGCTATATCACTTTTTCTTTATAAGTTCGTCCTCCTATTTACTTATTACCCTGCAGCCTTCTAGTAATTACAAATACATTGTTTAAATACCTGTTTTGATATTTTTCCAAGAATTGAAGTTCAGTTAAGCTATCTCTTTTTTAAAGAAGGACATTATGTTTCTTTTTCTGTGAAACCAGGGAGAACGACATAAGGCTGCCTTTGAGGAATCCCCTTGGCTCCGCTTAATACAAGCCATGGCAGGATCAGTACCAGAGGTGGTGGCAGAAGGGCCCAGATGGGTGGTTGCACTGAAGACTTTTCAGATTACACTGCTACATGTTCGAGACACATAGAAAACACATCATAGAAAATACACTTCACTCCTGGCATGCCCAGCCAAGGCTGAACACACTTGACAAAGCTGAACTCCCCTGTCACTTACTATCCTCTACTTCTTTATAGTGCTAACCCCAATTCTGAATGCCTTTCTTAATGGGATCCTAATGAACCTGCATCTCCTGGTGCAAAACACCTAGACAAGTGCAAGTCATTCTTCCCTGTACAGATGCTCAATGTCTCTTGTCGTACTGAGTGTTATAACTCCCCAGCTGGCCTCATGCTGCATGATTCCCCCTTTTCATCACTACAAAACACAGGTGCTACATGTTTATTACTTTATCTATTCATTTTTCCTCTTCGTTCTGATAACATCAGTTTCATTCTTCATGCTACCCACTAGCTCCCCCCTTCCCCTCCACATGAGATTGTGTCAATAATAAACTGAAAAGCAGCAGCAATGAATCACCCCTAGCAGCTATGTTCACACCTCTTCTATAAAGCAGTTTTGGGAGTGGCTGTGAGCACGCATCAACCTGCCTGTCTTTTACTGACATAGATGACTTGTGGACACCTGCAGCCAGCCAGCAGCCAGGCTGCCTGGATATGCCGGCATTGTGTTAACACACTTTGGAAGCTTGCGTGCTCCATTAGGCACTATCCCATCACATCTGGGGCCATCAGGCTCATTGTCTGCATAGACAGTGAATTTGGTCTTAAAGACAGCCTCGGTGCTCTGCCCCACAGACAGTGTGGGTAGGTCTAATGGTTTCCTTGTGGCATTTGAACGTGCTGCTGTAACTCATTTGGAAGTCTATGTATGCAAGGATTCAGACCCAGTTCACCTCAAATTATTGATGTGAAGGACTGAGTAACCACAGAAACAAAAAGTCATACAGATTAATTAAAATACAGGCAAGCTATATATTGTGACTGCTAAAAAAATCATTAATGATCACATTATTTTATCTTCTACCTAAATAGTTTTCTGCTTGATCGTTCTCCAAATAATAATCCTTTCTTTGATGTAAGAATGTGCTGAATCTCTGAAGATTTATTTAAGGGAGAGATAGAGACCAATTGTTGATTTTCGAACAGGATGCATATATTAAACATCTACATCTTCACCTTCATAGATGGTGCTGCAGTAGAGTGAGTTATGCCGGGCTGAAGTCAGGAGGGCAATAACATAAGATCTGATATTGGCAGGAGAAAAGAAGCAAAATCCTCATAATAACATCAAAACAATTTCATAAATGGCAACAAAAGAAAAAAGTTATAAGAAACATATTACTTATTTAATGAGTCCTTGGCCATCTGAAAAATTTGAATGACTAATACAAATTCATTACTTACACACCAAGAGTCTAAGTATGAAAGTTGTAAAGGGATCTTTCAGACTTGCCCGTGCAACCAAAGAGAACTTGTGTAGAAATAAGGTGTAAAAATTTAACATTAAAGATGGTGTGTTTTGCTTTTCTCCAGATGTAAAAAAAAATTGCTCTGCCATGTATTTTCTAACGAGCACATCAGAATTCACCTTTTACTGTAGTTTTGTGGCTACAGAGAGGTGCTCATCTCAATACATGCATAACTCAGAGAGCGTATAACGAAGAAGACTTAAGCACTTAATTACTCTTCCTCATTCGTCCCTTCACAACTCCTCAGAGAGAACGGAATGTTCTCTGCCTTGAGTTACAATTTTTCCTCTTCAGTTTTGCATCATATCACAGGGGATTTTCCAGTTCTTTTTGTGTTTTATTGTCTTTGGTTCCAGGCTTTCCTAATCAAAGACTTCAGTAGTCTCCAGTAAGCGGCATAAAACTTCAAATACATGAGAAATGTATTAGTGAGCCTAAGCTCTTTGCTACAACTATATGCATGTATAATATGTTCCCACTGGACTTAGTCTTTCATTTTTGTGTTGACAGAAAAAAGAAATTGAGCAACTGCATCTCTTCATTTGCAATCTTTGAACTGCTCAGCTTTATGCCTGTATTGATACTGTGTCCAAAAATGCAGACAAGGATTTGATTGCTTGCAAAATAAGGGAACCTTTTTTGAGGCCCCAGAACTCCAGATTACAAGGTAATCTTACCTGCCTAAGGGCTGCAGGGCCAGATTTATTCTGTACCTGAGACAGCCTGTTGCCAACATAACTCAACCCACCTTACTATATGCTTTCTTATTCCCTAGAATGGAGGAAAAAAAAAATAAAGCCAATGGGAAGCTTGTTTATAGACCAGTCTAACATGAGCCATTAAATGGGAGAAACAGATACACATAACCCTATCTTAGCCATTCAATCAATATGAAATTGCACTCACAATTAGAGCCTGTGAATGAGCAAGGTTCCTTCATCCATTCCTCTTCTCATGGGTTTGGGAAATAGCAAGATTGTTTTTTTCCAGAAACCTATGGCAACATCTGTTTTATAAAAGTAATTTTTCATTTTTATCCTTTTAATAACTTCTATTGCTCCTTTGAACTTTAGCAACCCAAAGGAACAACTAGCTTAACCGAGCTTTCAAAGCTAAAACTAAATGAGTGCAGGGATCCTTCAGTGGCTTTCCCAGCTCTATTTTAAGTATGTTGTAGAATGGCTCTCGAACCTCGCCTTGCCTTCCCAGGCTTCTCAGAAGACCTCCATAGCAGTGTCTATCAAATTCTGGGAAAAGAGGTAATACAGATGGAAAAGAAGAAGAGAATAAAGGTAAAAGGAGGAGAAAAAGGGCAACGAAATGAGATCCAGGAGGCAAAGGGCAGACAAAGACTATATCTAGACAGAGATTCCTTTAAGCAGCTGAACTCAAGTTTTGGGATTAAGTACTGCAAAATCATGTCCATATCTTTTATCTTCGCACTAAGCCACCGAGACAGCAACTGACAGAGGTAACAGTCCACTTCTCTTTGGTATCTCCACAGTAACTTGTTGACCTGTATTCCTGATGGTCCTTTAAAAGTTAACATTTATGGAGAGACATACACAACATTTTTCAGGTTGCAATTTTTTTCCAAAAATAATTAAACACTACAGCATTATTGCAGAACATGGATTGGTATGAAAATAGACTACTTGCAAGCATATCTGCTCACAATTCATGCTGATCCCAGGCTTAAGGACAAGGTGAGGGAATGCGGGAAGCACTATTTCCAAGCTGTTAATTCATTGTCTGTGAGCAATGGCAGCAACTATTTGCCTGTCAGACTTCCACATGAATAAAGCATGATCGGGAGACACTCCTGATCCCCTTGGTTCTCTCTCTGTGAAGTATAAGAACCCTGTTCTTGAGTGCTAATACAGTTTTCCCAGACAGTCAGTCCACAAGCGCGGGTTCAGGAGTCAGAAAAGACTTTAGCAGAGGCGCAAAATGGTTTAAGACTCAGAGGCTGAGCCGCCAAGAGCAACCAGCCATTTACTGGGGAAAAAAAAAAACAATGTTGAGGAACGAAATGCAGAAAGAGAAAAAGGGAAGAGGAGGAGAACACTGAAGAAAAAAGTAAGTCACAAATTTTCATGTAACTAAAGCAAATGACTGGAGGTCCAAGCTTCTGGGATCTATTGAGAGCTTTCCTAACGACTGACCTAGCCTCTCTCCCCTTGTATCTGTGCAGGTGCCCAGTGATCTAATTCCCATTATACCACTTACCTGTATTACAGGCATGCGGAAGGCTTTAAATAGTTGGAAGGGAAGTATCTGATGTATGCCAAACATTATCATTATTAGAGGAGGTTAGACGTTGCAGATAAAACTCATCTTTCTGCTTCATATTGTGTCCCTGGAAGTGCTCTGCAGTTGTGTCAAACCCACCAAAAGGCTAGCTTCATGGCCCATCATTTCAACTGATCTATAGCAGCTTTGTGGTTAAGGCACTCCAGAGCTATTTCTTATCTCTCTGCCACTGACTTCTCCTGGCAAAACACAGGTTTCTCTGTGTCTCAGCTCCTGATTTATAGAATGGGAATGTTCCTAACAGGCACATTACGAAGATCAACCCATTTATGATGTGTTCACACAGTCCATGTATTGTTGCACTTGGGATAAAAACAATTCTGACCTAAACAATGTCTTTGTGAGGCAGGAAAAATAGATTCTCAACCTGCTGCTCCTGTCCAGCACCTACATTCCCCGTTTCTGACACAGCTGATATCTGTATCTAAAATTTCATGAGAGTGCATTAGAAAAAACCTGGAAAAGACTAACACATACCAGAGACTGAAGTAATATGCACAATTATCTTGTTGGAAAAGAAAAAATAAACACAATTATCTGAATAAAACCAGAACTTGCAATACTTAGATAGGAGGCATACCAATTTTGATTTGAATGAGTTACTAATTCAGTGCTCATATATCTACTTAAGCTGTCAAAACATTACATGCCATGGAATATATTATATATATTAGATGGGTCAGATTTAGGCCACTTCCTTCCCACATATACAAAATCAGAAGTGGTTAAGTAGGGCACAGATTTTAAGCTTGTTCATTGCCTCCCATAATCCTACTCTCTCAACAAGTCCTGTAGTAGGAGCCAAAAGGCGAACAGAAGAAATCAGAAGGAATAATTTATATTTTTTGTTATTACTACCTATCAGCCTGATGTTCTCAATGCTTTCCTCTGACAGGAGTCCTTAAACAGCCAGGCATGATATGGAGCAGATGACTTAATCATTTGACCGTGTCTCACACTCTTCAGATGTTGCCTGAGATTCTCATGCACTTACTACATGTTGTTGCAGCCTCTCTAGCATTCTGTCACCCCACACACCAGAAGTATTAGACTGACCTGATCTGCTGCTCTGTAATCTGCAGACCAGCTGGCTCTTGTAGAGAAGGCTGTGGAAAAGGGAGGAGACTAGGATGCTGTGAAGCAGATTCAAATTACATCTCAGTAGGGCCCAGTGTTGAAAAAAAGAATGTAAGAAATACATACCCTACTGTGCTGGGCCAGTATTCTGCCTCCACCAGTGGCAGCAGGAGATACTGTTCAGGGAGAGCAGGCACTCTTGGTCACAATGTCCTTACTCTCCTCCCGTGTCCACCGTCATTGATTAAGGAATTCCTGTTTATTTTCTTTAACATACTCTTGGACTGGTTTTCCAGGAGTTTCTAATTCCTTTTATCCTCTGCTGAAACTATCTGCCTCCAAAATTTGTGGCAACAAATTTCAGAACTGTACTGCCTGCTGTGTGAAAAAATATGTACCTTTACCTGTTTTAAACCCATTTTCCACCAGTTTTAATGGGTGACACCTAGTTATATTACTGAAGGATTTGGTGAGTTAGCAGCCCTGCATTCACTTCATTGAGTGCCTTCACGTTTCTCACTGAGCATTCTCTACTCAAAATTGAAGATTTAGCCCTTTAAGTCTCTCCTTTTAATGCAGTTGCTTGACATCCTTAATCATTTCTCTTGCCTTTTTCTGCACCTTTTCTAACTCCACTATGTGATGTGAGGATCAAACTCCACACAGTTCTCAGGATGCAAGTATGAGATTTTGTATTACAGCAAAATTATGCTTTCTGTTATGTTCTCAGTGCCCTTTCTGATGAAGTTTGACCTTTTTTTTTGGCCTTTTGACTGCTATTGTATCTTAAGCTGATGACTTCAGAGAACTGCTGGTGATGATTGCTAGCTCTCTTCCCTGAGGAGTAACTGCCAATTTCAAGTTCAGCATTCCATAGCATAGTTTAAACTACTTTTCCCCAAGATTAATTACTTCTTTTTTTTTTTTTTACATTGACACTAATTTGACACTTTTTTCTCCACTCACTCAGCTTTGTGAGGTCTTTCTGGAAAACAGGCCTACCAAGAGGCACATTCCTCAACTGCAACTGCAACATGCAACTGCATGAGATCTCTCATGTGACTGGAGCACTTCCAGCACACAAAGCATTTTTGCAGATACCCTGCAAAGAGGTGACTCAGCACACAGGAGCATCTTTCCTCCTACCTGAACAGGCTCTCAGGTGCTGGGAGAGGAGGAGGTTGAAATACCTGCATGCTCAGTAGGGATTGCCTATTTGCATGATGGTAAAAGTGTTCTTCAGCCATTTCTGGAATGACTAAAATATAAAATGTTTGCATTTGAGTGGTTAGGATTCATCTTTAGGATCAAAAAAGGGAAAGAATTTCCTTGCCTGAACAGCCATGAGAATTTTGCACCTAGTGAAGAGTTCACATACCTTCTCCTTCACTGGCTTCTGTGTGCAGTGACAGCTGGTCTGTCAGCTCCTCTGACCATTCAGTTTGTTTGTTCCATCCTTTGGGATCCATCTTTTATGTTAGGCTATTCTTATCTACAGGGAGATCAGAAATACCAATTCTCCTGCCATGTCCATGAGGGACCAGAACACAGAAAGGTAAAGGAAGCATACTTCATATCCTATCATGGATTTAAATAACATTGTAGTGTAGTATCAGGCAGGCAAATTAATTTCTACTGTAATGACAGAGCCAGATTACCTCACTGTTTTCAAAATTTCCCCAATATGAGACAGATTTAGCAATGAAAAGTAGCAAATAAAGATCTGCAACTGTCCAGGGAAGACCTGGCCAGGGAATGTCAGAGATAGAAGACTTGTGTTACAGTCTGTAAGAATCATGCAAAGGGCTGTCAGAGTCAGAGTAGCAAATACCCTTTGGACTCTTGAATCTAGGAGCTAAAATAGTGGTACAAAAGCCCATTGTTTTGATGAGCTGTGCTTTATGTGCTGCATGAACCTTGCTTCCCTTTATCCATGCTTTATTTCTAAAACTTGTACTGAGATGAAATGCTTCAGAAACAGACATATTTTGCAAGCAATCCTTCAATCTTCAGTAATGTACGTGAAAGACAGTTCAATCTTCTAGTGCTCTCCTAAATGTGAAAATTATTGGTTCATCATCTTCACAGCGTTTATCTTTAATTTAAAAAAACCCACCATGATAAGATTATACCATAAAACATGGATCATATATTCTGCCTCAGGTGGCCACTCCTAGAATCCCTCTTCCAGGATGACTTAGTCCATACTCTGAATTAGCATTCCCTAGAAAAAATGAGCTGTTTCACTTTAGAGCCTGTCTCTGCATGCCAGCAGCTTTCACCTAAACCTTTCTCAGCAGGACTGCCACCTGCTTCCAGAGCAAGGTCCCTCAGGCACACAGCCTCTTACAGGACAGCAATAGACTAATCTTAATTCCTGACAATGACATATGGGGAGAGGCTGAGAGAGCTGGGATTGTTCAGCCAGGGGAAAAGATGGTTCAGGGGGATCTTTTCAGTGTACATAACTATAGGATGGTGGGGAGCAAAGAAGACAGACTCGGACTTCTCAGTGGTGCCCAGTGAAGGACAAGAGGACACATATTGAAATATAGGAAATTCCACTTAAACATAAGAAAAAGCTTTTTTCACTGTAAGGCTGGTCAAACACTGGAACAGGTTGCCGAGGCAGGTTGTGGAGTCTCTATCCTCGGAGATAATTGAAAACCTGACGGGACACAGCCCTGAGCAACCTGCTTTAGCTGACCCTGCTCTGAGCAGGGAGGATTGGAATAAAGTCAACCCTTTTCTGTGATTCTGTGTGAACACCCACAGGCTTGAAAATATTAAACTCATTACTCTGCTTTCTTACAGATTTGTCACAAGGGTTCAAACGCAACTCTCAAGCATGTATGTTTGGGATAGGATGGGTTTACACCAAGACAACTCAGGAGAAGAAGAGCAATAAACTTGAAAGACAGACGTATAATTTATGTTTGGACATCTGGCTCTGTCACGTGCTGTAAGGCTGACTCTCCACCGGGAAGTGAAAGTCAAAATCCCCTAGAACCAGCGTATTAAAGACTGTGTCTCAGAAAAGAACTTGCACATATATTTGCCTACAGATTTTAGTGGAACTTGCTTAAGCAACTGCTGAATCAGGACTAAAATCCACCGATACTAACAGGCACTTCACCTCTACAGGGTGACCTACTTAATTACACTAATACCTTTTAAGAGATTTATTCCTCTCCTGAGGTATGCATTTTTCCCTGGTGTTTTAGGAAAGCTTATGACAGACATTATGATGTGTTAAGTGAACTGCTAAAGATTCCAAATAGTCCCAGATAACAAAGAACACTTTTTCTTGAATGTGCTTCAGAGGAGTAAAGTAAATATATCTGGAAATTTAAGAGCACCAGTTGAAGTGTTTATGAAGTTGTACATGAGCTATTTGGTTGTAACAATGCTTAACTGTAATTTAGTGGTCTTATTTGCAAAATTTTCTGTCTTTTTTATGGCTTGTTTTTTATGGGACCAGGCACTTTACTGTGCTGTGCCACTATGGGTTAGAGCATCATGCTACAAACTGAGATCCACCTTTTGTTGTTTCATGTGGCAGCCCGGCTTCTTAGATAGTACTAGGGATCATTTTCCACAAGTATGAGTACAGACAAGTATCAGCGCCATTCACCCATCTTGAAGTGACACAGAGGTTTTAGGCCAAAAGAAGTCCCTTTGAAGAGACTGCAATTGTCTAACCAAACCCATTAGCTATTCATTTCCAGAAGAATGCAAAGATGTAACCACCATACAAATATTGCTAATAAACACACCAGAGCTTACTCCTCCCATCACTGAAAACAGTTGTCTTTCTAGCATGACCAAGGTTAGATGAGTTCAGCACCTGTTGTAGCAAAATGTGGTAACTGTTGAGCATGTTTTCCTAAAGCAGGTGTTGAACTCCCTTGACCTTATTTGCATCAGCTGGACAAATGGACAACTGTTTTTCCTCAACAAAGAGCATGTGTGTGATCTTGACATAGAATCATAGAATCATAGAATCATTAAGGTTGGAAAAGACCATCAAGTCCAACCATCAACCCAACACCACCATGCCCACTACACCATGTCCCTAAGTGCCTCATCTACACATCTTTTAAATACTTCCAGGGATGGTGACTCAACCACTTCCCTGGGCAGCCTGTTTCAAGGCCTGACCACTCCTTCAGTAACGAAATTTTTCCTAATGTCCAATCTAAACCTCCCTTGGCGCAACTTGAGGCCATTTCCTCTTGTCCTATCGCTAGTTACTTGGCAGAAGAGACCAACACCCACCTCGCTACAACCTCCTTTCAGGTAGTTGTAGAGCGCGATAAGGTCTCCCCTGAGCCTCCTCTTCTCCAGACTAAACAGTCTCAGTTCCCTCAGCCAATCCTCTTAAGGCTTGTGCTCCACCAGCTTCGTTGCCCTTCTCTGGACATGCTCCAGCACCTCCATGTCCTTCTTGTAGTGAGGGGCCCAAAACTGAACACAGGATTCGAGGTGCGGCCTCACCAGTGCCGAGTACAGGGGCACGATCACCTCCTTACTCCTGCTGGCCACACTATTCTGATACAGGCCAGGATGCCATTGGCCTTCTTGGCCACCTGGGCACACTGCTGGCTCATGTTCAGCCGGCTGTCAACCAGCACCCCCAGGTCTTTTTCCTCTGGGCGGCTTTCCAGCCCCTCTTCCCCAAGCCTGTAGCGTTGCATGGGGTTGTGGTGACATACAGTAGTTTCTGTGATTTTGAGAAAGCCTAAGAATAAATGCTGAAGTTTGCAGCTTAATAATTTCAATAAAGTGAAAATCAACCCTGAGCTAAACATCTTCTCCAAGCTAAACTTGAACTTTAAAAGGTTTGTGATTAATTTAGATGATGCCTCTTACAAGGGCACCAGTTCTTATTCTCTCTATTCAGCTCTTTTTTTCAGCCATCTGACCTCTCCTTTAAACATCTCCAGCTGCACTTGTTTTTCAACCTCAACTACTTCTGAAATCTTTGGCACCCTAACCTCCGTAATACCATTCAGCACAGGGCTATTGCTTTCTATAAGATTTGTTTCTTGGACATTTATATTAGATGGGCTTTCCTTATTTCATGCCAGTTCTTCCAGGAAGGGTAAGTGAATTTGTCCCATTTTGTAATGTGTTGGTAGTGTGATAATCACATACCAAGTAAGAAGATTTATCCGGGTAGATATTTTCCTTCTGATTTAGGCCTTCCTTCCTCCCAAATTATAACTGCATTACCCTTTTCCAGAGGGAAAATATACTATTTTATATAATGGCTTTTCATGGAAGTTAATAACAGTGTTGTTCACAAGGCTTTGCCCTTTTACTTTTTTGTGATTTTCAGATGCTTGGTTCAATGGACCAAATAGTTACGCCTTCCATTTACAGAGTACCAAGTTGTACTGGAAAAAAACACATTTGAAAAGTCTACAGTTGTATGCAATCATGAAATGGTAATATTTTAACTTGTTTTCAAATCATTAAAATACATTAGCATTTATATGTATGTATGAGATTAGAACTGCAAGTGTACAGCAGTGTATAATAATTTTCATGTACAGACACAACAAAAAATACAGTTAGACACAAATGCTTCTAACATACTAAAAGAACAGAAATTCTGTTGCCAAAGCAAACAGTATTTTACTGGGTAAAACTAATTAATGATCTCATTTTTATTTTTATTCTTGTGATTTTGTATTCTCCCAGCCATCTGATACACAGAAATATAGTAATTTTAATTTCTTTGTTTAATGTCATGAATGCCCACTGTGAGCCATATCTAAAAATTGGTTCATTCAGAAAAGAGATTATCATGAGCAGGGAATTACTGTTGTATTTTTCAATTTAAAAAGGGGGTATGAAGTTAGTTCAATATATGGGCTATCTGTTCCTAGACTTTTCAAGATGTGCATCATGTGAAAAAATGAAATTATTTCCTACTTTGTTCAGAAATGAGGGAAGAAAACAGCCTTATAGTTTGTATACTGAACTGAATTTGGGACATCAGTATAGCATGTGCAAAATACATGTCTGCTTGCTTTTAGTGTTAACACTCGTCGACTGGAAAAGGTTACTAAGCTTTCCCGAAAAGATATATATATTGCTCCTGCTTTTGCCCATCTTTTTGCTTTCTGGCATAAGAGCTAACTGTTTCAGAAGGGAGCTAATTTCTCCCTCATGATATAGAACTAATTATGAGTAATCACTTTTAAATGAAAACATGTAAAAATATAAATAGACTACAAAAGAAAAGCAATGTATGTGTTAATGTGGTGGACACTGGCAATTTGTCATGCAAGTGAGATTGGTTTTTTCCTCCTCTTTTTCAAGCAGTTGACTGTTTTTAAACTCACACTCTGAGGTCCGTACACATCGTGGTCTTCCTCCCTGCCACAGGAGCTAGGGCTGCTGCACTGTTTCCAAAACTTGTAGCCAGAACATTCACCGTCCTCGTCCTCTCCTATTATATGGATGGCTTACCCTGGTCCTATCTTTGCTACCAGACGTCAGTACAGGTCTACCACCTGCACTGCTGAACAGCAGCAGCTCATATGTGATGGCACTGAGGTTACTTAGCTTTCACATGTAGAGCACATCAGCACCTCACATGGCAAATGCTTTAGTTGACAGTAGTAGAAAGGATTATATTTATATATTCCTACAAAGCCAACTTGATCTCATGTTCTATTTGGTACATTTTTGCCATGAAACCACCTAACCTGTGGTTAAGTGGGACTGAACAGCAGAGTCATCAGCCCAGGCAAGGAGTAGTCAGCGGATCTTTTTAGTAAGAAAAGCAGTTCTCACAGTAAGAGGCTGCTCTGGCCTTTCTTGCTCCACTACAGTTGAATTCACTGACGTGTTAGTGAGGGTCTCTGCCAGATAGCAGTCCCAGTCCTTGGAGGAGCTGAATCTGTCCCCGACAAGTCAGCATGGAGCTCCCTCCTTCATCTCAGTGACAATAGCCTTTTTTCTTCTGAAAAAGTAATGCTTAGAACTCCTCCTGGGTGTCTCTCCAAGAGAAAGTCCAGTTTCCATCCTATTTGAAAAACTAATCTATGATTTTTTCTGCCTAAACTACTCTTGCATGTTCTATATAATCCATGTCTTTTTTAAAAACTGTGGACAGGATGAAAAACACACAAAATTTTTTCTGTCTTTGAAATTTGTCTCAAGGCTCGTAAAGGGTCAGTTTTCTCCACACAGAGACTGTCTTAGTGGGTCACAGATGATGTTAAAACCTGTTAAGCATCAGTAAGGCAGGGCAGCACAGTATGATCTGAACGTCCATTACAGCTCAGATGGTACTAGTGACCTCTCTGTAGGATGTTTTAATCTTTGCCAATTGCAAAGCTGCCATCTGGACTCCATTCACCCTCTCTGCAAGTGCACAACTACACAAATAGACATACTTTTAGGCACAAGACTGCTCTGTCATGAAAAAAAGAGTCCTTCTATCCTGATTAATTTAAAGGACACCAGGGCACTTCTCCAGCTACGCAGTGGTATGCTGGAGGTACTGCCTGAAGTCACATACTGTGTGAATACATGTATAAATAAGCACTCAAAGAAAAAGAGAGTTTACTGGTAACTGGGATTCTTTCAATTTGTGTTATCTATGAGTATACTTGCAGCTTTCTCCCCAACCCCTCTCTCCTGGGTCCCTGAAACGTGCAGGATTTATGAAGCCAAGAGGAGCAGCTTAGGGCCATAGGACTGCTTACGTGCATAGCCTTGCTTTCTGGGGAGGATAGCTGAGGGGGTGGAGGTGCTGAGCACTGCTGCAGGTGCTGTCCAAGAAAAAAACGCGCTCTTCTGTGCCAAGTAGCACATACACCGCATATCCTGAAGAAGTCCAGCTATTGGTGAGCAGCTTCCCTATTCTGGAAAAAGAGCCCAGTGGTCCTTGGGGTGCTGCGCTGCTGCCAGAAGTGCTCATGGAATGGTTACAAGATGTGACCGGCCTCTCTCTGTCAGGATAGTCATCAATACAACAGCAAATCACCCCGGTGCTTGCCAGCCTCTTTACAGCCCCTGGTCTGAAATTACTCAGGTCTGACTGTGTGAAGCTTCACTTAACTTTCATCTTGTAATGCAACATTTTGTTCCATTATAGCATTATTATCCAGCCACAGGTTTTGTGTTTAGCTTGCATTAAATATTTTTTTCAGTAGTACATTTAATGAACATCAGCTACCTTTGAACTAAAGATTTATGTAAATAGTAGGTACGAAAGTACTTTTGAAAATACAAGGAAAATAATTACTTAGTGGGGAACAGGTAGGATTCTGCCCCAAACCAAAATAAGTAAGGAATTAAGCAGTTGAAACTGAGTTCTCTTGCAAATATACATCAAGTATTTGCTTTATTACTATTGCATAAAAGGTTTACAAAGTAAACCTCAGTCAGAAGCTCAGCCAGTACAAATGCTGGGCTGCAGCAACTGAATTTCTGGACCAGTAGTATGAGTTTAAGGAAGGCAGAAAACATTTTCCATCTACTAACCTTCTACACAACTCCTGCTACTCTAAGAATTTAAACTAATAGAGCACCTGGCCCCCACTGAGTCTCTGTCTTATTAGAAACACATTGACTCTGACGGCTGCTTGGGAAGCCAAGAACCACATTCATCACTGGGGTATCTCATCTGACATCAGTGAGATCAGAATTTGGCTTTAATCCTCCAAACCGCACACCATTTTTACACAGGAACTATGTGAAAATTAATTTTGAGTGCTACACTAATTCTACTGTATTCGGAGAAGGACACTGAACACTTCTCTATGTTCAAAACTTCTCTTAATAGCATCATTAATCAGCTATCTTCAAGTGAAAAGCCTTTTGTCCACTGGTATGGAAGAAGGAAAAATCAGAGCTGCTCCTCCTTCAGCCTTGGGGTGAAGACAGTACTTGTGGCACTGAGTACCCACAACAGACACAGAACTGCTGGACCAGACAGGCAACAAGCTACTTAAGAACAAAGACTCAGGAGATATGCGTAAGCCCCTTTTTCCCTAAAATATCTGTCTAAGACTCTGGCAACAGCCAGTATTTCTTAGTGGCAGTTGAGCTCTTATTTTGCAGCAGCAGATAGGGCTGGGCCTTCACACCACATGCTGTCAGGAATATTATAGCCTGGAGAATAGCCTGGCTTCTTCTCATTGAAGAATGGAAACTTGTTGTATATTATTCAATTTGTATGTTCTGATTTTGTTTTGATTTTGGCTGCTGAATAGTAATAGGAAGACAGAATAAGTTTTGTTTAATGGACAGAAAGTGTATGAAACAAGATATGATGGAAAAGATGATTGTATAGGTAGTGATTGGTTAAAACTACTCTCTTTTTTCTTAATCTAGAGATCTTTCAGAGAATCTTTATTCTTTTTAAAATGAAGCAAGGACTTCTGGTAGAAGACTTTTTACAGTTACATTTTCATTTTAGCTGGATTTTGGATGAAAATTATTTTTGTATTCATGACATTTTAATGGTATTTTGTTGACTCTCTATGGCATCAAAGTGCCCATAGTGTATAATTTGTCTCCTACACTATGTCAAAATTCTGGTCTTTATGCATCAGAGCTTTCAGTCACAGACCTTACTTTTAATACCTGATTCAGATGTATTTTAGGTGTTTGCACTTTGAAAAGGTGGCTCTGATAAAGAATGGTCATAGCTTAATTTTCAAACTGAACTTCCCTCTGAAAATCAAGATCTTCTTAGTGCCTTGAATTTGGCTAATTAGTCACTCTCAAAAATTTAGGCTGGTGCTTCCAATAAATTAAATCAGAGATTTCTATCTATCTCAAACACAGGATAAAACCACAAATTACACCCCTCTCGCTGTGCTTGTGTTTGTGCATGTGTATGCATGCATATACATATCGCTTGTGCAAAAGTTACTAAGCTTTTCATAACTAAGTTTCTCTAGCTACTTAATCATATTTGTTGTTGCATAGATTGGGAGTGATAATTGCAGGGAGCTCTGAACAAGTGGACTTTTACAGAATTATCAAAAAATCAGCTTTCTGGAATATTTCTTGTGTGATAAGCATTGTTTGGAAAGTAGTTTTATGTCTTATAAATAATAGACTTTTAATTAACCTTTCTTTTCACTGGCCTTTTTTAAAAGTAAAAATAAAGAAAACGACACAGTGCTAGAATTGATTATGTTATTTATTATAGAGCTTTTAAAAACATTTTCATAAATGGTTGACTAATGACACAAAGATTTAGATCCTGCACTCTAACTTGAGCTTGCTCTAATGATCTTATCTATAAATGATTAACAGGTTTATGGGATAGGAAAAAGTGGAATTTTCTCTCGTTTTCAGTACAAATCATGCCCAGAACATGTTCTTTGGTATCCTGAAAACCAAAATAGAACAAGAATGTGTTTCTTAATATGAAATATTAATCTAAAAATGTTCACCCTCTGGGGGTTCTATTCTGATTTTTAGTGATTGCCAAATATCTTTATAGATGACTGATTTGGTGAGTACTCTACCCAGCATTCAGCAGTATAAGCAGTAGAAATATGTAGTTGTGTAACATCACAGAGACGGGATTTTGCCAATGAGACATGAACATAAATTGCAAATAAGAAAAAAGATATTTTTACCTTGCCCTCTGGGGAGTGCAACTTATTATGAACATCCCCCCACCATGTGCTATCTTACACACGGGAAACTTAGTCTAGAATAAACCCAGGAGCAGTCTTATATTGTCTAAATGGTGAAAAACTGGAACAACGCCCATTGTTGCCTTCTCCAGTATTTCTTTATGATTTTGGAAATGGAAAACTGAGAGATTTACATAGTTGAACAATTGCCTACAAAGCCTGGGGCATGCACTAAACACACTGGCCACATCTCACAAGGCAGTTGCTTGAAAAAGCCATCCCCAGGTATAGAGACAAAATGTTTTTAAAAGAAGCAGAAGCAAAGTTTCGCTTTGGGTCAAGAAATGGTAGTTAAAGAAATAGGTGTTACTTTGTACTCAGATATTAAGAGTTTGACTGCTAGTGGCATCAACAGTCTTAGATCACAGCCAATAAGAAAAAGTAAAATTTATGTCTACCTTAGAGGTCTATTCTGTAAAATATATGCAAAATATGTTAGGTGCTTATTCACAGATTTGGGATGATGTTTCTCATATCCCTTTTGCTTTGGGAGGGATTAGCAAAAGCCCTTCTTATGACTTTTGAAACATTAGAGGAGATCCTATGTTATGGCACTGAGAAGGGGAACAGTTTACTTTTTTTTTTTTAAGATACTATGACATTGCTTTGCATATTATTAAATTTTAAAAGCAGAGCCCCTTTTTTACCTGAGATGAGGTACATGTTATCTCAAAGGAATGTATATGACAATTACTGAATAAAGTCAATGACAAGAGGTCTCAGTAGGTACTAAGCCTTATAGGCTTCATAAAATTATGAGATATATAAATGTTAAGAGGCTAATCTAAAACAAAAATATATTACAATTTTAACATTTCATTATGCTTTAATTTGAAAAAAAGATGTTAGTGTCTGTCAGTTTATATCTACAATTGTAGTTGCCCTAAGGTCTGATAGAAAGGAGGTGTTTTTGAAAGCTAATCCAAAAAATATTCCTTATGGTTAGAAATAATGAAAAAAAAACCAGTATGTATGTATGCAGATGAGAACACAGATGCCTTTATCTTTCTTAAATTGTGTGAGGAAAGGCTCAAATGAAGAGTGAAGTAATTTTGGCATTTTGATGAAAGCTTGCAGTACACAGGCAGATCTGTCAGAGGCAATGCCCTCATCAGAAATAATACTGGAGGGATAACTGATAAGAAATGGATATCCACAAAATGCTGGAAAAGACCAACAAAGCAAACAAAGAATTGAAATCCTGCCATCTCTGTATCACTTGCTTATACATGGATCGAATCTATTCAGTGCCAAAGTAGTTAGGTCTACATGTTGCAGAGGTGCAGAGACTACTTTATTTTCATGTTATAACTATTATCCCATTTTAACTTACTAAGAATACCCATCAGGATACCACTTCAAGATGTGTAAAATAAAGTACTAACAGCAGTTTGCAGGCTCCATTAATTTCTTTGTGGGTTGACAAACGGGTGGTGTGGAGTAAATTCTAAGAACAGGGAGTCTCCTGAGACTCCATTCTGTCACTCTCCCTACCAACTGTCCAGTGCATTTCATTTGTGCCACCTATTTGTTTAAAGCCAACTGCAATTTTAATGTTAAACAAAGCACAAATTAGTTTACAGAGACAGTTGTTGATAATGCTAAAGAACATTTCTTTCCCTGTTTCTGCTGGCAAGATCTGCAATGGCATTTCACGATTGTGGTGTGTTTCTCATTGCTAAAAAAAACCTGCCTAATTTTGAAGCCATAGGAAGTACTGGTGCTACACAATGACACTTGTTTGTAAATGACCATCAGAAAAGAAGACAAAAATTAACCTGTACGAACAGCTGTTAAAATTCTCCTTCTGCCTTCAGGGGGTCATTATTTTCAGTTCCTCAGGGAAAGGTCATCCTGTTGCCAGGCCTTTTCATTACTCTTATATACCATCCCTAAAAGGTTTCTTTTGCATGAGGTGAACACCAAGCTTGCTGCAGTGATGCAGTCTGACTCTAAGATACTAAGATACCTCTACAAGAAAGTGTGTAGCCCTGCTCATTAGGCACTGACTGACACTACAGAAAATTTGTTGCACATGTTTTACCACTCACATCTTTGTGACTAAAGGTGCTACTTGTTGTGGACTAAGTTTTTTCAACTCATTTTCCTCCAGTTGCTGCATATAAAATGCTGGGAATAGAGTTTTCTTACCAGGGGAAAAAAAATCTGACTGAACTGAAAAAATGCTGGAAAGGAATTTGCTCCAACTTTCTCCTCTCACAGTATATATACAGAGTATTAATCTTCAGACGGGCGAAGGATGATAACTGGTGTGAGCAGGCATGCACTACAATCAACAATGATTTAATTCCATTCCAGTTCTAACATTTAAAAACATTATCCCTTCCAAGTATCATCAATCAAGTCCTTGTTTAGGAAATACCAAATTAGTTGCTGTTGCTAAAAGGCCATCGATAGATTTTTATATATAGGCGGAATATTCCACTGCTCTTTTTTGTTCAGATTTGGTTGTTGGCTATTAACTTTTCAATAGGAATGTTACAAAAGGCTTGTTCAGCACATCTCTATCTTCAGACTTGAGACGGAAGGGAACCATCTGCAGAGCATAAAGTATCCTTGGCACGACCGTGATCGTACAGGCAGCTGCTCTCCCATCCATGAGAGAGGGAGCTGGTTTCAGAGCCTGTGATTTCCTTCTAAATTATTTGAAGTTAATGTGGTTCACACAAGTGACTGGGGTTATTTTGGCATGTAAGTAATCTAATTAAGGTTTGATCACTAACTGGATAACTCTGTGGTTTACTAAACAGTTTAGTGGGAAAAAATAGATGTGTTCCACGCCTAGAAAAAATGAATAACAATAAAATATGATTCTTCAGTTAGGAACTAAATTATTTAAATCTACCTTGAGTTACCTCACTGATTTCAGTGTAGCTTGGTAAGGAGAGGAAAGGGGAAATTTGAGCCTGTTTTCCCTCTAACACAATTTATAGTTCATATACTTCCACCCAGTTTATAGTTATTTTCTTCCATTTGTCATTTCACAGCTTGCTTTTTATAGATAATATTACTGTGTTTGGACAGATTAGGTTCCAGGCAACTTTGCTGCACATTTTGTGGCCTCCTTCATTGTAAGTATCCTGCAATGAGTATCACGTTTGCACAGTTGAAGGAAGAATGGATTAAATACAGACAAAGCGTGACCATTTGAAAGTAGTTCTGTGTATGAGTAGTAGAAAACTGTATGAATATTTGAACAATTTTGCTAAGATGAGTGAGCAGCTGGTTATCTGCTTCATGAAATGGCTGCTCCATTAAACTGATCTGAAATTGCACCGATTTTCTCAAAAAATGTCTGGCACCTATTTCAAGCTACATTTTTTGTGGCCTGATCACAATGTTGAGAATGCAGTAGTCCACAGACTATACATCATATTTTTCTAACTGAATGCTTCAGTCAGGCTTTAACTTTCAGTCCAATTCAATGCCTATTAAAATCAAGGGAGAGAGCTTGAGAGATTTGAATAGGCACTGAATATACAGAAACCTTAGAGAGTTCTTTGTAGAAACACTCCCTCTAACATTACTCTTACTTAAATTAAAAGTTGCATTTTCTTATTTTGTTCCAGGATAAAGCTACTAGTTAGGAAAGATTTGCGGCATTCCTATAAAATACGTAGAAATCAAAACATACCCACTAACCTGAAACGCAAAGTAACTTTCCTGGGGCAATGAATCCAATTGATGGCAAAATCATAATCAGAAGCATTACAGACATCTGCCTAAATCTCTAGGCTACAATAAAACAGCTTTGTCCCCAAATGCCTTTTTAAGTCAGCTTCTTCATCTGTAACACTGAGGATTACATTACATAGCAAGGATTATGTTGTGCTTACGTCTCTGTCACATCGTATGAACATGCCAATTAATACTGGTGTGTGTCCAGGTAAGTTTGGTGAATGGTTTACTGGAGGAGTGGTTTACTGTGGAAAGGTTCAGACAAAGTAAGTATCAGTCACTACAATTAAGGACTAATCTAAAGCTGATTAGGAGGATAAATGGAAATTTTCTAATACGTTTGGATGCATTTATATTGATCCTTCAATGTAGTTGTGCACGACAAGGTCATCTTTGGAGGAATTAACATGGGCATCCAGAAGAGGATTAGCTTTGCAACTGCAAGCACTGTGGTAACAAGTTACGCTGCTGTTTCTGTAATTTGCAAACAGTGTACCGTCTTTTGCAAAAAGAAAGAATATGTGAACAATGGATCACCTCATCTCTTTCTACTAGCCTGATGGCTTAAGACAAGAAAGTCTTTTTTTTTTTGCTTATTTTGGGTTCGGAATTATTTTTTTATGTTTGCCTGTCCTCTTCATCTGCATTAGAGTATCCTTTCTTGTGTACTCTTCTTCCCTTTGTCCCAATGTCTTCACATCCCTTCTTTTCCTTATCATTCCCCAAATGTTTTCCTCATTCTCTGTTTCTATTTCTTTTTGCTTTCATCAACAGTTAATTCAAGTCTCAAGTAAACTCTCCCTTCCTTACCTCTCCTCATATTTAGTGATGTTTGCCTCAGCCTCTACCCACCCCTGGCTGTCTCTACTTCCTCTGTAGTGGTTTTCTATTATACCACTTCTAACCTCACTTTCATAACCTTCCCACTCTCCTATGTCTTTTCTTCCCGGTTCTACTGTCTTTGCACCCCTCCTTCCTACCCTAAAAATAGTGAATAGTTTCTATTCCCTGTTTTCAGTTTCCTGCTCCTTGTCTGACATTGTTTTCATGGCTTTCCTCCCTTCTTTCAAGCTGTCTTAAGGCTATCATGTCTGCTCTTCCCTGCTCTCGCTTCTGGCCCTCCATTCCTCTCTCAGAATGCCGTGTATCTCACACTTTTCTCTGCGTGGCTGTCATCTCCTGTCAGTTCTGCTTATGTATCATGTGCTCTCACAACCGGCACATGTGGGAAAAGAGACATTTTGCAATTCCATTCTGAGAACAGGTACTGGAAAGGGATAGCATGGCTCCTCCAGTGGATAAGAGACCGGTGCTGGATGTGACAGTTTGATTTAATGATCAAGACAAACATGAACACATCCCATGAATGCATCCCTGTGTTAGAGGTGGATTTCTCTGTCCTGAGCAGTTTTGTTCATGTGTTAGTATTAAAGAATTTCCTAGGCCACCAACCTCACTCCAGTCCTGCAAAATTTCAAACAGCCTCTGAGGCATGTGCAGACCGAAACACTGCAGTGGGTGCCCTTGCACTTCCCATCCATGATCTATGCTTTTGAGTGACCGTTTTTTCTTTATTGTGATAGGTTTCTGAACCTGAAGTTGACAGATTTCTATAATGAGACCAACTATTATACTCTTAATTCTGACAGCCAATTTTTTTCAGACTTTCTGGCAGTCACCAACTAAAGAAATTCAAGGAATATTGAACTCTTGGTGAAGCACCTAAGATCAATTTTAAAAGCAATGACAATCTGAAGGCAGAGTATCCTTGCCTTTTGCATTAAAGACTACAATGTACCAACTAATACAACAAATTCTGCATATGGATAAGCCAGCCTCAGCCTGTGCAGTTTCCTGCCTTATGGCAGGAGTCTTTGCCTGCAGAAGACATACTTAAATACAATATACCTAATTTTTAATTACTGTATTTAAAGAATAATTCTGTTTCTCTCCTTTGAGGAAGGTATTTCCCCAGTGACAGATCAGTGGAGCTTCCATAAAGAGAAATGCAAAAGTGTGTGTAGGCTAAGCTTAAGATTTCCTTTTATCAATTCATAAGGACAACATATTCTGACACATCTAGCAGAAAGCTGGAATTGCCACACAAAGGCTTGGAAACGCTGTCACCACTGGGTAGAATTAGCCATGTTCTCCAGTCAGTGAAACTGTTGCTTGTTTTTTTGTGTCCTCAAAATATATTTACACAACCTGCCACTTAAAAAAATTGGATTTCAGTTATCCTAACAAGTGAGAGTTTTCTCAGCTGAATGGAGCTTCAAAAGGTGAAGCAATTCCCTGCTGTTCATGACTGCCAGAACTGTTCTTCCCTCCAGCTGCTGCTGGCTGAAGTTCCTGTTGTAACAGATCTGTGGACCATATTATGAGAAGAAATGTCAGATAAGCACTGATAGATTCTTCTAGTGTGCTTGAATATATCAGTAATAACTATGAGATTGTAACCTGGTGAGCTCGACTTTGTGCAGTTGCTAGATACAAGAAAGTTTGTTCTGTTCAACTTTTGTTTCATTTAATTATTCTCTCTAGTTTCTAATATTATCAATATTGCTTTCTTTAACATATGCTATCATGTCTGCTCTTCCCTGCTCTCAGTTCTGGCCCTCCATTCCTCTCTCAAAATGCCGTGTATCTCACACTTTTCTCTGCGTGGCTGTCATCTCCTGTCAGTTCTGCTTATGTATCGTGTGCTCTCACAATCTTGTTTCACGAATTGTTACTGAAGCAGGCTGCTCCAAAGTGATGTAAATTAATTTCTGACCTCTGGAAGTGAAAGAAGGGAGGTAAAAGATACTTGGCCTGTAGCACTCCGCAGAAGATATGAAGCCAGAATGTTGCCAAGATGCTGGCGAGAATTAGTTGGCACATAAAGCAAGTCAAAAAAGGGGGGGCATGTCAGCCACAGGACCAAATACTGACAGGTGTCAAGAAGAATTCTCTTTTACAGTGTCAATATTTTTGTTTTACTTTGTAAAAACATTTGCCCTCTGCTGTCCTGCATTATTAGAAACACATTTCCAAATGATATAAAGAATCACAGCCAAGATGGTTATTTCAATAAAATATATTTCACTTAATTTGGACACACTTAATTGGGACAGATGCTTTATTGAAAAAGCGTCTAGCAAATCAATTCATGATAGTACATAGAAATGTTTGGGACTTAATTAGGACAGTAGTCACAAGTTTTCCTTAATGAGGTGTATTTGGCCACTGCCATGGGTTGACGTGGTGTTTAACCAGGTGTTAAATATGTGTGAAACACTAAACTTCAATCTTTTCATAGAAACATTGCCAAACAAAGATTTAAAGAAGAACAATAAATGAAATTCAAGATTATTATTCTTATTTCCTTTAGCACTTCATTTCATTCTAAGCCTGCTGCTCCCTTTTGTGTGGATTTCAGTGTCAAGTCCAGGAAACACTACAGATTTCCATTTGTGTGTGTGAATGTCAACATCATAAAAAAGATAATTTCCTGAATAAGCTAGGGACCTGGAGGGCAGCAGGCTTCCAGATCCTGGAAGGTCACATGTGTCATTCCATTTATGTTATTTTAGCTCTAATGTCGCAGTTCCAAGCCTCAAATTGCTCTGGAGTCCAGGTGAATGTGCAGGCCTGGATTATTCAAAATTACTGAAACACCATTCAAACAGCTTTTTCTAGCAGCAGACATTTTGGCATGAGGATTGGGAGCGCAGCTTTATGTGAAGGAAAGTCAGCCCATAAATTCACCCCCTGGTACCCAAAGGACAGGGACACATTTGTTTCCTTCCACGGGACTTCCATCAGAAACTGCAGAGTGCTAGTCAGCGATGTTCAAGACCTTTAACCATTTTCAGTGAGGTTTCCCCAAACTGTGAGGTTTTAAAAATAAAATACACTCTACATTGCTTCATATTTACATTCAGAGATCCTATCTACACAAGAAAGGTATTTTTTCTCTACAGTCTGAGATGTGAATTCAAACTGATGTAAAGACAACTTATGCTTTATGAGCAAATAATTTGTTTTATTTTTTAATGTGTTACTTGATTTAGTTCGTTCATTTTGAGAACAGCTAACTGAAAAGTTGTTCTAAAATTTAATATCTCTAAGGAAAGCCCACAAGTAGACTGGTGTAACTGGGGGAAAATATTCTTGGTTTTTCAGTCTCACAAAGGATAGCACGATAAGTTAAAACTGGTGTTCTTGTATGTCCTGCAGCAAAACGGGTCAAGGACACTATTAAGGAAGATTTGAGAAAATAGATGGGATTTTTAGATGGGAGATGGTTCTTCAATATTCTGCTGAAGTACATAAAGTTAAATCTTTTGCTCTCTCTATTCAAGACAGGTTCTTTTCAAGGCATTTGGATGTCTAAACACAGGGGGTAGTTTCCTAAGATACTCCTAGTGCTGTGAACTCACTCACAGTGAAATCAGTCCTTGGACGCCATAAGAGTCAGCTAGAAATAATCTTTTAAAAACCAACCCAATACTGAAGAATGTGATCACATTTACTAGTGAGAAACTGGGCTTCTCCCTTTTTGCTTGTCTTGGGGAAAACACAGAACTTCAAAGTCAATTTATTTTTTCTCCTCACCTTGATACTCTCAGCTCCATAGGCTGCTTGAGCCTGCTCTAGTGATTCAGAAGAGTGTTGGAAAGAGGAACTCTAGTTGCTTTGCAGTGCAAGGACCCTGAGAATAAATGTTTTCCTATTCAACTGTGAGCAAAACTCAGGAAACTGGAAGACAGAGCCATCAATCATGGGATGCTTTGATATTCATCCTGCTTTGCGCCGTCTGGAAAATCTTCTGCTTGCAATAGGAGAAGAGAAAAAGAAGGAGCAAGCTTGTATGAGTTATTATGAATGTAAGCTGTCTTCACAGGTGCTCAGCTTTTCTAGGGATTGAAGGAGACACTGCCATTATTCTGGCCTGCTTTGACCCCATCTGGAGCTGAAATGTTTTTTGGGATAACTAGGGTAATCTCCTGAGGCATTACACTGTAAAAGGAGGAAAAGCAGGAATCAGCTAAAGACATCAACAGAAGACAGAGATCCGATCTCTGCCCCTCCTCCATGTAAAGCCAGCTCTGTCCCTAGCCATCATGGTATACCCATAGAAGAGCTTTCCATACACATGATTAGGGGGCATACTCTTGAGGCCTCCCATCTTTTTTATTTTTGCAAGTTAGATCTGCAGCCCTCATCTCAATTCATAGAAAATGTGACCCTTAATGCCTTTCAAACTAATACACAAAGCAGTTATATTTGGACAGCAGCATAACTGGAGAAGTGTCCAACAATGTGTGCCAGTAGAACTCCAGCATATTTCCTATTTTAACAATCTGTAATTTGAGTGTTTGTTCTCTTGAGTGCCTTCAAATTATGCCAATTTCTAGAGATTAGAGTCAAGGCTAAGTACTCTCCATGAACAGATATACAGTGGATCTCTGTTTTAGTTGGAGTAAGGTATATATTTGAACTGATTGCTCATTGCCTGAAAGAGCTATTCAGCTGGATATAAAAATTGCGGTTTTGACATGGGAATGTTCCTGTGGCATTGTTTTACATAGCAGTGGTTGAATCTGAAACTTTAGATTCTCTTTGGACACTTCAGCTGTGATGTGGTTTGAACTGGAGTACCCAAGGCTCTCTTTGATTCCCTACCAAGGGAGAAGTAAAATATTATTGCATGTTTTTGATGTCCAGAGAAGTCTATGTTACTTTCTCTGCAGGATCGCCTTATTATGTTGCAGGTACATTACCTTCCTGGTAAGTAATGACGATTAATTTATTTTCCTTTCTATTAAAGGAGTCAAGCTTATAAACTTGAACTTAATCTAAATCACTCACTGAAAAACAGACAGAGTGGTGACTAAAGCTTAGTAAAAGTCTTTTATTAATCCTGTTTCATATACTGACTCAAAACATAATCATGGGCATATCCCAAGACCTCATTTGCTTCAGGCAATGCAGCTAGAAATTAAGTAAAAAAATAAGCATTATGGATGCTGCACTCCATATACAGCCTGAGTGTTCTTTGAATAAGTTAAAGTTCTTGAAAAATGAAGATGAAATGGGGATGTATTACCAAAAAAACTTGATGTGCATGGGTGGATTACCACACTCCTTACAAAGTAATGCTGCCTTCTGAAAGAAGAAAGATATTAGAAAAGTCAGCAACTCATTTACATGAGCATCTAGAACTAGAAAAAAGACTAAGGAAACACATGTGACAAAAAACTCTGGATTTTATTATTTAATTCTTTTGACAAATAGATATGTTGCTGATTCAGGGAGACTGATGTGGTGCAATTGCTGCTGCAGATTAAGTTCACAAGGCAGTGAGCATTTTTCAAACCATCTTATTCCATTCATTAATACAAATTAGCTTAATATCAGCTAGTGGGGAATCTTCTATTTACTAGGTTTCATCTCACATATGATTGGAACTTTATATTGAAGGAATTTCTGATGTATATTTTTAGCTGAGTTTTTTCATTTGCATTACATTTGAATTAGACATTTTTGAATCATGCATGAGCAGCAGCTGAAAAAAGGATGATCTGGGTTTTTTAGAGCACACACTGAAAAATATGGAACTGCTAAACTCCATTTATCACTGTTCTTAGGTGAATCGAGGCAAAGTTTCTTTTGGAGTTTTGCTTGAGTAAGTCCTATAGAATTTGGCCTAGTTTTGCCTGTCTTCAGTATGAACAACAGTGTAACTGTGGTCTGTTCTTAGCCTGTCACAACACAAATTGCCTCTTGAAACAAAAAGACCTACAATGTCTACTTCAGTACCCTATATGAGTATTGACTTTAACTTTGCTTAAGTCATTATAGAACATTAAGAACATTATAAAAAGAAAACTGCAGATAGATGGAAAAAAGGCAGAGACTTTAGAATGAAAAGATTCAGTTGTTTAAAAATAGGTTGGGTCCTATGTGGCCAATTGAAAAAAATTAAGCTATAACAGTCATATTTTTAAAAATAAAATAGCTCTACTGTGCAACTTTCACTTTCTTCCAACAGAATGGTGGTGTGTTGAATTTCAAGGCTGACCCTGGAAAGCATCTTAGGTGGCAAAGCAAAGATCAAGGCCAATGTCAAATTTTTCTAATTTATATTTCTCCAATGCTTTCAGAGTCTGGAGGCAAGACAAAGTCTGACTGGATTGAGGGTATTATATTCCCACATATGTCTCATGAAGAAATTTCTTGGGACTAAGAAAATCATTCTTTTTGGCTTAGTAAAAGATGTGCATATGTGAAGCGTAACTCAGGCGAGGCTTTTCAAAAGCTCTTGTTTCAGACTGGTACTCATGACTGTGGTGGGTATCCCCGAATAATGAAATTGCTATCAGCAAATGACCCTCTTCTCCAGGACCACATGAATGCCACTGTGTGGTGCTGGAAGAAGAAAATGAGGTTGTATTTCACTTAAGAACAGAATGAAAGCTGGAACTGGTTTAATATTTTTCCCCATATTTTCTTTTCCACTCTCAGTCATATCTGCATGGCTGATGGTTAACAGGGTGCTTTGCTTCTATGTGAGGAAGCATTTGTTATTGCTTGCTCACTATTCTCCATAGCAACACAATGTCTCTGTTTAAGATCCAGTGGAGATGAGCAAACAGAAAAGCCTTTAAGCAGCAGTTTGTAAAAGAAACTAAATCAAAATTAACTCTTTCAGGTTAACTGTGCAGTCAGTATTTATTCTGGTATTGTGAAACATCTTGTTGAGGGCCAGAATGCTCTCAATCTTTAAGCATAAGAATGGCCATATTGGGCCAGATCCACTGTCCCCTTAGTACAGAAAGCCATCTCTGCCAGCACTGAGTAGTGGATTCCTACAGAAGAACACAAAAGCAGGGCAGGCGTGACATGATAAATGCCCTGCTATACCCTTTCCTTCCTTCTCTCCCCCAGTTCCTACAAGCTGCAGGTGAGGAACTTTCTTGACTAGAAGAGGTGTCTGCGTTTGTAAATGCAGGTGTGTACGAAGTGGTTACATTGCAAATAATTTTATGCTCTATTCACTCCACTAACGGCAAGAGACAAATCATAGTCTCTCTGTTTTGTTGTACACTGCACTCATGGAACATGTAAGAAAAAACAGGCACAAATCTGAGATGGAAATCAGAGACTACTTGAAAGGTCCGTATCATTTACTGAACGTTGTAAAACCACAGAATGAGTATAGAAGTACATAGCATTAAAATAACTATGTTGACGACCACATTTTGTTTCCGAAGAATTAGAAGATCAAGTGAATGGTAAATTAAGACTCATGTCAGGCTGTGAAAGATGAAATATCCTAGAGACACACTCAGCACATGGAAAAGGCTACAAAAACATTAATAAGGATACATACAACAAAAGCCTGGAAACTGAATTATGTGCACAGGTGCTGCTCCTGTAGCAACATTTTGTTAGAAGCCATAGCCATTTACAACCCACTTTTCTTTAGAATCCTTTTCCCTACCATATGCTACATTACCTATCTGGTGATAGCAACAGTAACTAAGAACAACAGAGACAGGTAAAGAGCATTACATCGACAGCCTTTCCTGTCATTGCAAAAGATTTTGAATTGAAGACACCATTCACCAGCACTGCCAACTCTCCTAACTTTTATTGTAAGTCCTTCCACACATGAAATGTGCTTTAAGCCCTAAGTCCTGGAGTCATTTGCTATATTGTAATACCTGCACTTTTACCTTCCTTTCCCTTATCTTTATATCCATCGTGACTGTAAGCCTTGAAAACCTTGAAAACATGTACTCTAAAGCTTGAGAACGTAACTGAACAAATGAAAAGAATTAACAATTTTTAGCTCCCATGATTACCCAGCCAAACCAAGTTCACATGAGCCTTGTTTAGGCAGGCCTGGCAACACCTCGCAGGGTGGTTTGACTTGCTGTAACAGCCCCGACTCAGCATCAACCTGGCCTTTTTATTCAGTGTCTGTCCAGCCAAGGGTGCTGTCATTACTTTGACAATAGAAAACATCCTCAAGTACCTACTCTTCAATTTGGAAAATAAAAAATTGCCACTGCTTTGAAAATGAAATTTGAAATAAATGTTAGCTAATTTCTGGCTATAGACACTTTTAAATATGATTAATCAATCTTAATATGCCTAGTGATAGAATTATGAAAATATCAAGCAATGGTGAATGATAGTACAGTTTTTTAACTCAAAAACATTAAGATATTGGATACAACAGACTGACACAAAATAAGTAACAGCTCAAAAGAGAGTAGGGAGAAAATAAAAAATGCCCAGGAATGTAGGTCTTCAATTCAAGCATGGAACAGCAACAGAACAGAAGCAAGAAGACACACAGAAAAGCATACCGCAATTTGTGTAAATAATTTCTATTTTCACAATCCAATCTGACAGTCTTTCTGTAATAGTTACATGTATAGCATGGGATGTTTTTTGGAGTAATTTTTAAGTTATACAACTACATGTTTCTTGTAATAACTGCTATTTTTTTACCCAGCAGGTTAATGTGATAGACATAAAATAAAAATAACCACCTAAAGTCTGAATCAATTTCTAAAATTTCTTCACGTGGCTGAATCTATCATTAAAATCTAGACATGCTGACAAAGTACCTCAGATCCTATGGGACATTAGGTCTGAATCACGTTCATCTTTCATGCATCCATTCACAGATCTGATGCTCATGTGCACCCACCGCAAAGATTTGGGCTTTTTGCTGTATGAAAAGTCATTGTATTTGGGTAAAATGCAGCTCTTGCTGCTGTCACACCTCAGCCAGGCCCTGGGGCAGCAGCGAGGCCTGGATTTGGCACAATGGCGGGCTCATGTGCGGGCCCTTGGCTGGGCCGAAGGGGCATCCATGCCGCACAGGGCCGTGCCGGGGCACCTGGGCCCGCCGGGGCAGCCGGGCCAGCGGTGGCACAGCAGGTCCTGCTGCCTCGCCCCTGTGAGCTGTGCGGCAGGGCCCTCTTTTGTCTTGTCACGCTGTCCCTCAGGAACAACGCTTTCCCCTCTCTGCCCCCAGGTGTGGGTAAACATCCACAGCATTCAAAAGCAAATGAAGGAAAGGAGAATACAAATTCAAAGCAATTTTTAAAAAATTATTTTAAAGACTTACTGCCATGGTGTCTCACAGGAGCTCCCACTTCTCTTCCTGAGGTTGCCAGGGTCCAGGGCTGCCTTTCCTCCCTCAGCCACCGCTTGCTGTCTGTAGTGGGCAAACCCCCAGATTTGGGCCAGTCCAGCCCTTGACCCAATGTCTCAGCGGCTGGGGCAGAAGGTGAGGCTTTCCTCAGGGCACTGCACCCAGGCTGCTGGGGCCGGCCACCCCTGGCTGTGCTGCTGCGGTCCTGCCATCCCCTCAGCGGCCTCTGTGCGCGGGGCTGCTTCGGAGCTGCCTCTGCTTGGCCTCAGCGCGCAGGAAGGGACAAGTGATACACAGCACGCAGAAAGAGCGGGAGCCCTGAGAGAAACCCTCTGCTCTCCCCATCTCCTTGCTTTGGGCAGCTCCAGCTCCTCCGGGCTCCCACCGCCCTGCCGCCTTCTCGATGTCCAACAGGCCTCTTCATTTCAAGGTATTAACAAGTATTTCTTACACTCTGCTTAAAACTTAAGAGTATGGTTTCAAAAGGCACAGCAGGCTGAGCTAAAGTTCATTGCCACCAAAGGGGGTGCGCGCACTCACCCGTCTCATCTCCCTTCCTCACTGTCAGGCAGGTGCTGGCACGTGCCAGAGCCCTTCTTATGTGTCAATTCCGTTAGCTAAAATGGCAAAAAAAAACCCCAAAAAACCACAATGGAAAATTGAATAGGTCTCTGCCATACTAATGAGTTAAATTAGATCACAGAAGGGCCCAAATTGTGCCAGCGCAGGTGTGAGAAAGGAGGTGCGCAGCCAGCAGCAGGAGGAGTGGGAAGAGGAGGGAGGAGAAATTAAGTCTCCTGTCGGCCATGTTTGATCAGTTTATTGAATTTCAGTCTTTGTTTCATTTTAACTCTGAAACCCAAGCATAATCAGTCATTGTCAGGCCTTTCCCCTCAGTCACTAGTACATGCCAATGGAGTGCTGCCACCATTTTGGAGCCTGGCTCAAGCAGCCATCACTGCTCCTCTCACTGCTCACAAGGGCTACCAGCAATGAATTTTCTCCTTTCTAAGACAAAAAAAATTCCTAGGACAGGAACTACTTTTATAATATTTAGGAACTGATTTTACCATTATGCTATAATGGCTGAAATGCAGCCTGAGCCCCTTTCATGAACAAAAAATAGAACGTGCCACAATGCCTAGATGTGCACCTCCCCAAGGTTTTGTTCAGAGAAACATCCATCTAGAGGGTAAGGTTACCTTCCCCTGTGCAAGCCAACACACTCATACAAATGCCTGTAACTTTTCTAAAGTGCAATGTGAATATTTTTCTTAAAAATCACATGATAAAACCATGAGAAAAATGCTGTGCAGAAGAAAGCATCATAATCTGCATATGGATTAATCTAATAACATGATCTAATAATATGTTCGTATTGGCATAATCTTGAAAAGCTCTCTTGGGTGTGATAAAATTTAGCAACTAATGAAACATATCTTTTTATGCCTCTCCTGGAAAACTGGAGAGAGCCAATCCATTGCTTTTTAGCTTTACTCTTATCCCTCTTCCCACCCCGCAGACAGAATAGCTTTTATCAGTGCTAAAGGTAGATTGAAGAGTTTCTAGTATAAAGACATACATAGCAAAACGCAGTGGTTGAAGTTTAAATCAGCAGATTTTAAACAGGAAATAAAAAATATTTTTAACACTGAGGGAAATAACTACTGGAGCAGTTTACCACAGGCATGGAAAACTCAGCATGTTTTGCACTCCTTAAATTTGAATTGGCTGTCTTTATAAAAAGATATTTTCTAGTGAAGTTTTTGGGGTAAACATGGAAATTGCCGGATAGGATAGGCAAGAGGTCAGGTCAGACCGGACCATTACAACCACCCCTTTTTACTACAAACCATAATTATCATCCTTTGTACCTAACAAGCTATATGCTGATAGCCTTCCAGATAAGCAGTACATTTTCTAAAAGGATTTACTTGAAAGCTGAAGCTGGAGTGTTCCTTCCTTGATTCCATTGAAGAGTAGGTGCCCCGAGTGGCCTGCAGAGAACTGTGAATTTGGAGGATACTCTACAGTTAAGGCCAGATACAGTTAGTTCACCTTACATGACTATGGATTTTAGAGAAAGTAATCAGCCCAGAGTCATACAAGTGGTATACAGTCATGCATCTTCACTTTCCAGTTTCATTTAGTATTAGCCACTTCCGAAAGAGTATTTGGAAAACTTTTTTTGCCTATATCGGCAATTTCCCCAAAGAGCAGACACAGATGTCATTGATTTTAATTTCACTAAGCACATTCATTGTAATGATCCACTAGCAGTCTATGTTACAAAAAAAAGAGAATTGAACCTAACGTCAAAAAAACCTGACAAGTGTCAAGTCCTATTGCCAGCTGACTTGAATAGCTGCACTTGATATGGGATATTTTTTTTTGTCTAATTTCCAGCTAGCAATAAATGTTCAGAGGGAAAATTTGATAGAAAAGAAATAAGAAAAAATAATAAGCTGTAAACATCAATACATAATGTAAAACTATACAAGATTACTTAGCAACAGTAATGCAGTTAAATCAATATTCTGGCATCAGGACGACAAGTTTTGGTATTTTCCAGACTCTTCCACCTTATAGCTGCCCATTAATTACCTTCATTTGTTAGCTGACAGTACAAACAGGGTACAAATGTTTAGTCTGCTGCTTGTGTTAATATCTAGGAGCTGCAGTAGACAGAAGGTTTCCAGATCTCTGCTGTATAATCACCCTATGAAATTGCTTAACTCTGATGTTTGCTAGCACTACTAGCATGTTTTCTTTTTCTTACAAATAAAGTTACAGATGAAAATGTCTCAAGCTAACACTAGTTTGTTTGCATTCTTAACAAAACCATGTTAGAGCAAAACAGTAATTCCACCTCAATATCAGTTTTAGATGTGCTTACTTACAAGTTACACTTTAGCATTCAGTTTTAGGAGCAGGCTGATTTACACAGTGGAATATTTGCATAAGCCGCCTGGTGTTCCCACCTCATGAATAACAGTGTAGGAAGAAACGGAGGTAAAAGCAGGTCCATAAACTAGCATGTTCTGCAGGTCTTCTCAGGCAGTGAAGCAATAGCAGAATGAGACAAGAAGCACATTGAGTGTTACTGCTGTGCCCCCACCAAGGGAAACAAACTTGATCCTAGGCATTGGCTCACTTAGTCACTTGTTAGGGCAGAAAGCAAACCAGAGTATAAACATGTATATGCACAAGAGCTTTCCATTAAGCCTGGAATTGGACCAGGCTTCCTCATTGCCATGTAAGCCAGCCAGTGCAATGCATCATCAAAACTCTGACTAGAGATAACATATCATTCCTTTTCTGAAGTAGCCATTTATTACTCAGCAGCAGACAGTTCAACATTGAGAGAAATCCTAGCACAAGGCAACAACTAGGACCCTGTGTGAAAACTTCTACTACCATTTCGTTAGGAGGTACCCTCAGCCCATTTGGTCGGTTATCCAGGACCATAACCCTGTCAGCATTCCTCAGACTAGAGCTTTTCTATGAGCAGCAGCATCAACTGCTCTTAATGCCACTTCTTTTTTTACCAGCTGGGAGCTAACTGAATAGATACAGGTAGGATTCAGCCCTGTTCCTTAAAAGGCTTTCCCAGAGCATGACAGTGTGAATTTTTTGATTTACACTTGCTTTCTCAGGCTCTTTTTGCACTGCAGCTGCGGAAAAGTGGTAATTCTATGACCTACTAACTTTTTCCACATAAAAAGCCAGCAGCAGCAGAACTGGCATATTAACATAGTTCCTCATATTGCAGTAGGCTGGCATGGATGTAACAGACAGATATGATAGGCATCCTGATCTTGCGGTGTTTTACAAATGTCACCTAGCATCAATAGATTTCTCATATATTTGAAATTAAACACAGCTTAATATTTGCAGGACTGGTGTTGAAGTGAGGTCCAGTAAAACTGTAGGTCTGCACAGAAGAGAGAATGTAAGTGGCCTTTGCTGTCTGTCCATGTGGAAGTACGTACTTCACCTTGTTTGTAAAAACTACTGAAAACAGCGATAATGCCAGTTTACTTGTCTCTATACGTTAATGGAATATGCTGAAGATCTCTATCTTCAGAGTTGTTGCTTCCGGCTCTTGTTGAGGCAGCCTGCAGGTTTATACAGCTGAACTTTCCTCATTTATTTTATACAGATTCTTTTTGTCAATATAAACACAGATCAAAGCTAAAATGTTTTAAAAATGAAGCTAGAGACAAAAGACAGCAGCTGGACCTCAGAGGAAGGGTTCAAGCCTCCAGGTCAGAGAGACTGGGGAATTTCCTCCTTGTGTCTCAAAGGCTGTTACTGAGGAGACCACTTTTGCCTCAATGAGCCTGTGGGATGGACTAGTTGACATAGATGCAATATTTCTGCTACTAAGGTGAAAGAGAAGCACAAGCTGTGGAGTCTTTGTCAGGATAGAGCACAGAAACTCATTTACAAGGCCCTTTTCAACTACTATACTTGCTCCTGCTGACCAAAGTTGGTAACTTCACCATTTTTCCCCTTTCCTTTGCAGTCATCTTCATTACAGATGAGAAGGAAAATGTTGCTGTGAATGGCAAGGAGATGATACATTACTGCCAGCAGAAATCCAAGGAGAGCACAAGCTTTCCAAAGGAACAGCTCTCCAGCTAGACATAATCCTTCCATTACAAGTTCAGCAGGTAATCATTCTAAACTTAGCACCATCTGTATATTCCCTAACAGTATTCTTTTACAAGAACAGGAGGTAGTATAAATGAACCTGAGCTTGCTTTACCCCAGATAGTGCTCCTGTGTTACGGAATAGTTTCAATGGTGCTTCTAAATAGCACAAATATTTGGCTTGGTTTAGAGCTTAAAATGACTATTTTTACATTTAACCTTCCAGCATTCACAGTTTTGATAATTTTATGGTTTTTTATATTGACTTTTGAATCAATAGATTTGACATTCACATCAGTTGTGTGACTGAGGACGCAAGACCTCTATTGTCCAATCTATTGTTTCCCTGTGATGATGTTTCTATGAGATAAATTAATCTTGATGAGCGTTTCCTAAAAAGGAAGAGAGAGAAGTTTCCACTGCGGGACTATTGAGAATCAAAAGGTCATTCAAGTCTGATATACTTTAAAAAGTTTAACTGTTATTATTGTTTTGATTAGAAGTGTACTGTTTTACCAAAATAGTTGTATGCAGGAAAGGCTGTTGGGTGGACACCCGTATGTAAATGCATTACACTGAAATAGCTAATACAGCTTCTAAGAATAAGCTGTATTTGAATAAGCATGTTCATCTGCACTAAAGAAATTCTGTAAAACCTTGTAGCAGTAAAACTAGTGTAGGAAAGGCTCTCCTAGCAACTTATGGCTCATCTACGAATAATAAACAATAAGCCCTTCTCCTGTTCCCTGAACCTAACTTCACAAAACTGTGGTACAATATGGAGGAAGGGCATACAGTTTTTATCAATGAGCTTCATTCTCCTACCAGGTGAAGTAAATGTGACTCCCTTCCCCAGTAACAATGGTATGCTATATTCTTCGCTTGGCACCTGCTCCTTTAAATTAGGACTCACTTTTTGATCTTTAACCTTTAAAATATTCTCTCCATCAATGGTGTAAAGCGGCTTGCAATATATACGTGAATAGCACAGATCTTTCACATTGAAGGAAAATTTAAGCATGTTAAGTAGGTGGATGGCAAAAGAGGATCCAGGAAGCCTTAATCATTTCTTTTCAGTTCCTTTAAGCTCTTTTATTGCACCATAATAGATGCATTGATACTCTTCTACAGAGAAGTAAAAGTAAAAATGGAGTATGGCAAGACAATGTAGAGCCAATGTGCTTCATTGTCTATTTATAATTGTTTAAAGAGAAATTAAAATAACTTCTCTAAATAACCAATTAATTCAATAAAGCAAATACATGTATTTACATTTACATTTTACATGTATTTACATCTATTTACTGATTCTATTAGAGGAATGTGAGCATTATTAACTTTGGAGTAAACAGGAGGCATAAACTATTTGATTCTTTGATGGTCTTTTACTTTGTACTCTTACGCTTTGAGGGAAGAAAACCAAAATATTGAAGGTGTAGTAAGAAGGGTGCCAAACGGTGAAAAATGTGTCTCCTCCTTACCAGCTACTATTCCTACTGCTGAGAAGGAGCAGGTTCCCAAGCAGGCAGGTGAGTGAGAGGCTTATTTAGTGTGGGGGTGGCTGGTTTCCTAAGGTCCAAAATTGCAGCAAGAACACCTGGGAAAACCTCTTGAAATGACCTAATGTGCCACAGTTTGCATGTATTTTGTAAAGTAAGAGATAATTTTCGTATTTATTTTTTGTTGTTACTTTTTATTTTGGGGGGAGGTATAATCATGTTCTGCAATACATTGTATTTTTATGGAGCATTGTTTCATAAAATCATCACCTCCTCAATGCTGAGCTAGTAGGAAAGAATGAAATTTCATTGTAATGTCACTTAGATCTATCACCAATCAACTCTGGTTTCTTCTCACTTAATTACTCATCTCATCCTAAACTATTTATATCTTAGAAATACTTGGTTTATTTTTCCCACTCAGAAAGAATGCGACTAGAACAAATTGAAAACAAAAGGAAAAACCCGAAGTTGCTTCAAAATGAGTGAACATGGAATTACTCTTCTGAAAACCCTTGAGCTTCTTGATAAATTATTAACATTTAACAAAGAAAAAGCCTAAATCATCAGAGATGTAACTGCAGACTTTTTGTGCTGAACCTTTTTCTTTTTTAATGTTTTATAGTGAAAACACTCTTTTGTTCACAATGCATTAATTCTTACTGCTTGTAGAAATTATTTTGGAAGGTATCATATTTTAAATACAAGTTTTCAGTAATTTTTCCACATTACTTCTTTGCTTGTGTGTCTGTGCATGCAGCCAGTAATATACAACAACAGCTTCATTTCTTTCAAAGTTGATATGTTTTACATTCTGAATATGTTATATGTTATATGTTTCTCTAACATAGCCTGGAGAACTTCTGCAAAACACGAAGCTCGGGCTTCCCAACACTAAACCAAAGTGAATCAATAAGTTGCTTTCTACACATTTAAAGTTCCTAACAACGCCTTTGCTATTCCTGTATTTTAAATGTGCATGGAACATTCTTTGCTAACATAATGTGATTTCAGCTAAGTTGTGACAATTTTCAGCAGCTGAGGATCTCTTACTCAGTTGTCACATATCGCTATAATTCACCTTCTCTGGAATAATATTTGCATTACAGCCATTAAAATCCATTAAAAATAAGCCATGTGCAGAATTTTTGGCTTTACCAAAGAGGATAATAAATAGAAGCTGTGATATTATACATTACAGTTAACATCCAGGCCATTTGGGCCCCAGGAAAGTCAAAAGGAGTTTTGCCATTACTTTAAGCGACACCGTTTTAACCAGATTTTGCAACTAGATCTGTCTAGATACACTCAAGACGAATTTTTTCCCTCTTCATGATGGCATGAAAAAATGAGAAATTTTCTCAGAAAATGAGAATCATATCACCACAACACATTCATAGCCACTATTTGGAGAAAGGTTGAGAGCTACCTCTGTGGTATGCCTCCATTTCCCCCAGTCTTGAGGACGACCCTCTGTGGTGGCTCAGCTGTATTAGATTCCAGCCTTCCCAGATCTGTGGGACCCCACAACACCTTATCAATAAAGGATGAGGTGGAAACTGCATGAAAACTCTCCGAGATTTCTTGCCACCACAAGTGTGCAGGAGGGGTGTAGCTCAGATGCATCTCTTTTTACTTCATGAGGATTTACTGGTGACAACAGCTCTGTGCTCCGTAACGGACCTGCAGAGAACCAACTGTTTTGCTGCCACAGTCTGGGTCACAATGCAGGAGGGTGGGCGGCAAGGCAGCATACAGTACTAATAGTGGGTGGACAGTATCCAGGTCTACAGGGTCTTCCTTTCAAATGCACACAGCACGACCCTCCAGCTTTTTATCAAAGCAAAATCCACCACTACTTTGAGAATAGCCAGCTGGAAGTGAGTGGGACACAAAAATGGCAAGCAAGAAGAGGGAAGTACTGTGGAAAAACATCTAATTCACACAAGTGCTCAACAACTTTTAGGTTCTTTCAAGCATTTCAGTGCTATTAGGTATCCAAATAATGTCTGCTTATGCCTAAGGCTGGACTTCCCTTTCAGAAGTAGGCCTGACCACAGTGATCTGTAAGTTCAGGAATTCAGGACTATGTTACCATAACACTTAACTAGGAATAAAACCACATACAGTAATGTAGCCTCTAACTGGTTCATCGCATGGCAGGCTTTCTACTTAGCAACAAAAGCCAGCACTAGCATCTCACTTCACTGCTTTGCAGTCTGCAGTGTCTTCTCATGTCATGCAGGATATAGGGAATCACTAATGCTAATCAGGCCCAAGACTCCAGCAGGATCTTCCAGTACAAACTGGAAAGTCCAGGAACTAGTGAAATCAGTTTTGGGAAACTGCATAATCATCTATGTACAGGAAGGATGAACTTAAACTGAAAAGAGTTTGCAGAAAAGAGTTGGAAGGATCATTAGAGAATGGAAGGCCTTTTAAGAGATTTAAATAGAGCAGCTTGTTTAGTCTAGCAAAATGAAGATCGAGGGAGAAAATGAATACTGTCGACAAATACACTGGTGAAGAGGGGTAAACACTAGGAGGAAAAGCTATTTAGGGTAAAAGACAGCACCAGCACAAGGGTACAAACTGACCCTTAATGATTTTAGACTGGAAAAACAAGGAGAAGGTTGCTGCAAGAGTGAGATGCTGGAGTTACGACAGCAGCAGTGGAAACAAAGGGTTTAAGATGGAGTTTGACCTAGCTATGAAAGGGTCTATATAATGGGACTAGCTATGATGTGGAAGATTGGTCTTGATAACTGTGATACTTAATGCAGTTTTATCTTTTTAAGACCTAGTCTACAAACAAACATGTACTGAAATAACTCCAGCCATTGCCTCTCCAGCTGTGAGCAGGACCTTCACACAGCAGCTGCATTCCACAAGAACAATGAAATGAGTCCAGACTCCCTCACGAGCAAGAGAGACAGGGACTTGGCTTTACTACATTTGGAATATGTTACTTGTAGAACTAAGGCTAAGCTTCAGATCTCACTGCATTCATAACTAAATATAAAACTAATTTGCTTGATTTCCTACAGTAAGCTTTATAGGCACATAGACACGTTCTGATTTTAATGATCTTTTTGTTATTTCTACAACTGGGGAGAGAGAGCGAGTGGGGAAAAAGTATGGCTGTGATTTTCATAACTGTTAAAAAATGTTCATTTTTAAAACTTTTTTGAGAAAGATAGGCAGGTGTCTAACTTTAATGAAGGATTCTTCACCATTTCCTTAGAGCAATTTCTTCTAGGATATGTGTTCTTAGACATCTTAGGAATTTAGAAAAATAATTTCAGAGCTACTTTGAGTTTTGCAGTGCTGTATTAACACATAACTTGGTAAAAAGACTGCCTTTATGTATGAGCAGGCTTATGACTGTTCCTAGAATTCTCTTTCTGTTGTACTACATCAGGAGACTATACATAACTTCTTAGACTTTCATCATGGCCTTGTATTCTCATGCAATCGATGAAAGTCCTTCTGATCCTCTAGTCAGAACAGATAAAAAGGGTCTCTAAAGACAATCTGTCTTTTTCCTGTCCTATTGCTGAAGAGAGACCCAGAGGTGCCCGCTGGGTTGCCATTTTTCCATGCAATACAGCGAGGCCTTGCTTGGGTGCGTGGCTTGTCTTAAAATGATTGACTCCTCTTCACAAGTCTTAAATAGACAGTTAGAAGCAAAGCATTAGAGCCACATTTCTTTATGATCAGGTTTAGATTTGCTGGTTTTAAATTCCTTGTTGTATTTTGTCTGATCAGAAGAAACTTCTTCTAGCACAGTAAGTGCTTGCAGGCAGACTATAAAAGTATCAGTTATTCTCTTTCAGCATATTCAGCTAATGGGTAATCTTATTCAAAGATCTAAACTATTTATTTATAAAACACAATAAAAAAATGATCTCTGGTGTAAAGCAGTTACTGTAGGGAGGGTTTGGGCCAGTTGGATCTAGCAGTGCAAATAAGAAAAGGGGAAAACAATCCTATAAATGGATGAGATGAAGAAGATTTATGAGATCATCTTGAAATTCCCCCAAGATAAACATCAGGAATAAGTTACCATAGAAAACAAGTGGTGATTATGAGTTCAAGAGATACCTGATTCTTTTTGAGGAACACTGAATCATATTATTGCAGAGTAGGATCCTGTCATGGTTACATTTCAGATCCATGGTCTAAACTGGGTTGAATGGGACACTTCCAAGGCCACCTATGTATTACTGGAAATATAACTGGGAATTCTGTGAAGGATTTCCCAACTCAGTATTCATTTCTGCATACATTTCTTGTGCTCTAGACTGGTCAAGGGGTGGTGGCCAGAAGAAAGACATGCTTAGTACTTTGCTGTGGCCTTGCTGCAAGGAACTGGGAGGAAGAGGAAGGGTGCAAACCCAGAATGATTGAAGCATTATAAATTTATATAACTTCCTACAGGCAGATCTATTTTCTGATTGCTTTCTGACAACCACTCAGAAATAAGAGAAAATATATTTTAAAGTGATAACTCTTCCTTCATTCCACAGGAGCTAAACCCTGCTTCACTGTAAAAGTGATCTGAAGGATATTCAACAGGAAACTTCACAGAGCACCATGGACTCTGCTTATCCTCAGGTCAGATCTACAGCTTTCAGTTTGTTAAACAGTCTTACAGTAGAGAAATCCTCATTTCCTCAAGCCTAACTGGTACTGTAAGAATCGCTCACAGGTGTAAATTGTTACAGCTTTATGGATGTATTTGAGATATCTCTTTGTTTCTTTTCTTCCTTTCTTTATCAAGTCCAGACATCACTGAATTTTATAGAATGTGTGTGAAATCCTATTTAAAGCAACATTTTACATTGTGTAAAGAAGGAAACCCACCAAAACTGTGTAATATTTTGCTTTTCAAGGTATTCTTTTGCAGCTGAAGTGATGAACTCCTGGTTTATTCAGTTAGAATATCTAAGGATATTTCCCAGTAGCACAGCTTTCTAATTGTGAAAAAAGCTTCATACCTTTTTGAACTCTCCTACATCATACACACATTTGTCACTGGAAAAACACTCTAACTGGGCAGGAAAACACATTCAAAAGACATGTAGATTTAATCAGGAAATGTGATTGAATGGATTATTGCATGAGTTTTAGAAGGAAAATGTCGAAGTTCAATATTTCAGATTGTGTGTCCTCCCTAATTTGGCTCCATCATGTGCAGACTTTTTGCATAGATAAAAAGACCTGGCTGATCTGAAAAGCTGGCATGTATCAACTAATAATTTTAATATAAATTTAATGCTGGTAGAAGGTATAATGAATATGAACAAGCAGATATAGAATGCAAATAACAATATATATCTACCTCCCTTGAATGAAGACTAGTGGAAGTTTGCCCTGTCAATAGGTTTTCCCCTAAAAGGAAACAGTTCACAGAATCCAAAAAATAGCCATGCTCAAGCCCAATTGTACATATCTCTGCCTGACAGTGATGAACTTTTTATGAGATAGTTTAAATTATATCTTCAAGACATTTCCTAAAAAGGAAGAGATAGAATTGTCCACAGCAGATTAAAAGATGTGTTAAGAAACAATGAACAAACAATCCAAAATTGGACTCCATAGTATTTGAATTTATTTGCACTTAGCACACATCTGAATATCAAAACACTAAGTCAAATTCAATATCAGTTTATACTTTGCCTGACTTCCTAGACTTCAGTGTGGGATACAACGCAGTACACAATTAGTCTGGCTTTCTAAAGAAATGTGGTTTGGAAATCTCACTATGGGTTCGTATGTGTGTGAGATACTGAAGTACTTTTGAAAACCGTGGTCTGTTTCAGTCAGAGTTGATGGACAGGTAAATGGCTCAGTTCTGTTTGCTACAAACTTGATGAAAATAAGCAGCTAGGCAGCGGAGAAAGACCCTTTTAGTATGCCTATACTCCCTCAATGCAGAAGAGGCTGTATCATGAAAGGAGCCTTTCTTAGACATGAGAGAATCCACACGACAGGATTTCCCCCTGCTCCCAAAGATATGAAAGCTCTTAAAAATCATGATGCATTAACAATGCTGGTTTATTTGTATAAGTGTGCGTACTTATGTCTTAATATGCATATAATGTTGTAGATTGAGTTTTATTCTGTACTAGAAAAAGCTGCATTACCTAGTGGGTCAGCCGCTAACTTACGTTCTTTTCTCAGATTTGCCCACTGGAATGATGTATCTTCCAACATGCCAAGGACAAAATGGTTATGATTTAATGTAGTAAGGAAGCTTTCAGAATGCACCTTGCAAATGCAAGTTAACAGTGGAGAGAGGCAGGCAGTAAGACTTTTTTTTATCCATATTCAGTTTTCAGAAGTGGAAGAGGAGTCCTACAAATGGAAAAGTGTGTAATTTATATTTTGCTTGCTGTCATGTTTATATGATACACAGAAAGCAAGGCACAGTGGGCATGCTTTCATCTGAGTGACACTTTGCAAGGTGCATGGTGAAGAGGCAAAGCCCTCAATTCCAGCAGGGGAAAGCTCTAGGATTATGCATAAACTGGTGTGCTCTTGGGCTTCTGGCCATGGGAATATGCCCTGGCAACAACTTGTCTGAGACCAGAGCAAGACACAAGCAGACATTCATTTTCCATTTCTATGCTCAGTTTTCAGTAGAAGGAACTGAACATATGGGGCAGAGGGGAGCTAGGCATACTTTAGTTATGTCTTGACACTGTTCTGCTGAAGGATCTTAGCCTCGGTGTGCACTATGTCTCCATTGCTCAAAGCCAACACAGTCTGAATGAATTAATTTCTAAGTGAAGTGGAAAAGCCTGGAGGGTTTTTAAGTTGATGTGAAGGCACTGAGACTTAGTGAGCAATGGCAAGCCTCCTGCAGATTGTGGGACAGCTGCGTGTTGGGCTTGCAGAGCCATTTTTTTGTTGCATGAAGTGCAAAGTAATCCTTTTGCTATATGACTCTCTTCCACCCTGATGAAATAATCTGGTAAAAGGATGCCACCTCACATGCAGACTACTTAGTTTTTCTCCTTTCATTCAATAACAGTAGGAAAGGAAAATATCCTTTGATTACTCCCACATCAGGGAGCAATCGACAATATTAACAGGATAAATATTTTTCATGATGCAGCAGTAATTAAGGATGTCCGTTTCTCTTGCTTGCTTGCTTGCTTTAGGAAGAGTGTCAGATACTCCGTGGCTACAGGATGGTTTAAGGTTACAAATACTGCTAGGGTAGAGTGTCTCATGCCTCATTTAGAATGACTTAACCAGAGAGTTATTTCATGGTGGTCTGGTTGCACCTGCTCACACTTAACTGATTCTGCACAAATTTGACCTCTGCCTGACATCTCTGCTAACGTGACATGGCACAGTGAATATCCCTCTGTTGCTGGACATGTGCTGTATTGTTTCTTGAACTGTGGTGACAGCCAGGTTATTCTAACTGCTCTCCAGATATAAGATGAGACAGTCATTGCTCCCCAGCACAGTTCCAAAAAGACAAAGAATAATAATCAAACAAATAAATTAGATGCCTTGCTGGTAATCCCTGAATATTAGATTTCCTGAAGCCATCACTATCCCGTCTTGCCCTCTTTTCCAAGTCATGTAATCATATGGCCTTATGATTGATTATATTTCAAACTGAGAGCAAAATCTAGATTTTTTTCTTCAAATGATATAGTTTTTCATGGGAGTTTATAGAAAATATGATTTTAAGGCATCTATCATTGAAACCTTATACAGCCTGTTAAGCATACATGTTTACAATACCATGTTGTGTATAGTCCAGTAAAGCACTGCAGTTCCATATAACAGTACTCTTTAGATACCCCAGCTAATGCTCTTAGGCTAAGCACTAGCTTCCAAACAATTTACCTGCAAATTTTTTCATCTAATTTGACAGAACAGAAAAAAATTGATAGAAGCACAATATTATCTTTCTTATTCTAGAGATGTCAGTCTCAGCTGTGGAGAGATTAAATGATTTGCCCAAGTTCACATTCACAGTTCAAGTCGGTGCAAGAGCCAAGAGAGCCTAGAAGTTCAAGTTAATGCTGTAGTCGGAGGAATCTTTCCTTTTCCCTTTGTTCTTCCTATTAGCTTGGTCGTCTGCCCTGGCAATGCTAGGGAAAACTCCCTTCACTGTACCGGTCCAAGCACAGCTATCAGTGTTGTTACTTCCAGTATGAGAAATGGCATTCCTCAGTGTGCACATCCTTAGTGTGGTTAGGATTTCCCCAACACTGTCACACGATATAGGGCTCACTATAGAATCCTAGTTAACATTTAGCATATTTGTGGCTTACGTTCAAAAGTAATTTCGTAAGCCAAATGCAGTGAAAGCTCTTGCAACCCTGTGGATGCAGAAGGTCAACAGTCAGCTTGTTAAGTTACTGTCTCCATCTGCATTCTTCTAGTGAGAGCAGTTTGGATAAAATAACAAGTGATGTGAAGCTTTTCTGAATTTAGAAAATACTTGATGATTAAACATAAATACATGAACCATGAACTGCAGATATGTGTATCTGCCAGGAGAGGAAATAGAAACATTATGAGTTAAGTCTACTCTCACAATTTTTCCAACCCACCAGATAAAATTTACTAGAAATTAAGGTGGAGGAAAAGAGAATATATCCACATAAATTTTTCTGTACTGCAGCTGAGTGCTTTGTCAAAAAGGAATAGGTGGAAGCCCTGAGAGACAGGGCTAACATCCTACAGTATCATTGAGAAACAGAAAGTAGTGGCTGGAATTCTGTTTCCTACAAAGAGAATAAATATTAGAAAACCAATGAGCCATCCAGTTATTACATTATAAAATAGATGGCAATGATAGCTGTTTGAGACTCCAAGCATTTAAAATCTTTTCTTTTGATTCTGATACTGCCTTTAGACAGGTGTCTAAGGAGCCTGGCATAAATGTTTTCAGTTGAGGTGTTTTTTTCTTCCAGTTGTCTAAACATAGTGGCAGTGAGCATGGGTTTCTTAAATATTATTCTTGGTGCACATTTTTCTTTTTAAGTATGCACCATACCTGTAGGCAGCTAATGAGTAACCTAGAGCTTATCCTATGCTATAACACGTCGTGCATTTTTAGTCCACATGGATCACAACCAATTGGGGATTTGAAGATTGGCAACAGCCTTGGTTGTAGTGCAGTGACCATGAGATGGTAGAATTCCGGATCTTGAGAGGAGGGAGCCAGACAAAACCAAGATCACAACGCTAGACTTCAGGAGAGCAGACTCTAACCTGTTAGGGATCTGCTTGGAAGAATCCCATGGGATACAGTTTTGGAGAGAAGAGGGATCCAGGAGATACAGTTTATTTTCAAGAATCACCTCCTCCAAGCTCAAGAAAGGTCCATCCCAATAAGAAGGAAATCAAGCAAAGGTGGCAGGAGACCTGCATGGATGAACAAGGAGCTCCTGACTGAACTCAGACAGGAAGCATACAAGAGGTGACCCAAGAGGAATACAGAAACACTGTCAAAGCATGCAGGGACAAGGTTAGGAAAGCCAAATCCTATTGAACTGAATGTGAGGTGATGGTGAGACATGTGAAGGGCAACAAGACAGGCTTGTGCAAGTACATCAGCAGCAATAGGGAGCATAGTAGGGAAAATGTGTGCTCACTGCTGAAAGGGTCAGGGGACCTGGTAACGAAGGTTGTGGAAAGGGCTACGGTATTTGATGCCTTCTTCACCATGGTCTTTACTGGTAAGACTGGCCTTCAGGCATCCCGGATTCCCAAGACCCGTGGGAGAGTCTAGAGCAAGGAAGACTTACCCTGGATGGAGAAGGATAGGGTTAGGGAATATTTAAACAATATGGACATTTACAAGTCCATTGGGCCTGATGGCATGCAACCACAAGTGCCTGGGTTATTGCAAGGACATTCTTGATAACCTTTGAAAGGTCATGGTGATCAGGAGAGGTTCCTATGGACTGGAAGAAAGCAAATGTCACTTCCATCTTCAAGAAGGCAAAGGAGGATTTTGTCAGCCCCACCACAATCCCTGGGAAGGTGATGGAGCAAATAATCCTTTAAAGCATTTTGAAACAAATGAAGGACAAGAAGGTGATTGGGAGTAGTCAGTTTACATGTACAAAGGGGAAATTATGCCTCATCAACCCAACAGCCTTCTATGCCCTATACTCATCCCTGGGCACTCACTCTGGGGTAACAGGATGTTGGCTAGATGGAGTCTGATGTGATCCAGTACAGCTGTTCTTATGTTCCTGTGACACTGATCTGTGTCATTTCAGACCTAGAAAAGTACCTCTTCCCCCAATATAAGGGGGGAAGCCAAGCTAAATATTCCCTAGTGAAGCTGTGTTTATAGACACTATGAAAGGTCAGTGGAGATATCTGCCATCCTGGGAAATACTTCTCACAAAGTTACTGCACCACCTAAGATTGTAGTTCAGATTTATAACCCCCAAGTCATTTGCTGAAATTTGACACGTGACTATTTATCATTTGTTGGGCCAGGTGGAGGGACTGAGCCTGGCCTAACCTAACTTTACTGCATTTCCATGACTGTGTCTCATTTGCTTTTAAAATTCTGCCACAGAATGCAGGCAACATAAGCCTGGGAAGAGGAGGATGGGGGGACAATGTCCTGGCAGTGTAAAGTTGTTGGATGTGGGGAGCTTCTGTGCACAAGGTGGAAACCTGGTGTCGGTCTGACCGTGACAAGCACAACTAGCCAGTGTATGGCAAAAGGTGCAGTCCACAGAGCCAGAGAGCCAGACTTCCCTTTTTGCAAAGCCCAGAGGAAGAAAAAACAGAACCCTTACAGCTGACAAAGCAGTTCATAACACAGGACTCCTAATGTGCAGCAGCGCTGTTCATGTGAGGTTCTCGGTCCTGTGCCTTCTAACTAGACCTGTTCCTGGACCTCTCTCCTGCTTCCCCTCCACTCTTGCTCCCCAGTGACCTATTGTCTCTCTGGTCACTCATTGCTTTGACCTTGCTCCCCTGCCTTGGAAGACTGGAATTGTCTTGAACAAAGGCTCCTCCCTGATGCTCAATCATGTATCCCTTGTATTCAAGGGATCCCTTGAATCTGCCTCCTGACCAAAACCACAGTTGACGGTAGAGCTAATACACTCGCACACTGAGGGCAGCAGTTATTCCCCATGACTTTCCTGAGGGTGAATCTTGAAGGGCTAGCCATGGTCCTTCTTTGGTCTAGGTCCTCGGGATATGTGTTTGGCACAATAGATGGCATTATTCTTCACATTCCCAGTGATGGGCCCATTCCTGGGTGTCTCCTCCGAGGACTCTCAGTTGGTCTGCCTGACTCCAGTTGAGATTGCAACAGATGATAGCTCCTGGGGACCATAATTGCTGAGCATGTGGTTTTCACTACGGTTAGTTCTGGCTCTGGGTTGGGTCTAGGCCTGATTTGTGTTCATCAGGCACAACCAAGCTGACTTAGTATATATGGAGGAGTCTGGCAAGAAGCAAAGAAAGGCCCAGGACCACTGATCTTTCAAAAGTGCATGAGACAGTATCTTATAGTATAATGTAATCACCTCTGGGGAATATCTGGGGACTGTGACCTCAAAGCACTCACAGCTGAAAGGAGGCAAGAAGGGACTGGCAAAAAGTCCACTTGGCTAACTGCTGACATGTGGTATCTAACTTGGTGTGACTTTTACCAAAATATAGCTACCTCTGCAATATGTGGGAGCAACTTTCTTCTTGAGAAGTAGTTTTATCGATCAGCACTTTTTCTTGTAAAACTGCAGCATTTTTTAGTAAGGCAGTTAGGTGCCCTGGAATGGCATTAGCAATTTGCTAAATGGGCAAATGGGTTTGACTTTTCTTTGCTGGACAGTTCCATCCTACGTAGCAAACAGGGAACGGCTCAAGCCTCCTTCATTTGTACTGAACCAAAATCTAATAGCGTGTTAGATGGTTTCTGTGACTATTTATGACTTACTGAAGATAAAATTAAGCTCCATCTCTCAGGTCAAAAGTACTACCCACAAAAATCTGCCAGAGGTGTCGGGATTCTCAAGTGGGACCCCACCCCTGTCCATGGGCTCAGGAGCCCCATTTCAGCTCAGCCCAGGGCCTTCAGTCCCTGCCCTAGTGATGCCTTACAAGTGCTGGTCTCTGCCTCTGCTACAGATTGCATGGCACCCTGGTAGGAGGTTCTAAGAGAAGAAAGGTTCCTAAATATATTAATATCTTAAGAAGCAGAGGAAACATAGCATAGGCTAAAAGTCACCCATCCACAAAGCTGAAGTCCTAGTTTCTCTGAGCACAAGCTAAGAAAGAATTGTCTTAGACAATGAGGAAAAGAAATAGCTTGAAGAATGTGTAGGGTCATACTGCAATGTACCTGTGAAAAAGAATATTCTCTCTGGTGTAAATATTCTGGGAAATTTATTTCTCTCTAGGAATTCTCTAGTATAAATCAGAATCTGTGATTTTGTTGGAGTGATGTTAATTTATACCAGGAGAAAATCAGTCCTTTTGTAATTGTTACAGGGACAAAATACCATACAATATTCAGAAGTAAACAGAAAATATTAGGTATTTCCTTGATTTTCTAACACTTGTAAAACAGTAACTAGAGAGAAGCAGTTAGTGATGGCTCCAGCCTTACATTTGGAGTCAGGAAACCCCTTAAAAAGCACATAAAATGAAAGCATTTATAGGAAACAGATGTACTAATGTACTTTGTATTCATACGAAAAGCAAAGGATGCAAGCATTACAGTTAGATCACTGCTAATTTAATTAATTTGCTTACAACAACCATTAACTTCTTTCTTTGGAATAAAGTCCAGCGTGTCTCTTTCTTACCTTCCCTTTGCATCATTCGAACTTTATTTGGCCTCACTATGCTGGGTCCAACACCTTCCCTGCTAGGCTTGCAACTGGGTTATTTATATTTGACATATCAAACAGCTGCTTCCAATTCTGGTCATGACTGACATTCTCAAAAAGGCAGCCACCCAAAGTGTCCCTTCTCTCACTAATTCTAGCAGGAATTTAAAAAATTTTGAGCTGATATACTTTCTAGGAGTCCAATCCTCCTATGTTTTTCTGAAACTTGGCCTCAGCCTATTCTTGTTGCTTGTTAAGAATTTCCTACACAAATTAAAGAACGTCCTTCAGCCCTAAACTTAATAACTAGCTTCCTTGCTAACACCAATAAATGCAAAAAGGAAGAAGGACTATGAAGTAAAATCATCCTTAAACAAGGTATTGTTTATGATTCTCTTCAGATTTTTAAAAAATTTTTCTGCCCTTTTCTGTCATGTTCACATACCGTACAGTTATTTATACCCATTTGTCAGCAAATCCAGATGGTTCTGTCCTGTATACACTCTGTAATGGTATGGGTAAACAGGTGAAATGAAATGGATACCTTCAGTACATTAAAGTTTGAAAAGTGTGAATTCAAGCAAATGTCAATGATGAGCAACTTTTATTAACATAATGTAGCTTTGTCAATGTGGGGAGGAAAGTAAGGTTGCTGTGGAAGTCATTAGTTACTTGATGTACCTCCACAAAGGACTTTCAAAATAAACTGTGTGTTTGGACAAACTGTGCGTTTGCATCAAACCTCTGTCTCAGGGTTTCTGCTAGCCTCCTTGTCAGGCTGTTTTCCATCCTGGAGTTGTGATCCAGCTTGGAGGTTTGTTTTGCTTTTCAGTTTCCTCTAAGGCATTAGATTTGGTCCTTATTAGAAAAAGGCAGAGATCAACGTGGGGTTGAGCGCTTTCCTGTCATTTGACCTCCCACTGACATCCTCAGCACAATGCTGATTGCCCCAGTTAGGTTCGCAGGGAAACTGGGACAGAGGTTCAATGGTTCTTGAATTGGATGATTATTGGGCTTTCTGCTTTGTTTTTGTATTGTATTGTGCATAGTGCAGCTTGTAGGATTGTACAAATGAGGAATTTTAGCAAATACTCATGCCGGAACCAAGCACATGTTTTATGGCTTCTGCTTCTTTCTCTGGCACATTTAGATTACATCTTTAGGTCTTCATTGTAATTCTTGGGTTAGTAGAAGAGATGGGGAAATGTCTTCTGGCATACTGGAAGAGTTGTGAAGCATCTATGGACCTTTCTGGGCCGTTGTACAGTTAGCATACTTTTCCCCCTGGCCACAGAAAATTGATGTGATAGCCAAGGCAACTCCTTCCAGTCCTCTGTTCCAAAGTCAACTTACAGCAGTATCTTGGTTTTGAGGAAATTGCTGTGCAACTCCCCCTTGGAAAGTCTAATTTCCGTTAAGAATTCTATCAAGGTTTCAGGAAGGCAGAACTTCTCATAAATTAGAAATTCAAGGTTTTGATCTGACAAGCTGTATTGTGACAGCTGAGATGCCAGATCAAATTACGCAAGGGAGTATTTTACAGAAGACCATGTCAGAACAGAAGCTGAGCACATTTCAACTTTGCGTCTTCTAGATGTTTACACGTAAGACCGAGCAGATCTGAACAATTCAGCTTCTGAGGGAAGTAACAAGAAGGCTTTAAAGAAAGATGAAATCTACTTTGCCAGTGTAAAAGTTCTGTTCTTGACTTGAGCAAAGGTTCTCCTCCACAACACAGTAGTTCTTTTTGCCTGGAGCGATGGTTATTATTTTAGTTCAGACCACCCACCCTCATCACAAGACTTAAGGATTTATAAATTTAGAAGAGCAACCATATAGGAAGGATAATACAGACCAAAAACTCCTGCAATAGAGAGACGTTTTTCAGCAGAGTAAGCCAGGAGCAAATCAAGTATAAAACACGATAAAGCAAAACCAACACGATTGCAACAGCTGCTGTAAGAATCTGTTTCTGCTTTCTAGAGAATACTTACTTGAGAAGTCCTGCAAGATAATGACTTTTAATGTTCTAATCATGGTATTTGAAGCTGTTCTACACAGAAAATGTCTAATTCCCCACTTCACCCAAACTTCCCCTATGCTAACGACTGACAGATTTTTCCAATTAAAGTTTTGGCGTAAAGTCTCATTATGTTCTAAATCCCCAGGTCCCGTAAGGAACATGTGGCCAAGCAGAGCCTTGAACCTGCTTTCTAAAATACAAAAAGCACTATAGTCACAGAACCACCATTCTTCTTGGATCATGAATGCACTGGAAATTTGATCCAGGCTTATACACACAGAATATGAAGTTGAAGGCAATTAAGCATTATCTTAAAAATAAACACAGTTCTTGCCCATTCTACATCTCAGTTCCTCATTTACAGGAATAATATGGGAGACTGTAGCTGCATGTCTCATTAATGCACAATAATATAAGTGCTTAACTGGAAACAGGGGTAACAACTGTGTTCCTAAAACACACTGAAGGAATAGAATTAGTTGGCACTGACTCCCTAGAAATTTTAAGGATAAATATAATATATATTAAATCATCCATGACTTACATGTTCTGATAGGAAGATACAGATAAATGTGGTTATCTAATGAAGAACAGTCTACAAACTGTGTCATGATTTTACCTAAAGACTTCAGTGAAAGCTGCTGGAACTTTGCCATTAACTTCACTAGGACCAAAGTATTACTCTCTTGTCTCCAATTAGTTAAAATCAGTGTATATTCCAGAGGGTCCTACCTGCTTGGAGTTTGCCCTTAAAACCTCAGGATGAAAACCAAACTGGAGAAGTCAACTGAATTAAGATCATAGAATTGATCTGCCCCTTGGTCCCATATTTCTGCAACTCTACTGCAATCTGTTTCATTACAGCAGAAAACAAAACTTCATATTTTGGTGAGGCTATGTACTGAATCACAAAGACATAGCAATTTAAAGTTTTGTTTATTGTATTGCACAAGATATCTATGCAATCCATGTAGGTACTGTATTAAAGGATCCACATTTCCCAAAACATTGGCTGTTGAAGCACACATCACAAGCATTGTGAATAACCAGTGCCTTCTTCAAAAATTAAAATAATCGGTTGCAAGTTTAAGCATGTGTGGTAATAAATGAAGGAAAAAAAGCGAGGAGTATCAATACATATTTCTTTTCAAACACACAAATATACAATTTTCAGAACAGCACCAATAATGCCAAGCGACTATTTTGATGAGATACTGTATGTGTAGGCTCTGCAGTAAAAAACCAATATGCACATGAAAAATATATTTCAACTTTTAAAATAATTTAACCATAGTATCTTGCATGTGTCACCTGTTTACAACATATCATTTCATATACAATGTCAGGCCCAAGCCTCAACTTGTGTAAATTTATGCATCCTCATTTAAAGCAGCTGAGACTCTGGACCAGGTGTTCAAACTGAAAAAGCCTTCAAATTGTTCACATCTGAATACAGAGTGGTAGTAATAAGACCAAGAAAGTAGTTACAGTGAAGGTATAACAGAAATGGTATTATGGAAAATGAAGAAAAACACTATCAAACCCTCAAACACAAGGTTCTAGAGAGAGGCCTACATGTAAAGTGATACTGTAATAATTTATAAAAGTGAATAATTAATATCAGTCTCCTTTCTGACACTTCGAGATTTTCTCATATATTCAGAAGCCCGTAGAAGTGAACTAACCAAATGTCACAATCAGTATCATCCTCAAACTCTGTTTCTTAAGTTTCTGATCATTAATACTGGTACTTAAAAACGTTTTACATTTACTGAAAATTGTTATTAAAATTTATCTTCCTGCTATGAGAATTTAGTGTAATAAAAATAATGAAAAACAATAGGTAAAAAAATAGTATTTTAAGAATATTTTTAGAAAACCCGTCAAACAACTGCAAATACAGCTGATTTTTAAGTGTCTCTACTTTTGAAATACTTTTTTTTGTTTGTTTTTGTTTAAGTGAATCACTTACAAAGAAGCAAGGGAGTACCAGTTCTAAGATTTATTCTTGTCCATTACATTGAGGACCTCATCCAAAAGTGAAGGTCCTAAGTCAAGTTGTAATGAGAGAAGAGAGCCTGCAAGGTCTGAAAGGGATTCTTCTGACTTAGTCTTTGTCTTGGTTAGTTCACATGAAATTCGACTGTCATCAAAAAAATCAACTGTTTGCCAGTCAGTGCATCGTTCAGAAAAGCTGGATGAGTGACTGTCTCTACCATTAGTAAAATGCGAAGAACCACCATTTTGCTCCCATATGTCATCTTTGTATGTTTCTCCATCCTCCATCTGTTTACTTTTCTCCTGCAATTTTTCTTCTATTACTGGCTCACAGCTAAGCCTAGGATTTCTTGATGACCGGATGGATTCTTGCTTTGAATTAAATGTCACTGGTGACAATAAGGGCAACGTAAGGGCTTGAGAACCCCCAATGGCAGGAAGGGAAATAGCATTTTTGAGCACTGGTGATGGAGTTTCTGTAAACATGGATTCAGAAGTGCTGTTTGCCCTTAAGAATTCATTGTGGCCACCAGACTGGCTAACTCTAGTTTCTCCTTCATTTCCAGGCAATAGCTCATAGTTACCCTGCAAAAAAGAGATGTCTCCAAAAACATCATGTTGTCCCTCTTTTCCAATGTGTATGGTGTGACGAAAATCTCCAAGTGGTGGACTGATCATATCTGGAGATAAGATATCCCTTAGTTTGAATTTCTTCCCTTTCTTATTGTTAGCAGCTTTCAAGTAGATGGGTGTCTTGGCTGGCATCTTGCTTGTAGTTTCTGAGAAAGGAAGTTATTTAAAAAAAAAAAACAACGAAGGAGAGGGAAGGAGAGGGAGAAGCCTCTTACAAAGTCAGTTATTCTCAGGAGACCTTCAGTGTTATCAACGTTACATCATCATCTGGAACCACTCTTGCGCATAAAGTCCCTTTGTTCTGATGCAGAGAACTGTGGGATATGCGAAGGCGAATGTCTCCCACTGCAGATCTTTCCAAGGTGGAGCACAAGTTTCAGGTCAGTTAGCAACCAAATGCCCTGCTACTTCCCGAACTTGGAAAAAACCTGCATGGGATACAAAATAAGGTTATCATTAATTTATTTTTCATGGTTAATTCAGTCTTGTTTTTACAAAAAAATTAGTAATGGTACTGACATTTCCAGTCTGCAGATTAGCTTTATGATGTTACTTTCCTTCACGAGGCAAGATAAAAGAGTTTAGATTAACAAGGGCTAACCTTTCTCTAACTTCATAGCTTTTTTTGAAGTCAGAGCCTCTTAGACACGGTTGGCTGAGCACAATTCATTTGATAAATATCACTATCTCAATCTTTCTTCTCCTTATTCTGGCATTCAAAATGCTGGCCTTGGAGAGCACATGCAGAAACACATTTATAACATTCAACAACATTAAGCTTTTGGTAGACCCAGGAAGATTGACAGAGTCATTCAGGAAACCTTTTCGGAAATGGAGTAGAGCACCTTGGATTAGAGAACTTCAGGTACCCCATTTAGTGCTGGAACTCTCACAAACTGTCACCAATAACATTTCTGATAAATGTGCCCATTTAAAAAGATAGTTTTAGGTACTTGAAAAAAGTGCTAGTCCAGGTCTTTACAATTAGTTAGAAACATCCAAATGCAGGTGTTTTAGAAGACACTGGTTCTTGTGACTACAATCTTTAGACTACAGGAATTCTTCATAGCAATTAGTTATAGACTGTAGCTCATGAATTATGTAGGCTATGAGGCCACGGTGACTCAGAGTTGTTCTGTGCAACCAAATGAAACAGTGTTTGCAAACCAAGTCTTCCTATTAGAATGTGGTCTCTGAAAAGCCTGATAAAGCAGGGCTTTATCCTATCCACAAGGGCTAACAGGCTATTGAGTCAACAAATTATGGAAAAACACTCTTCATTAATGCTGTAATAGTGTATTTCTTCCTTACAGTACCAGTTCCTGACTCTTGAGCAATCTCAGAATAAGAATGCATTTTTCTACTGGACACCTTTGTACTTTCCTCTATTCAGTCCATGGACCACCAGAGCATCACAGGTCACTCCTCACCAGAATACTCAGCCCCAAATCCCTCACAATCTGTCCATCACCATCCTCACTGCATAAAGGAGCTTGCAGTTTTTGCACAGAAAGACTGTTCTATGCAATAAGTGAAGGGAAGCTGTCTGCAACAAGGGCTACTTTTGCTGCCTTTTATCCATGCCCCAGCAGATATTTTCCTTCATCAAATTAAGCCCTGTAAGAATCACCAGTTTTAAAACTTCGTACCGTGTGGCTATGCAGCCAGATTGTCAAGAACTATTTAAGCATTTTCACAAATCCTTTAACCTGAGTAATTAGTTCCTACAGTGGGGTACTTAACTCTGCATCACAAGGGGAATTGGGAATCTAGCCAGGTTAGTATTTTGGTTTTTTTGTTTCCACCAGATATCTACTGCATTTCAGATATCATTGAAAAGTAGAACAGATATGAACAGATGAAAGCTGTCATACAAAATAAGCTCAACTTTCTATAAGTTATGAGGACATTTTATACAGAATACTAGGAGATTACATTACATACCAAAACTCCACCAACTGAACTCCATGTCAGTACTGTAAGATACAAAAGCAAATCTTAAATAAGATCTCTACTTGTGCCACACCCCATGGCAACAGAACTGATCGGTCAACTCAGTCACCTTTCAGTTTTAAACTGAAAAATTCACTGCATTATTTCCCCCCCCCCCCGATTATCATTCTACCCAAGCAACCCATTTAGCTAAGTGTCCTCAACTCTAAAGAGAAGACTATTCTTAGCAAACAAAGCCGAGTGGTGAGGTTGCTTTATGTTTATCTAGTGAACTCAGCTCTATCTCACTTCTCAGGAATAACAGGCAGAATTCCCCCTGATTCGAATTCTTCATTTTCAGATCTTTTAATCTGAAATGAATGGCAATGTAGTGTCAATGTGGTCCAAAGTCATGCCTGTTGGTCACTACTTTAAAAATGAAAGACAAATCCTAATTCACTCAAAGTTTTCATGGCTTCCACGAGTTTCGATGTGTATCAAAGACCATTATCACCAAACTCCACGAGGAGATATCAAAAAAACCTGAAGGACACAAAGAACCATCTGAACATCAAGAAATACTAAAATCAAGTGTAAAATAACTTTTAATATAAATAATCCATTTTGACACACAAGAAGAACACCGTATTTTATTTAGCTCACAACTTAGGGGGAAAAAATGCAAAAACCCAAAACAGAGCAAACTTTTGGGCATCCAGATCTCCTTTAGTTCTTGCACTATGAGAGAGCCCCAGTAAGGGGCAGTGTAAAACCACACTACCTCAGAGGATGCTGCAAGAGGCTCTGGTGCCAGAATTATAATCCCTCTCTATACAGCAGTCCCTGTATTTGTGAAGGCCTTGCCTTCCATTTGGCCAGTGCAAGAGGCTTTACATTTGAAAAGAACAACTTTCATAATTACGTGCTTACTGCAAGCATCGTTTGCTGAAAACAAAAACACCATAGCTGCAGATTTCACTAGCTACGCTATTGAAAAATCTGCACATTATACCTTGTAAATAACAGATAAGAGTTCCCTCCTCAACAGACAGGCTTTCCACGTACAGCATAACACAGGCTCCAGAGCAACTGTACTTTGTTTCTGCATACCTATCCTCTTTGTCAACTACTGCCCAAAGGGGTACAGATTTTAAGCTACTTTGAACAGCAGAAATATATCATAAATCTGGAAATACTCATTTAGCCTAAAATACTATTGTTACTCATATTTCATTTACAATTAAATAAGGAAGAACCTGTATCAATATATAACATGGTTTAAAAAAATCATAGTAGTTCTTTTAATAAGAAAAAAAAAATCCAACTTTGTCAAGCAGAAAGGCTTAACGAGACTAAGACTCCAGCTCAGCTCCTGCAAAACTGAAAAATTAGTCCACAAGATTTTCACAAGAACCTTACACACTCCCTACATTCTGCAAGATTTAATGAAATCACCAGTACACACAGGCTAAGAGAGGGGACAGAATACACCTCAATCTCGATACCAGGCCACACAGTAAACTTTACCTTGTCTTAAAATGAGACCTTTTTCTGATCTTGCTGCTAAGAGAGTCTCTATTTTGACTAATTTCAACTCAGTAACTAAGTGAATGTTTAGCCAAACTGGAAAGCTGAATGAGAAATTATCAGAAAAACAAATGCATAACCAAAAGACCACAGTCCCAGACTGCCAGCCTAGAGTGGCAGACCTTAATTTAAGAGAAAAACAACATGAAAGAATTTTTCTTCCAGTTGAAGAGATATCCCTCTCCTAAAAAGATCCAAGCATGAGCCAAGCCAGAGAAACTTCAGCCCGTGAAAATTAAAGTTTTAGTTTGGCTGTAACACTTGCTCATTTTCATTCCTATTATTTCACACTCTCTTAAGTGTTTTGCTTGGTAACAAAGACTAATATTTTCAAAGGCACTTCTCATTCTGCCTTGCGAATCTTCTGTCCTCTCAGTGAGCATCACCTTCCACACAGCTCAGTTTTCCATGGATGCCTCAGTTTATTCCACAGTCCATTTTAAAAGGACAGACTATCAGCAAGTATCTCAACAGCTAAGCTTACAAAGCCAGAGACAAATAAGGATCAAGGTGCAAAATTTTATTTGTGCACAAATCCCAAGAGACCTAGATCCTTAAGCAGTGTCCTAGGCAAAGAAATGATAGAAAGAAAATCTTATTTCCACAGAGCAGGACCAGAAGCAAGTGTATGCTCTTGGGAAGCCTATGGGCTTTCTACAGGACAATCCCTTGCAAGGACTCTGCCTTACACATCATTGGTTAGAAGCACATGAACTTTAGAGAAACCCATTTCCAAAGCATCATTTAAAATAACATCAAATTATCTTGTGGAGCAAGTCACTAGGAAAAAACAGAGTCTGTACATTATTTCAATATCCAAATGAGAATACAGTAACACAGCAAAAGACAGACACAAACTGCTCAATAAGCTGCTGCAACATTTCTACACAATGAAATATCTGCAAGCACAGAAGAATTAGGCTTTAGGGGTTCATTTTAGGTTTTAGCTACCAGTAGCTTTCAACAGCACAAACAGTTGCTAACGTCCTTGTCAATGCTGATACTTTCACTATGCCTGAAACAACATCAGTGCAAACCACATTTTTATTGTTTTTGTAACAGGGGCTTGAACTCGTGTTGTCACAATTCCTGAATGCGGGTAAAACAAACTCCCAGTATAACCAAGTCTTCAGGTACAAGAAAAGCAGCAGATGGTGCACCATAGAGTTTACCTCTCATGTTCCTGTGGACATAGGTGTCCGTGTCAACTGGCAGCCTCTGAAGGTAAGAGACCAGGCCACCAGTGAGCCTCTGCTTATAGAGCCACCACCTTCTGAGTAGCTTTAACCAAATCAGGTGGTAACGCTTCTCCCTCTAGATTGTTCATCTAAGTTTACCTTGTTCATAAGAGGCCCAGCCTTTGAATTCATCTGTATTAAAGCAACTTCCCTGATCAGATTAGAAGTCCTCGCACCTTTGTTTCTCCCTCCATCAAAGAATTTGCACCTTTCTGATTAAAGCTACAGATTTAATTACTTTATAAAAACAGTCAGACTAATCACACTTCAGTTCAACTAATTTTCTCAAACTGCACTCAACCTACTTTCCTAGATCAAATCTAACCTATTTTATCCCATTGTCACATATACTTTTTAGAAAACAAAGGAGAAGAAATCCCCAATCCTTCCCACAGCTATAGAAACACAGGTCAAGAGGGGACCCTATAATGAAGTTCATTCATTTCTCCATCCTCCTGCAAAGATCCAGATGTCTTCTGCTAGTCCTGGAAGATGTTTGTCCACCTTCCTCTCAAAATTCCCTACAGGTGCAGACAGCACACATTAATTTACTTCACAGAGGCTAGTCATCAGAGAAGATGCACCTAAAGTCTCCCCCGCTCCAATCTGGGCCCTGATGAATACAGTTCATTATTTTATGCATTCTACATCTCCTTTCAGCCTTTTCTTCTTCAGATTAAACAACGCAAATATTTCAATCTTTCAACACAGGTCATGTTTTCTGGAGCTCAGATAGCTTTCCCGCAACCTCCTTTTCTAGTCTTCCTCCCCTCGGCTCAAATCTTTCTTTAAGTATGCCCCAAAGCAAACACAATATTCAAGCTGAGATCTCAATTTCTCTCTTAATAGAGTGTCTACAATTTTCTTTCAGCATCACAACGTTGTTGGCTTATGTTTAGTTTGTGGTCCATTAAAAACCTAGCTCCTTTAGGGAAGAACTGTCGTCTAGCCAGTTATTCTACATCTTGTTACTGACTGTGCCTCTGTAGCAAAGCCTCCATACTCACTGCATTGCATTCTGTTCATTTCAAACACTTCAAATGGTCAGGATCACTTTGAATTTTAATCTTGGCCTCTACAGCACACAGGTTACATCATCTGCAGATGTAATGAGCATACATTCAAATAATTCATGAAAATATTGTGTAGTAACAGAGATGGAAGATAGCCCTGCAGATTTCCACCTGATATATCTTTCCAGATTAATAGTGGCTAAATACTCCAAAGTACTGCTACTTAAAGCAGCTTGAATTCTTGAAACAATTGTTTGCTCAGGGGTAAGTAAGGAAACGTGAATATGCTCCATAATACAGATATATTAATGAATGACAAGGAAGGCTTAGAAAGCTTCAGCTATACACTAGCTGGGGAGATTTTTTTTTTTTTAAAAAAAAAAGCGAAGGAATAAATTCATTATCAGTCATCTTTGGGAGGGAAAGTGAAAGGGAAATGTACGAAAAATCATATAAGGATACATTTTCATCTCCCTTGCTATAAACACATTTTCCCATGTAAATCAAAGATAAATAGTAGACCAGCTGTGAGCAGTCCACCTGAAGAAGTGTTAATTGTCGTTAAGTGTAAGCACAGACAGGGACAGGCTGCATACAGTATCTTTCTCTTCAGGTATCTTCCATTCCTCCAGCACCCTCCTCTTTTTCCCTGCTAAAACCTAGGTTCACGAACAAAGAAAAACCAAATTCCTGAAATGATTTTTAATTGTTGACTGCTTTAAATCTTGCCACCTTTCCCTGCATAGTACCCTTTCAAATGAATCAAACCAGAGTAAATCATATTCACCAGGGAACACCTTCAACTTTAAATCATCATAGTACTCGCGCATTATATTGAAATGAATGAAGTATTTCACATATTTAAGAGTTTTCATTTTAGCTTGCAAGAAAGAGAAATAAAGGAAAGCCAACCTGGTTTGAGGGGCGGGGGGGTGGGAATATCATTTTCACAGTTCATTGTATCCTTCAAACAGTTGTAGCAGCACAGCAGGAAGGAGCTGCTGAAGTTATCTAATTTGGGGCTGCTGTCTAATTTGAGCAACTGGCCCCAGTCTCCAGTTATTATTATGTTCTGTATCAGTCTGTGATTTTACAAAGACCCTTTATCAACAAGTAAACTTCATCCCCACTAAGGTACTTCAATACTAACCAAGTTGTTTCTCAGTCATCCTTTTTGATCGAAGTGAACAGGGGGAATTCCTTATGTGGTGATGGCGGCGGAGTAATTTTAAGCCTTCAAATACCTCTCTCTCTCTTTCTCCTCCCCCCCTTTGAACCCTCTCCAATTTTCCAACATCCTTTTCAGAGCAGATCAGAATTAGTGACAACATTTCAGTATCATTCTCCCTAACAGCATATACAAAGATAAAAATCACTTCTTTCTTCCCATCATTGCTGCCTTGTTTATAAACAAGATCATATTTCTGCTCTTATCCTCACCATCTTACAACAGAAATTTTCCTCTATTTACAGGGTAGCATTATGTATTACAAACCATTTAAGAGTTCTTGTGCTGGTATAACAAAAACAGGTTCTCCAAGCAGAATAAACTGTATTGGCAAAAGTTGAAATTTGTTATCACTGCCACTTCTTGGTTCAAAGTGGGCATCCCTATTCTGTTTTTTAGGATGAAGATACACATATATTCATTTAATCAACAAGTTTTGCCAGCACAGTCAATGCTGGTGCTCGTATTACACTGTTCGTCCAGTAAGACTCTATTCCTTAGAAAAAAAAAAATGTCTTTCCAAGATATCATTCTCCAGCAAATAAGCTGGATTTATATTCTTTAGGATAAAAAGCAAGGCCATACCTAAGAAAGAGAAAACATTTTACGTGAATGCACTCGAGCTGTCAATTGATAAATCAGTTGAGATTTCTTCATCTTCCTCATCAATATACTTCCTCACCAATCCCCATCGCCTGCAAATTTGTACCACAACAATTTTACACTTATTTGCAGGCTGCTCATAAAAATACTATGCAGCCCAATGCTGTATAAAAAGATCTCGGCATTATTTCAATAGAAATACATCCCTCTCTGATGCTGACTTCTTTCTGACATTTACTCTGAGATTCTAAATGTTTTTAATTTGTGCTTTGTTGACACTGCAGAGGACTAATGTTTTAAAAATTTGGCTGTAATGCAATATTAAGTCAAATGCCTTATAAAGTCTGTTTGTGCAGTTGTGCTTTTGACCACTCATTAGAATGTCTTAAATAATTCCCTTTTTTTTTTTTCCTCCCCTCTTCATCAAGCAAATCTTTTTTCACCTTCCAACAGATTTCGGTCACAGCTTTCTTTCAGCTTTGAAAAGTTAGCATCTTTTCTAGAATAATAAAAACCTTTTTTTCTTTTCTTCTCTTTTCCAGAGTCAGGCATTTAATGAACTCACTGTATTCTGTTGTTCGGCTCCATGGACTGAAATAGGTCGCTCTTTATTACCACCTCCTTAGCTCTGTTGGTTGGTACATTCATACATACGGATTTAATACCATATAGTTGAGTTTTATCATTGGCTTTCAAAAATTGGGTGAGTGCAAGACCACGCAGATTTAGGCATAGGTACATGTCAGTACAAAGTCTAGCACCTTAACTCATGCAGCCGCTGAAGGCGAGGTTATGCTACGTCAGACAGACTGTGCACTGAAGCACAGTCACACATTTTCTCCTACAAAGCCGGCAGACCAGATGAGCAAACAGCTGGGGACCATAAACTCATAAGCCACAAGATGGAGAGGCTTAAAAACTTGTCCATCAGTTCTCTTAGGCCAAAGGAAAACGATCGTGAAATGGAGCAAAATAACGCTATAACCTGAGCCCATGTGCCACCTAAAAGATTAGGTGACTGCTCTGGTTGAAATCTCACCTGCTGAGGGAGAAGAAAGGCAAAGCAGCTCCCTGATGCAGCTCAAGGCATGTTCACCTAAGTGCTGGTATTGCCGTATGGAAGAACTTGGGAAGATGTGGATTGAGGCAGGCAGTACTGCCCCTTTTGATGTCAGCCAGCACTCATATCAGTTTAAGTGGATTATGAATCCACACCCTTTGTAATTCTGAGCAGGTTAGCATAGATGGCTTTCTCTTTTGACACAGAGGGTGCAGTTCCCCAACCCAGCTCTGCTCTCAAAGCTGGTTTAAGAAGTTCCCACCCTGGATTTCTCGCTGCTGGTTCCCAGTTCTGCACCGCAGTTCCTTGTACCCTCCGTGGGCAGGCCACACTGCAAACCGGTCACAGCAGCAATTCTCCCTACTGACTCAGTTTACAGTAAAGGCTTACCAACAGCTGCAGTGTGACTGATGGCAACACTTCAAGAGAGTTCAAGCCCAATATAACTGTTGCTGTCAGAAAGGCATTCTCCCCTTCCCCCCTACCGTGGCACACACTTGACCCCTTATAGGCCAGTTCAGAACACTGAACTGGGTGAAAACTAACTAGGAAAGGGGTATAATATCACAAGGCTAGGGAGGATTGAGACTGCTGCTTTCAGCTGCAACAAGTCATTTGAATAGCTCAGCTACATCATGAAACATCACTCAGAGAGGAAGGAGTTCTGGCAGAAGTGATGGGCAATTCTTAACAAACTCTTCTGCAAGAAAAAATGTCCATGGAATTACATCCAGATTTTATTCACTTCTGATGCAAAAATGGTTTGGTAGCTCCACTAGCCTCTGCCTTAGGGTTTCCAAAGTAGCTGTCACATTGAAATGAAGCTTTTCCAGCTATAGTTAAGAGTTTATTATTACTATAATTTTAAAAAGATCCTTAGTTTAATATTTCCTTAACTGGTAGCTCCTGACAACAGCCAACCTAAAATGAAAGCATTCCACCCAAAAAAATCCCCCTATCCTGAACTCCCCACCTCCAGTTCACAAATACCCTTCATCTCTAAGTCAAATATTCTTTATCATCTCCTTAAAACACACAAGTGACATAGACATATTATAATCACCAGTTCTCCTATTATTCAATTCTCAAAGCATTTCACTTGAGATAAATATTTACCATCTTGAAGTGGCTGATAAACTAGGTTTAAAACAAACTTGAAGGCCAGAGAGCCCTCTATATGCAAAGGCTAACAATGAGGTAGAGGTACAAAGCTACAGAAAAATATGAATTTGCACAGGACTTATTTGTTTTATTACATAGAAGAAGGATGAATCCTCTGCTCTGCTGCAGTTATTCTGCCTCCTTCAGAAAGTTGAATGGTCATCAAGATGAGATCAAAGAGCATGGGGTTGGGGTAGATGGAAGCAAGTAAATTCTTCAATGGATTACAAAAATCTTCACTGAATTTCTTTTTTGGTCCAACTCATGCCCTCTTTAAGGAATGGGGATGAAATCATGGAGTAAGTAGGACTTCTAAAATTTTATTATCTATATGCAATTCAAAGTAGATTGTTAATACAACTAAAGTAACTGTTTTATCACCCTTATATGAAACAAAAAGAGAAAAACAGAAATTACATCTTCACTGTGAATTTCAACTATACTCCTAACAAAACAACTCCACTATTTGAAGGCACCGTTTGAGCAGAAGTAAGAATCTTGAGGAATAAGTGACAACTGAAAGACATGTCATATCCTGGCTCTGCTCTGCAGCATGTCAGTGACACCTGCAACGTGCCCCAGCTGATAGGGACACATCATGCTGGACAGCAGCACAGGGGTCTCCACTTCCTCCTAAAATCTCTTTGCAACAGACGTTCAGTTCTATTAACTTGAGTTGCTTGCACTAAATTGATCAGACTTCTTTTTTCTGGAATATATCTAGTATCATCAGAGTGCATTCACTCTCTGTGCCAACAGTCATTTCCACATAGTGCTCTTAAAACGAGGCAGAGTTAATCAGTTTAATTTGAAAGAAATTAAGATACTCAGCACTTGCACAGAAGTATACTGTCTGAATATTCAGAGCGGCACAGTGGCACTAGCTAAAGCTAGTTTACTGATTAGCAGCCGATATTTCTTTCAAACTCTAAACCCCATGTATTTAATTAAACTGTCTGAAATACTGCTGTTTCAAATCCCACTAAAGCTACCTTCTCAACACTCAGGGTTTTACCTCAGCCAATACTCAGCACCAATCTTCCCATTACTGCAGCCATATTTCAAAAGATAAGTACAGCTCTAAGACACAGCTTAAGCCAAATGGTGAGTGAGATGACAGCATCTGTATATAGAGAACACTGGACCTCGAGCTTGTATGTGCAGGCAACGTGACAATAATTAAATGGGTCAGGGAAACATGCTGCATCCAATGAACCCAAGCAGACCTAATGTACTGCAAGTCAAGTCCTGCCCTTTGCAGCTTTCTGGAAAAGCATTTTGCAGACGCTTATGTTCTCTCTGCACTCTGCAGGGGCTCCTGCTCAGAACTTTGCCTTGAGACTGCAAGAGAACATAAATCCCTCTGTTTAAAGGTCAAGATTTCAAAGTGCTCCAAAATGGACATTTTGTTTTCAGAAGTAGTGTCAAGGGAAAGAGTATTGGCGGCAAAAAGAAAACTTCTAGTAGGCAGTCACATTAGGGTAATGTAATCATGACTCATGCTCCTCACCCATTTCCTGACTGGGGCTGTGCATGATCAAAAGAAAACCAGCCACAGTAATGCTGCCACTCGTTAATGTTAGCTAGCCTGAAAGGATTACAGACTACCAGAAAACAAACTCATTGCAGAGTATCCTATTTAAAGCCTGGCATAAATTGACACTGACTAACACAGTGGCGTAATACCATACTCAACCAAAACAACAACTTGCCTTTGTTGCGAGAAACAAGTTACAACTTTTTATGATGAGTTCGCCTATCGGAACAAACTCTCTCACACACCTTAAAACACTGTAAATCCTTAGGGGGGTTGTGTGTGTGGGGAAATATCCAATTGCTAGTCAGTCTCTAAGGAAGTACAAGATACATGGCCCTTTTGAAGAGCATCACAGCAAACTCAGACTGCTGTAAAACAACTACCACCTCCCCAGAAAGGCTGTAAAAGAACACACACTCACAAGCCAAAGCACGAGCTGGGCCTAAGTGGCTGTCATCTTATAAGAAAGGCACTGCAAGAGGCAATTTCTGTCTCAGTATTCAATCCTGTTGGGCAGCCTGAGTGAAGCGTGTGCTTAATGATGCAAATTGGTGTTCATTTGTATAAAGAGTTCTTCAGTAGAAAACAAATTTCAGATCCTTGTTGGAACCTTGGCCACATTTAATTTGTTCCAAAACCCACATTAATGAAAACCCCAGAATTAATCAGATATTTCAACAGAAACTAGGCTAGACTTTAGGTAACACAGATGACAACACCCAGTTGCACCTCTCTGCAGCCCTCACAGGCCAAATAGGGACCAGTTAACTCTTCTCCCTCCCTCCTACCTCAGGAGCAAAGCCCTGCATTTGCAGGTCCCTTTCGCTCTCCTTTAGCTAAATGCCATCTATCTGCTAAATATGCTCCTTGGCACCAGTGACCGTGTTCCTCATGCTACTTCTGACAAGGAAGATCAAAGGGGAGAGAGAGCCTGAAGTTGACCATTAAATACATAACGCATTGCCAAAACCATTGTCCATAGAATTAAAACTGATCAGCAGTGGCACTCCACTCCCAGGATATTGAGGAGACCTAGGTGTCTAACAGCCAAATTCCACCAAATTAAACAACCACCTAGCTTTTCAGTGAAACCTCAGCTTGCCTCTTAGAAATCTCAAACATTTTGCCCCTCACATGATGCAGAGTACTGGGTGACAGGTAGGAGAACAGTCAGTTGCACAAGGCAAAAGTTATGTTTAGGTTTGGCTAAACCAACACCAGCTAAATATACTAAACCTATACTTTATCTAGGTTGCACTAATTACTTCAGAGTTGAGAGAAGCTTATTCTGAAACAAAGCAGACACGTACCAAGGCCTTACTTTGCATTGTGACACTTGCTGCTAGACTGTTATAACTCTGCATGGTCATTGCATGTCTTATTTGTACAACCCTAACAGCACAGAAATGAGGTGCAGGATCCCTTTGGGCTTGGATGCATCTCTCTCTTGACCAAGAATGAGCTGTTACCACATGCTGCAAGTCATTCATGTACCAATTCATACAGCTGGTATGGAAGGCAGTGGGGTGTAGGCAGACAAATAAAAGAACATAATTCAGGAACCTACTTTCCTGTGTAAAGGGCACATTTATTTACTTAATCCTTTAATAAGTAGGTAAGATGAACTTCTGCCTTTACTGAAGGCTATTTAAAACAAATTTCTAATGGGTCTTGCAAGCTCCAGGGAGTCAGAATTCAAGTCCTGGGAGGAGCAATATGTTGCTTAGTGTGGTTTACCATCCTTCAGAAATTTAAGAAAAAGTGACATGTTGTAAAGCCCAGGACAGACACCTGCAGTGCTGACAAAAAATTCTGCTCAAATACTAGGAAAAAAACCAAAAAAAGCCACCAAAACCAACCAACAAAATAAAACACAACTACTACGACAAAAATACCCACCAACTCAGAAAACAAAACCAATGTAAAGATGGTCAGAACCCAAGCCACAGAAGTAAGTGGCCAGGTATTCCTGGTCTCCTCAGTGAAGGCAAGGGGAGCAGAAATTGAGGTCAATTCCTTTGTCCTGAGTGCAAATCCAACCCATACCCAGAAAAAAAATCCCCCACATAATACTGTAACGATGCATCAGGATTGCATTAATTTAAGGCACAGCATGGTGTTCTCTTCTCTTGTAAAAGTTCATACTGTTTCTTTTAAAAGAGAGAGCCTCTGTAGAAACACAGGGAAGCAACACACTTCAGTTCCCTGAATTACAGGGGAGCACATGGCCAACAGAGACAGTACACTCAAGAAATTTAAGGGGGATCTTGCATCTGAGGAGGGCATCAACATCTCAGTGTTGCTGCTTCAGTAGTGGACAGGAAGAAATTCATGGATCACATAGGGCCTGTGCCACAGACTCTGCATATAGCTCACATGGGAAAGAATAGAAATATCATAACTAAAATATTTTGAAACACAGTCCCAGCAAAAGATATATAGAGTAACTTCTAGAAGGAAGATGATATTACCAAACTAGCATTCCTTCTTTTCCTCTGAATCCAGGGCACTACCTGGATTCACCAGAGGTATGCTCCTTCTGGCTGCAGAGGCAGCAGGGCAGCATACTTGGGCTCCAAGGAAGAAGCTCAAGGAAATCCTTACTGGCGGAAATGACTACATTGTTCACCAACAGCTACAAAATCCATGTTAGAAATAGTTCATCAACACCCTTGTAACTATAGTCCTATGCTTCTTAAGTTAAACCACATCCTTGGGGAAAATGGGATTTTGTTGTCGTTGTTGTTTTGTTTAAGTTCTCTCAGAACTCTAAATATGGGTTATCCTACAGTAATTCAAATTAAATATATCTATTTTCTTAAACAAAAATCTTGCCACAGACACTGCTGTTAAACTCTTGCCATTCTTGAAAAGACCATAATCCGTTCACTTTAGAGAACAAAAGTGGGAAGGCAGAGACAATTTAGCATGGGAAAAGAAGAAAGGCCCAAACAACAATGAAAAGAAAAAAATCTGCACCTAATCAGTAAACCAAAACTCTCCAAATAGAACACATTAGCAGTTTGCAGTAGAACAGTTAACTTTTAACAGCCACCAGGTTCCCAGGTTAGTGGCTGCTGATTAAGAAAGTTCACACCTCCCAAAGTGAGCCTTTCAGACTGTCTGAAACAAGGCAGGCAGTTTCACCCAGGGTGCCAACACAGGCTGAAAGACCATTACATCTTAACGGGAAATCTCAATTTTATAAACAAAAATATTGTTAATACCTGAAAAATCCAGAAAGACTCTTAATCTGTCTTGCAACAAGACGAACTGAGTGCTGCTTTAGAACTTGATTAAGCCTAATACATAATGAAACTCCTTCATATCTCTTGCTAGTCACCTTTCTTATGCAGGAGAAGATACAGAAAATTTTCTTCTGTGTTTTTCCAGACACGGAAATATTATTCTTGGGCTTTCCATTGAAAGGCTGTCATTTACTAGGCACCTGGAAATAGCCATTTGCTCCTTCGTCAAACTTAGCATTCATGCCCTCAGCAGAGTGCAACAAAGAGTTTACCAATATAATGAACATCCCGGTAGACATGCTGCATTTAGAAAGCAACAACCCCTCACTCCAGAAAGTACAATGAACTCCTGTTTCTGTTCTTTTTCCTAGAATATTCCAAAATTAAACACAAGAAGCAGGAATGAAACAAAATTAACATGTTGAAACACTGTAGCAGTTGACAGCTACTAATGACGCTTTTCGAAAGCTTAAAAAACAACCAAGATTAACTTTTTGAGTCACTGAGTCCACATCTTCTTTCTCTCTCCTCTCTCTCTCCCTGCCCCCCCAGTGTAATTATTGGAGGCTATAACTACTGCAAATCAGATCAGAATCAGGACTCCTGCTTTTACTAAATAGATGACAAGATAACAAAACCAGTACATCTGCAATGGAAGGATGGGTCTGTACAACACCCAATATACACAGCTCCTCTTCTGCCCGTTACATCCACTCAAAACCAAAAGAATATTCTTTTTTGCTGTCATGGGATCTCAGAGTAGATCAATTATGATTTCTTAATATGCCTGATTTAATAGGAGTTTCTCTGCATTTGTACGCCATAAAAGTTAGTGTCAACTCGAAGTCAGACTGATGTTACAAGATGTTACAAACAGAAGTTGTGGCATTTTTTTCTATGGGCATTAGGACTTGTGTGGGCTTTCTGCTCAGCAGAAGGACTTCCAATCTCCATTGCCAGTGGATGCTCTTAAACTCTTCGCGTTCAATTCATCCATTTTAGTTGGAGAATTACCCTAAAATGATCTGCGCAGGAGGACTAGGGATCAGGGGCAGGAAAGGAAAATTAACAGGTAGATAATGAAAATGAGAGGAAGAGAGTGATCTTGATCAGCTGATATCTGAACATCAACAATCCACTTGAGTTTTAACAGTAGCCAAAGTCACGCATTCAGGATTACAATTTAAGACTAAATCACATAGGCCATACTTTCAGGGGGGAAGATGGAGCTCAGAAACAGTAATAAGAGTTTTGCAGGTCAGAAGAGATAATCAGCTGAACCTCATCCTCTTGTGCTGTAATCACAAGGGGCTACTGCAATTCCCTGCTGCATAAGAGGGCACTAACAAGGGAAAGGGAAGCTCCAGTAATTCTGTGTTTCGGCATCACCATGTCCAGTCCCGGTAGCCACAATTCTGGGAGGATGCCACTAAATAAAAGAGGGTTTCAGAAGAGCCACAAGACTGATACTATCACTTATGTTTACTAGACTGAAGCTGACAAAGCAAGGTAAGAAAGAAAATGTACCTTTTTGTAACAGCAAGAACAATTTACCAAGGGTTGTGGTAGATTCTCTATTATTTGGATTTTTATTAAAAAAAAAAAATTTTTTTTTTTCTAAAAACTACTCATTGTCTAATTCAAACAATTCAGGCAGAGCCAGGAGTCATACTGACACAGAACTGGGTAACAAGTCAGGAAAGGCCTACAACTTGTCATAGACAGGTTCCCAATGGTCTGTTCTGGCTTTTATCACTCAAGATACGAACAGTATTTTTCCTCTAGATACATGATATTTCTCTTAAGAATTAAATATTTTGGAAAGCATTTTTATCTAGGGAAAGCCATACTAAATTTTTAGAACCTTTTTGCCCACAGATTATGTTTTCTTGGCCATCAAGATGATTATGAAGGTTGAAAGAGCAATTCTCCTGGAAGTTATCAAAATAGAGCTCTCATCCAAACTGTTGTGTTTGGAAAGTTCTTGTCTTTCAGCATAAAACAAAATAAAATATAGATATCTATGTTTGACACTACTTCAAATCCTGCATGGAGAACTGAATAAACTCTTTCCTGTCAAATTGCCATGAACAGTTTGAGATCTGCAAGCTTTAAAAGCTGTTTCTCCTCTGACGCTGTGCAAGCAGAAGGGCACACATTTCACAGCAACTTAGCCTATTCAAAGTTAACAAGGAAAACTAAACATTTTAAAGTACAACTTTCTAACAAGAGTATCTCAAATCCATGACCAAGCAGAATCCAGTGTCCAATTTCAGATACTCGGTTTTGAAGAAAAGCGTAATGAAAAAATGAGATGTGGCTTCATTCACTTTTACTCAAGAGAAATTGAGATAATTCTTGAATTTGACAATACTCTGTAACTACCATTTCTTTTCAAGCCACATCTCCTATATATTGTTACTACTGTAAAACTTGACTTTGGGACCACATTTGTACTTTCAGGATATTAACCCAAGAACTACCAACTTTGAAATTCAGAAAGCCCAGTAACTACTGACAGTTACCTCACCAGATGGACTGAAAGAACACACTGAATCAGAGCACCTGAAAAATTATCTGGTATCATTTCAGACAAGGATCTTTAATGTACACACACACGGAGACAGCTGCTCCTACTTCCGCAGATACCACACTGTTTTATTACAGAGAGAATACACACAATTTCTTAGATGATGCCTTTCTAACATGTCCACCTACCCTTCAGATGTCTTGGAAGCTTCCATTTTAAAGCTCATTTTCAGAGTTGTTTATAAATATCAGACTTTGCCATTCAAGCCAACATTTTCTATCCTTCATCTGCAGCAATCTGTATATGTTTGTTTATTGGGAGGATTAGAAAGAAGTGGGAGAATTTTAACCGAAGTTGTTAAACTGTTTCTCTAATGAGACAAAACAAAATTATGTATTTCTACTCCCCTGCTCTACCGTAATGCCCTTTAGTCCTATGCATACACCACCCATCAAAATCCACAGCCTTGTTAAAAAGTTCTGGCACTTCTGTACTTTTAAAGCTAGTCCTGGCATCCAAATTTGTATCTGGGAAAGTGTCTTTTCCTGTCACTGTGAATTACCAGGACAGTCAATTTTGAGGTGTTTTAATTGTATAATTTTTGTGCAATTCAGTAGCTTAGCGTCTGCCAGCTAAAGTCTTCCAAAATCCCCTCTCTATTAAAAATACCACCCCTCCTGCTTACATTGCTCTATCCCCACAAACAACTCAGCAAGAAGGAATAACCATCAACTCAGAGGAAGGACAGAACCTCTGCATAAGAACTAGGGATGTGGAACCAGGAGATGGAGGACAGGGGAAGTGGGGAAGGGATTGACCCTTATGCATAGATGCAAGGGAGAAAGACATATAAGCAGGCTTGATGCAGAAACATTAGCTGGCATTTAGCAACAGGAGTTAATTTCTTGTTTAGATTGCTCATTTGGGTATTGAAGCCTGCTTCTTTCCTTAGAGATTCTTCAGTTTTATGCAAATTATATCTTTGTATTTTCAGAGATTACTTGAATACACTTAAAGGTTTACATTTCAATGGATATACTGTTCTTACCAAAGACAGTGTCAAAAAGCTTCCAACTTCTCTGTTGGTGCTTCATTAGATGCTATTCCTGTCTCCTCCTCCTGTAAGGTTGTCAGAGCATATCCCAGCAATCCAACTGTTACACCATGCCACAAAATACCTTATTTACAATGCATATTCCTCTGCCAAAGTAGAGGCACCATTGTAGTCTCAAGGTAAAATAACTACTGCAACTAAAAGTGAAATTAATTCTCGGACAAAAATCTAAAAGCTGTCTGCAGCATAAACTACTTGATTGTTCATTGCTTTCGTTTGGAGAGGTGGGTTTTTTTGTCCTCACAAATTCCTTTAGGAACTCCTACAGATTCCTAACCTACTTGGGTTCTTGCTATTGTAACTTTTCTTCTTTGGGACTAGAAATATGTATTTTTAAGAAAGCTGTACAGCTCACTCTGCCATAAAATGGATGACTTCGTTGTCTTTGCTGTTGACCTTGGTGGATCTTATCTAAAAGACTCTGGAGACTGAGATGGGTATTCATCATGCCTGAGGGTGCATATAGACAAAACCAGAAGAAATATAGCCTTCCTCCCCACTAAAATCATACCGTGCAAGTGGGGAGGGGACATACAGGAACAGAGCAGCTGCCATACAAATTACTGGTCTGCTCAGTCCACTATCTTGTTCCTAACAACACCTTTTCTATTCAGTCTGTATGACTTCTCTGTACCACTAATTACTTTGCATATCATTAATAAGAAACAAGTTAGAGCAGATATGATAACATTAGTAATCTGACCTTTTCATTTAAGGTTTTCTTCAAACTGACTAGATTCTACAATTTATTTCTAGGCAAGATGACCAAACTGAACAATGTATTACTATAAATTTATATTATTGTAGCATCGGAAGCCTTAATCACAAGCCAGGTATCTAGTATATTAATTATGCAGACATAAAATGACAACAACAAAATCTCACAAAAGATAGTTCTTCAGTTGTTGCATCTTTTGGGGCAGGGAATACTGTTAGCTTTGCAACAGATTTGTAACTGTTGTAAGCATCACCTCCCTCCTATTTCATCTTTCCACTCCAAGTGTTTGGACTGAAGTAAAATACAATTCCGTATGCCATATATACAGCCTATGCATGGACACACTGCTCGATTCTTTACCTCCATATTCCCATCTGGTTTGTAAACATCCAAGCAGAAAAGACCCCCAGATACACTGCATCTTACCCCCTTATGAACTGTGGTTATTCTTCCAAGGTCATCTGCTAGACAGCCACGAGCAAGCAAAGAACCAGCTTAAACTTGATGAAGGGAAGTAATCTTTTGTATCTGGAGCAGGAACATGTGAGCTGCATCTGACATGCAGGACAATCAATGGCACTATTCTTTCCTTGTCCCTCTTTCACTCACCATGTAGCTCTCCTACTGTTCAAGTCTTCCTTAAATTGGGCTAACCCCTAACATCATTTGTAGGAGCCACACATCCTTGTAAGAAGGGAAACACCAAAGACTACACAGCCACATACTATCCTCCAAATGAATACAGACAAGTCATGCAAAAGCTAAAGAAAAGCACCTTTGCAAGGACCACAGCGCCGGGGAGAAATGGTATGGCTGGCCTTTACATCAAACTGCAAAAGGCAGAACTTGCATTTTCTTTTTCCTTCACCCTCACTGTGGCACATGCAGCTTTTAGTGTCAGAGATGCTTTTGGTTTTATTCTTTGTGGTTACGGAAACATGTACTGTCAAAGAACCAATGAGTCACATTAATGCTTCAGACAACAGGGAGCTTGTAAAATTAAAATCGATTAAGCTATCATTTGAAATCTGAACATTGAGAAGATTGGCCTAACCATTCTCTGGAGACAAATTTTAGCCAAACTGAAACTATGCTTTAGCTTATCAAATAATGTCTTCTTATCAAAAGACAGTTTATAAAATAATCCAAAAATAAAGACCAAAAAATAATACTGATGACCATTCCCTAACAGAATTCATCATTAAAAGCAGTGGCAAGAGTGCCTGAACAAGATGCTGTTCCTTAATAGTGGTCTGTCACATTGAAGACAGGATATTTATGGTGTGCATCTCAAGCAGAGAAAAGGGGAGAGAAAAAGCAAACCAAACCATTCACCTTAAGCTCCACCACATCTTGGACTAATCTTTGCCTGACTTTCAGATCTAATTTACTCAATCTCATGAATAAACAGAATTAAAGTCAAACTAAATCAAAGTATACACTGAATCATATTAACTGAGGCAAAAAGGTAAAGCTAGAGGTTTCTAGAAAATACTTAGACCTTCATGAAAACATTATATGTAAACACACACAATTTAGGCTTAACTAGAACTGGAAGGACTAGAACATAGAAGGAAGAAAGAATGGAACTTGTTTCTGATCACAATATCTTGATGAATACAATTTTAAAAGTGAGATTTAGTAAGTATTAGAATGAAGAGGAATATTCAAAAATTGTTCTGGTATCACAAGGATTTTTTTTAGGGTTCTAAATTACTTAAATATTGATTTTTGTAAAATTTAAAAGCTTTCTTAATGAGAAGAATCCATTAGTGCTGTCATACACTTCTTGACAATATAAATGAAATAAGGGAAAAAATAAACAAAAAGGTAAGAATGTAAATGTGGGGAAAAAAATCCCCAGCAACACTGGCATTACATTCCTGTACATCACTTGGTACTAGCACATCACTCAAGCACTAGAAAAACCAACCAAACAAAAAACTCTCTACTACACAGGAGCTGACACAGTCATATGGGCTTGAGAAAACTACCTTCTAAGAGTCATTAAGCAGCTTTACTAGAACAGGAGAAACAGAGAAAGCAACAAGATCCATCAGCCTCTTCTTCACTAAAAACTTAAGCCTCATGTCTTGTCCACCATCTCCTTGCTGCCTCTTCTTTGCTTCCTGCTGAAGATGTGAAACAATATTACTCATACTCTTAGAAATACCAGAGTTTCTCCTTGTGAAGATCATGACAGAGAGCTTTGCCGGCTAGAAAGCTAGTTTCACAACCTCTTTGGAGAAATGCTTCATAAATGCTGACTGTGGTGGCAGCAAAGCACCTTTGATCTTCCTTGCAGAGTATCACTGTGAATTCTGAACCCCATAATTAGAAATATCACATGTGGAACACTAAGGTTGCAAAGTCAAAGAATGCAAAGTTAGGAAATCCCGAGATTATAATACTTGTGCAACCATTATTTGGTTCCTTCACCATCTGCATTACAATGTTGCCCAGCACCACCCAAAAGGACTATGGCAGAGCAGGACCTTCAGCTTTAGCCCAGAATTTCACACAGACCCTCTCTTTTTGTTACTTCTCACCTCATTCACCCCACATACTGTTTGAGGCAAGAGGGCTATGAGAAATAATGTAACCATAATGCACTTTTATATGTATCACCATTTTCTGCGGGCATTTTCCAAACTTGATTTTGCCAGCATAACAGGCTTTAGATTTTTGGGTTTGCTTGACTTTATTGCTATACTGTACAGACTTTTTAAAAAGTTAACTGAAAAAAAAGATTTTCAGACTAACAGTTTGCTTTTATTTACTATTTTAATGGTAGTGTCTAATATTCTAATATGAAAAAAACATTTGGAATGAAGACTCAACACCTGTTTCCTTTGTTTAAGGCACAACAGAAATATTCAGATACACATAAAATTTCTACAGCAAAACAGTGAGAACCAGGCTTAAAACATCTGGTATTTTAAAGGGACAGAATTAAAAAAAAACACGAAGCCCTACATTTTAGATCTTCCTGGCAAAGACATGAAGAGGTATTTATTTTTAGAAAGTTCTCTACAGATAACTTTAAAAAAAAATTGCCATCTAAATGCATCTAAACAAGTTTGCAGACCTGACTAAGCAAGTCATACCTAGTTTCAGTGACCACAGCTCATCATCAGCACTTGTATCTCTACAGAAGGTCAGCTGCTGTGTACATGTAACCACAGAAAAGTTCACTTAGCTCATTCAGAATGAACCCCAGCACAATAACTCACTATATCAGTCCATTTAATTTCTTATCTAACTTGTTCCCTGTTGACCTTTATGATAGAAATCAAAGCAGTGTATCAGACTTTGTGAGCTTTGTTTTATTATTCAGTGCAAGTAAACAACATCAATGCAACATTTGCATAGTTAAGTTGTATGTTGTTGTCCCACACATAGTGGGGGTTGAAACCCTTAATGTGGCTCCCTGGCATTCATGAGATACTCGTCATCAAGTTTTAAGAGTATTGCGCAACTTGCATAATTTCGAAGATTATAACAGTATTTCAAATTACTTTTGCTAAACATACATTTCAGTAAAATGGTCTCACATAAAAAGGTACTATGGTCACAGAGATACGATTTAGTTTGAGTATTCAACTATTGCTTTCACATTTTCAGAGTTCTAGGTATTAAAATGTGCTACTGGAATGTAGGCTCGGCCTGCAAATGGCTTATCTCCCCCTTTAAAAGAAAAAAAAAAACACAAAACATAACACAAACAAAAAGGAGAAAAACACATTCAACAGTTCACTAGCCTCTCAAAAGAAAAATCTCACAGTTGCTTACAAAAATTATTAACTAACTGTGCTCTTCTGGACTTAACTAGTGGCATAAGACAAACACATGTTTCTACACCTGACTATTTATTCCATAAATGTCAATGAAATGTCAAGTAAAGGTATAAACATATCTTGTCACCCTGGCAACTCTGTCCATTTATAATCATCTCATTTTATTTTGGCAGTGTGTTTTCTGAAGCTTTACCTTGTCTTGATTTAACCCTTAAACTATGAGGAAGCTAGTCTTCTTGTCAGCTGGTTCCAGTTTCTCCTGTTACACTCATCTCCCCAGCTGTCACCATGCTGGATCAATATCTTTGCTCAACAACATTATGAATGTAAATACAGAACATTGTAAAATATTGTAAGCAATACTTATCTTCATGAATGTCATCCAGAAGTCTTTCTTATTTAACACAGCACTAGGAAGAGATCTCTTCTTCAGCATGAACTTTACCTGAGCTTGTACTCAGTAGCTGCACCTCATTCTGCCATCCTGCTTCGCACAGACCCCTCCCCTGTGTAGGTGGTGCTTCAAATCTGCTCTTGCTGCTCTACCCAGACACATCCATCAGCACCAGCTAGCTGCTTTCACTGGCTAGTAACTGGTCTGCTTTGCAGTGAGAGGAAATCATTTAAAAAGTCCTCCATCCAACACCTGAATATAATTCTCCCCACATCTCCATTTAAGTTCAGACTTGAGTTTATTTGGTAAATTCACCTTGCTATCACACAAAAAACAAACAAACAAACCAACCACAGGATATACCTTCAGCCGACTGCCACCCCTATGAACACTGTACCCGTGGGGATACCATGTCGCTGCAGCATGGCTGCGCCTATTAGGCACAGACCACCCAATTAGTTCAGTTTTACCACTGGGGGAGGGAGAGGCAGCCAGTTCTCCCGAAGATGGTTCAGATCTTGAAAAAAATATATTTACTCTGCCTTGATCATGGTAAGGGGGGGGGGGGGGGGGGAGTAAAGAAGTGATGCTTTTTGTTTGTTTTGGTTTTGGGGGGGGTTTTTTTGCTTGTTTGGGTTTTTTTGTTTCAAAAAGTAACAGTTGCATGCAGGAGGGTGAAAGCCTGTGGTGTTTTACATCATTATGAAAGGCCAAAATGGGCACCAGGTGACCTGATCCACAGCAATTCTGTCAACGAGGGTGAGGAACGGGAGGAAGAATTGGTCAGAGAGCATTGCTGAGCCCCTGGGACACATCTTACTGGCAAGAAACGATGGCAAATTCTACACGGCAGAGGGAAATTTCTTTTTAAATGCCAGTTCCCTCTCCTACCCCAAATTATTTCTCAAGACTTGGGCAGAGGACCAGAATTTCTTCTATAAGAAGTCATCTAGCTTAGAAGACTATAAACTAAAGCAGCATAGCTAATTATGAAAAACTGAGAGCAAAACATGTTTTGCCATGAACCATGGCTTTCTTTGGTTACAGTAAAGCTGATATAAGTGGTTTGGAACAGTTTTAGATGCCTCTTTGAAGTCAGTGTGACATTTAGCCACAGCAGTCAAATAGGGACGGTGCAGAGCCACGCTGCCTCAGGGAAAGAGTGGCTCTGGGCTGCCTCTTAGGTGATATCTATCTCTTTCCTTTCCAAAATTCACCCAGGCCACCTCTCGGTGATTCTACCTGGCTTTACCAATCACAGAAGAGAGGCAGAACCACAGTTTCTGCAGCCTGATTTTCACTGCTGTGGATGCACAAGGTGCTCCCGAGTGAACACTAACTGTGTGATTATCTTTAATCTAAGGAAGAGATAGGGCCCATTGTTTCCTTTCCAGATACCATTGGTTTATGCAGAGGCCAGGAAAATTCGTTCCCTTCAGTACTATCCTACCCACCAACCGAAGAACCTGCTCAGTTCCTCTCCTCTGCATGCTGTAATAAAAAACAAATGTTCAAAGCAAGGAATGCCCTGAACATAGGAGTTTTCTTTTACTTTTCTGGATGCTTCTGCTGAAAGACTATTTTTAACATGCCATAGAGCTAAAGTAAATCTTAACACTAAAAAAGGCTGGACCCTTTCAGTACAAGACATTTTAAAAATAAATCCTTGCAACAGTAATCACCTGCTGATATATGCTTTTATGTTTAGCCAGCTGCTAAGATGCCACATCTGTCACTTCTTGCTTCCACAAACGTGCTTTCCTTTTCTGTAGGGAAGGAGAAAATTCTGCTCCTGGAATTGTGCTGAGTATCATGATGCCTTTTTTGGTATCTCTGTCATTCCTCTAACCATCTGAATCACAGCACATGGATTATAAGATTTCCGGTACAGTGCATCTTAAGAATTGTTCAGCTTTAGATTTTCATACCTTAAAGCCTCTGATTTTTTCCCCTATACTTTGCTGAACAACGTTACATATTTATAACCTATATGTAACTGAAAATAATAGTCTACGCATGAGTAATTTCACTCCTGGGAGCTCTCCTTGCCTCCCTCCCTCAAATATTTTCCAAAGGAAAGTACGAGATCAGGATCACATTTGTTACATTAAACATTTCATAATAAGCCCTCTTCCTATTTTTAAAACATAACAACAATCTACAGTGACGCAAGTCCTAAATTAATTACTTCCTCTATTTTGGTCTCTTTTTAATTTCAACTGAAAATAAACCAAGTGCCTCTTATTAATCTACCGCCCGCATTTCTTCATCAGCAACCCAATACAAATTCTTATTTGACTTCTCGACTTGACCTCTCTGTTCGGCAATCCGCATCGCACCGGGCCGGTGCCCCTCTCCCCGGCCCTGTACTCGCCCCAGGCGCAGCCCCAGCCCCGGCGGCGCAGCCAGCGGCGCCGCGTTCCAGCGCACGGGTATTTTTAAACCCACCCAGAAAGGCGCAGCAAAAGGGGACATCCCGCACAAGAAATGCCCGCGCCGTTTCGGAGCGATGTAGGTATGCCTTCTGCCTCCAAGGCAGGGCATAAAGTCAGGTATGTCAGAATGCGCAGGGAAGAAAATTTAAACCGTTTATAACCGGGGCGAATTTCAGTGATGTAAAAACACCCCGAGACGGTCGTAGCAATGTGACTGCTCCGGCATAAATCCCCCCGGCAGCCAAACACGAGGATTAATGGATACTCTCCCAGGCCACCCCGAAATGCCTCCCCTCCCTCCCTGGCCCCCGAGCGGGCGCGGTGCGGCACCGCCGCCGCTCCGCAGGGAAGAGGGGCCGTGCCGGGCCCCTCGCCGCCCCTCGGCCCCGGCCGCGCAGCCCGGCGCTGGCGGCCCGCCCCGCTCCGCGCCGCGCTCCACGCACTCGCCGCCCCCGCTCCCCGACTTACGGCGCGGCCGGTTGCTCCCCCGCCGCTCCTCCCTCCCTCCCTCGCTACCTCCCTCCCGCCGGTGCAGAGCCGGGAGAGCAGCGGTGCCGCCCCTCCGCGACTCGGGGTGAGCGCGGCACCTGTGAACGCCCGTCAGTGCGCGGGCGGGCGGGCGGCGGCGCCCCGTGTCCCGGGGGCGCGGCGCGGGGCCGCGGGCGGCGAGCGGGAGCCGCGGGGAGGCGGTGCTGCCGGCGGTGCTGCGGGCGGGGAGGGCGGGCTGCAGGGAAATCCTGGCACCGCGGAGCGCCGCCTGGGAGGCGGGCAGGGCAGGCGAGTGACAACCACAGTAACAATAAAGGGTTCCCCCCCCACCACTTTTTTTTTTGAGCTCATTACGGGGGTGGGGGCGTTGCGGGGAGCGCCGGGAGGCCACCCCTCACCCCCGCAGTGCCCCGCTGAAGCTCTCGGGTGGGCAGCCCCCCCCCGCCCCGAGCACGGCCAGCTCGGAGAGGTGCTTAAAAGCTGATGATTTTTCACTCAAACACGCTCCCCCTCACCTCCTCGACGCCCCGGTCCGTCAAGGGTGAGGCTTTCAGTCCGCTCTCCGCAGCACTCATTCATTCTGCCTTTTCTCCATTATTTACGCGTTTTTAAGCAGCGCTCAGGCTTTCACGACTCCACGGTCTGCGATTTGCAGGTAAACGGCAAATACTGCGAGAGCTGGCGAGGCTCAGGGGCGTCTCCCCCCGCCCAGCGGCGGGGCCGGAGCGGGGCAGCGGCGCGGCGCGGAGCTGCTGCTGCGCGGAGCATCCAGCATCGCCTCTGCAGGACCCGCCGGGGCCAAGAGCCTTTAATGACAGATTTAAGGGCACCTGCCCATCTGTTTTACACAAGTGAAACTGCCTTGCCCAGAACGTGAAAGGGCTCAAGACTAGGAAGCCCATAAATATTAAGCTGATGTTAAATTTTTTACAAGTTCCTTGGTTAATCCAGATAGAGACCCCGGTATTGTTTCGCTTCTCCCAATAACATCCTCCCAGAGGTTTCTGTTGGCAGGTACCTGAACTTAACACTCCGCATCTGACAGTTTTACCAAAGGGTCATTTTTCAAAGTGTTACATTTGGCACTGCCATACAAGCACTTCATGTGCATTTATTGAAATATTAAGTGTGGTACATACCTTACCCAGGCTAAGATATTTTTCTAAATATTTGCATAATTTACATTACGTATGGCATTTTTAAATAAGTGTAAACAGTGGATGCATTGTATATAAATGTATACTTAGTTTAAAATATGTTTACATACCCATGTTTGGGTGAGAGAATTTTCACCTTTGCTGTCTTTGCATTGTTAGCATTGGAGCACTTTAATGCTAGAGCACTTTAATGCTAAAGCACTTTACCACAAGGCAATTGTCTTCTTTTCTGTAAATACAGTGCCCAAATTCAGAGAATGTTTTCATTTCAAGGTGTCGAGACTGTAATATGCAGCATGCCCGCAGACTGCTGTGCCTTACACATACAGGGTGACGTCTCTGGGCAGGAAACATCAGGTCATACACAGCAGTTTATACTCCAATCCTGCTATCTGAAATAGAACTTACGCAGAAAATACTGCCCTTTCACATGAAATTCTCATTGCTGAAGTATTTTAAATTCTATGAAAATCCTTTTAGCCAGTAGATTTACATAACATGATTTAAAAAAACAACCAACCAAACAACCCCTCCATATGTCAGTTTAACAGCTGAGCGGGAAGTTGCTTGCTCTGTTGGAGCAAGGGCTTCGTGCAAACAGTCCTTCCTCTGCCTGGCGTGCAGCCCCCCGGCTGGGAGCAGGCACCGACCGAGCAGGTGGTTGGAGGGAACATCCCTGCTGCTGCCCAAGGGAGCAGGATGGCTCTGTGCCGTGGCCTCCGATGGTACTGAAGGCATGGCCAGAGACTGCACAGTTCCAGTAATTCTTAATTGCTATTGCAGAAGCCAAAGCAAATTTGAGAGCAGCCCAGAGGCTGCTCCCAGTTTATGCAAAAGGACAGTCAGAGAAAACAGCTATTACAAAGTTTGTGTAAGCAAAAGAAAAAAGAATTCTGTAATAAATTCTGGCTTCTTTGGATACGTTTCCAACTTTGCAATTATTCAATTATTTATCCTGCGTGAATGCACTCCACGCTACCTTTAATCTACCAACTCTACTCTTGAGACTACTTTCTCATTTAGGAACCTAATTTAAGTGGTTTAAAACTTTTTAAAAGGGGCACTCGAGGGATGACATTGCTCATACTTCTTTTTAGTTCAGAAAGGACATGTGTGTGGGCAGGCATGTGTGCGGCTCCATGTGCTGAAGCTGAAGAAAATCCACACAACCGTTTCTGAGGGCAAAACAGACAGACACACGGATTCATTTGCTGTAATAACAGGCTGGCAACATTTTACAGCGGCACACTCAAAAGCTTGTCCCAGTCATGTCCCACATCCCTGCCTCTTCTGAATACTTCCCCTGGTGGTTCTTTTTCAGAGCTGGGTTTCAAACCTCTGCGTGCCACTGTACTGTGGCACAGTTGGTTTAACTCAAGTTTCTCTCTTGTGCTCTTTCACTTCACGACCTCCTGCGCCTCTGACCTGTGGCACCTGTTCCAGCTTTTCCTCTTCAGTTTTGCCTTGTTTTTATCCCTTCTGAGATTCATGCTTGTTTTCCCTGTGGTGAGGCGACAACCTGCTTCTCTTTAGCCCTAAAAGCCTATTCGGCCTGAAGCCACACCATTTCTGCTGTTCTTGTATCATTGCTCTTACCTTTTCCAATCCCATCTTAGTCACCCCAAGGTTATCAAAGGCAGGTTGCATTCCCCCGTACAAGGAGCACGTTCTTTACCCTGCACTGCGCCCAAGTGTACCGTCATAGGCCATAATGATACTGGTTTGTTCTCTTATGAAGAAGCAAAGGACGTATTAATAGGAAAGTGTTATGTGTACACATAAATACAGTTAGTGTTCTGAGGCAGTAATGATTTAGAGAAAAGTTTCAGTTTCTCTGCAGAAAAAATGCCGATCCCTTCCCCAGCTTAGCGTGTTAGGGAAACCCTGGAAGACAGAAGTGTAGGGGCCAGAGGCAGAACCAAGGTTCCTAGGAGAACCTCAGTTCTGAATTTCTTCAACTTCTTAGCAGTTAAAGTGTCAGCATTATTAATAACATGCAGATTTTGAATTGATTACCAGGAAGGAGCGATGGGATCCTCTGCTGTTTGGTCTCTTTCCACCACAGATTTATGCTGTCTCTCCTGTCATTTCAAACCTCTCTCATTAGGAACTAAAACTGGAGTTTAAAGCATGGTCTTAAGACTCCTAAATGGCAGGCATGCTTGAATACTTAAATACTTGAATGCTTATGTCCCTGTGATATCTAGAGAATGTAAGTATCCGTTTAAGTGCTTTGCTGAATCAGGACAACTTCTATTCGTCATAATACTGGTTTTATTTATATATGCCCAACTCAAGTCCGTGGTGCTTTTGCAGTTCTTTCAACTGGAGCTAGATCATGAGTTTAGTGAGGATTGTTAAGCAGTCTGTTATGCTTTGAAATTGTATGTTTAAAAGCTGTACTTTGACAAAGGTTTTATGATCCTTAAAGTACACATGATTAACATAAGCTCTGGAAGCTAAGAAGTTAAACTATTTAATGTAAACACTCTTTATACTACCACCATAAACAAGAAAATGTTACTAAAACCTTTTTCAAAAACTGTCTAATAGTATTTTCCAGTGTTCCTGAAGATTGCATTCTGAAATACTATTGCTAAATACTGTTTAGCCATACTATATAGGAATAGTCTAAATATTTGTCTCTTTTTTAATAATTCCTGTGGATTACCAATGCACACATATCTAAACACACAACATTTCTGGTAAGTTACTTATAGAGCGACAGAACTGTAGGGTCAGAAGGGACTTCGGGGTCATCTCCTCCACATCATCTCCTGCCCTGATGCAGGATCAAGCACTTAACTTTTAAAACGTTCCAAAATCTCTGGGCCTTGCCATGCTCTTTCCAGGGGAGATGCAGCCCCTTTAGAGTTCCTTGAAACAGGCTGCTACGTAATGCATACAAACTCATCTCCTCAGCCACCTTTCAGAGTCCCTCCCAGATCCCTGTGGCACTGTGGGCAAGTTGGGCAACCACATGCCTAGGCTATTCCTACACGTGTTCATTTATCCTCTGTTCCTAAAATCACCCACTGATGGAAATTCCACAACCTCCTGAGGTAGCTCTATAGTCTCATCCCTTCACTATCTGTATTTTTTCTATTTTCCCAACAGATGCACAACTTGCATCTCTCTCTGCTGCAAATTAGTCTGCTTTCTTCTCTCACTGAGCTCGGAGAACAGTGAGACCACCTTCTTTATAACAATCCTATTTGGAGGCTGCTATTTTCCCCAACCGTATAGTTTTTTCTCACTGTTTGCTCTTACCAAGTTGAAACAATGATCAGGGCTACATAATACAGCTTCTTTTCACGGAAATTATTATGCAGCATTGGAAAGAAAGAACATGATTTGACTGAGGAAAAAATCTTCTGCAACTTGTTCGCCACAGATTATTTCTATAACTGTCGCTTTGGGAATTTCTATAAATAAAATCACTATCACTCTTCTGAGAAGTGAGCATTTACTACCATTTTTTAAACAATGAAAAAATACAGATCTGTTTTTCATCTAAATTCTTTATATATTTGAAATCACTCAGAGAAGAAAGTCCAAAGAAATGTGGTTAGGTTTGACGAAAAGAAGCCTCCCAGTGGGATATTTAACAGAATACCTAGAAAACAGTGTTGAAAGACTTATAATATTTGGAACCCATTTTTTTGACTCTCGTTCCATGACCTCTGAGCTCCAGAGGACCTTACTTGGCTTTAACTCATTATCCTCCATGGTGATAACACTTTGGACCCAGGAGAGAAAAGAAGGACTAATTGACCCGTGGTTTGAGCAAGGCTTTTGCCTGACCTCGTACATATTAATGATGGATGTTTGACTTTCAACTTTTTTTTGATATTCAAACACTGCACAAGATTTGGCTTTCCTAGTCTGCCTTTTCCTACTGCATTATGAAATGCCAAGTGGAAGCATACATGTGTGTGGGCACCAACTTTCCCCCCACATTCCCCAGTCTTCCCAGTACTGTCTGGGGGAGTGCATGGGGTGAAGTGGTGATTCAGCTGGTGAAAGGAGATGGTAGTTCACATACTGCCTCAAAGGGCTTTTCCTTTCTTTTGTCATCTGCTCTCTCTGGGTACCCTAAGCTCAGAGCGCTTTTCTCTGCAGAACTCCCCAGGGAGAAGAGGACAAAAATTCCACAGCGTTTGGCAGGAGGGGATGCAAACAAGTCTCTAATGCCAGATGAATGCCACTGTCTGTGATCACCAGCAGCTTCAAATACATCACTAATTAATTTTTAATAAAAGGAAGTTAACGGCTGTTTTAAGCTTAGAAGGGGAAAAGTAAACCGGAAGTCACTTGAAAGGATATTGCAGGAGCTCATAGAAATGTAATAAATGGATATAGCATAGAATAAATATTACTTTTTGTGATAATTGCTCACTTTACAAAGAAAAAGAAGAGTGAAAGAACAATGCGAGCTCTGCAAATGTCGTCTTGCTTAATATGAAAATTTGCGCATCACTATCAGCATTTAGGGACTAATTCTGAAACTGCTGAGTACTCTTCCCTTCCATTAACTACTGTGGGAGTTGAGAGCACCTGGCAGCTTGAGGAATCAAGCTCTTTGGCGGTTTTAATTTAGTCTGACAATAACGCTGAATAAAAATATTCTTGGGGATAGCCCGCAATTATATAGCATGAGCTCATTTCTTCATTATAAAATGTGAGCTGAAACCATTCATAACTGCCAGCCAATATTACAACAGGCAATTCCAGTTTTCCATTGCATGGGAAAAGCACTAGCAAGCTTTAATGAGTTTCAAAAATAGCTGCCACATCAGAAAATTGTAATTGTGCTTGTTTTTCTAATGTGAATACCTGTTCAGCAGACGTCGCTTAAACAATGGTATCCAAATAGACCAGGGCATGTAAAATAGCTACTTTTATTTGTCAGCTGCACACCCATTGTTTTCAGTCAGAGCCTGCAGAGCAGCTTCAGCTGTACATTCCTGGGAAGTGAATAATATCAGCTGAGATTACGCTACAGTACCACATCTATTACAAGCACATTATAAAGATTGAATATAACCTAATTAGGAAATGCTGAAGTCGGCTGGGTGTGGATGTGGGCTGGTAAAGAGTCATTTTACATGACCTTCACTTACTGAAAATGAGAGTTCACAGAGGATAAAGGAAAGGTAACAGTGTAGATTTCAGTCCCGAATCCAGATATCACATAGGCATTTCATATTCCTCATACCCTGACTGCTAAGTTAAACAATTAGTCCCCAAGTCTCACTTCCATGAAACTCTTCTGTAAACACTTTGCGAATCCAGCACGACAAACCAAATTTGGTCACATTCTTATTTTTGACGCAGATGAGAATTAGAGCTCTATTCTGGCTTTCAGTGCTGGAAGGAAGAGGTTGTAGAGGGAGGCAGCCAGAGTTTCTCCCAGGAAGCAGTTCTTCTGCGTACCCTCGCGGTTTTTTCCCAGCCTCACCTACTACAGAGCCCCTTCCCTGCACCACATGAGAAAAGAGAGCTTAGCAAGCCAGCTGTCTCCTTTGGGTCCTTGCACACTCCCTCGGCTAGGTATTAATAAAGCAGCAAAAGACCGCAAATACCTGTAGACCACAGTGTCCTACCTGGATGATGGGACAATTCCAGCTGTAATGTAGCTTCAGTTTTTCTTCATTTTTGGATTTGGATGGGATGCATTTAGAGGATCAGAAGATCTTCTGTTTTGTGGTTTTTTTTACAGATCCCTTAACGGCTCATCTTCACTGGACAAGTGAAGGGGAAAACTCTTCTAACAGCTTCATGGGACCTACCTCTTCTTGTAGATCTGGCTCTTCTGACATCCCTTCTGGTCTGCAAGACAGGGTTGTTTCATTACTCTCTGCTTGCAGCCTTGCCACAGCATCAATGATCAGCATTATGGGATTTCACAGCTATAAAAATCTGTATCAGCTGCCCCTGTGTCTGCACGTTGTTGTTAGCCAGGCATGCTGCTGGCTAACAAGTCACTGACAAAATGCCTTCAAACATGTCTCATGTCTTGCATTTACCTCCTGGTTCCAAAATGAAAGTTGCATTAATGCCAACAGCTGGAACAGATCAGTGCTCCAAGTTGGATTCATGCCTTACCACTGACTGGAATAGAGGTTGCAGAGAGAAAACTTCAGCATGCCAAGCTGAAAGTAGTTTACTATGTTTATGGGACAAAGTCTCATCTGTACAGGTACTCACAAAGGACAGACCAGTTTTCCCACAGCACACCATAGAATGGTGCAATTGAGCATGCAGTTAAAACCAGTAAATATAACCTTAGACATCATGGTATGTCCCATAATGAATAGATACCCTTGAGCATAGCTCTGCTGTTCATGTGCTTAGACCTGAGCTAAAAATCAACAATTACCTGTTTTCTTTGCCATGAATATATTTTTGAGACCCTATTCCCACCAGAAACAAAGGAACGATTCATCTTTTCTTGTGTTGGCCTTCGCACATTGTTTAAGTACTATGAAATTGATTCTCAGCTGATTTTACTGTAAGTAAGTCGAGCATAACTATTAAGATCAATGGCATGATGCTGGTGTGAAACTATATGCAGGTGTCACTTAAAGAAATGCACTTCATAGAGACGTGTCTTTACTATGTATTTACTACGGCGTGCACTTCCACATCTCCTGATGTTACCTTAGGTGTGCAGCTCCTGTCCTGTGCCCTGCAGATTGGGACCATGTCTGCCTCTACTGTAGACTCCACAGACACTGGAGACTTATTCCTTCTCACAAATGTGATTAGCTATGTCTATCCTCTGCATCGATATCAACAAAATCTGCATTTAAAATGCAAAATAAAATTACCTATTCCACAGTCCCACAAATATTCTCTAGTTCACAACTTACACAAGTCATAAACCAACTGGAAACCACCAAAACCCCCAAGATTGTAAAGGACTGACTTTTTTCTGTTGCCTGATGTCCCCAAAGCAGTTAAAAGCAGCGAGTTGCTTCCTTACTTTTGAAGCACTAGTTTTGAACCTGTTGTCTGTGGGCCCCTGGTGCCCACTTCTGAGGATCCTACGAAAGCTAAATAAGAAAAGAATGCTCATTGTCAGTAGGTTTATATCTGCATAGGAAAATTTTTAGGAGTCCACAATTTGAGAAAGATGGAAGCTAACCCAGGCCATGCAGGTTCACACCTTTTTTTTTACACATGGTAAAGATTTAGCAATTTTTTTAGACTGAAAAGTATTAGTGGGAACAAAATATAGGGAAAGCTTAAAAACGGTTAGCATGATAATATCTGAAATAAATTTTTCAAGGATACCTCAATTTTGTAAGATACCCATTTGCAGAAAAATGTCTGGAAACCTAGTAACAAATATAACTGTTATATATGTTTTAATTTTCATAATATTCACATCAATTATGGTAATGTTTTTACCAATGCTCCTGTTATATAATTAGATGACTTGACATCCAGCTAAACAAACAACATACTGTATGTGATTAAAACACTGATCAAATTGCATAGGATTATAATTCATTTGCTTGTGATAAATAGTGGTGTTTTTTCCCCCAGACAAAAATACTTTCATCTGAAGAATGTAATTGTCATTAACTCCTTCTCTCCCTTCCTTGCCATCCCCCACATACATAAATATGTTGTCGTCCTAGAAGATCATTTGGGAAGCAACTGGACTAATCTTTTTAAATGTGGTAACAGCCTACAAACTGGCCATTAACTACAGGCAAAAAGTGCCCTGCTAGTGAGATTAAAGCCTAGAATAAGAAAACTTCCACCTAATTCAGCAGGAATTTTGCCTGCACTAGCTTAGTCCAAAACCAGGGGCTTCTGTTTTGGGGTAATTTTGAAACTCAGTGAGTATTTTCAATGCCATTCTGTTTTAGCTAAATTATTCTTTTTTAATAACTTCTTAAGCAAACTGGTATGACTGGAATACATATTTTAGAGAAGAAAGATGTGTACCAAACCTTAATCAACAGTCTTTCTGCTGAATGACATAATTTGTTTTTCTTAAGTAACCACAATACTTAGAGGTTTTTATTTGGGGGCTGGTACGTTTAATGTTGGCTTTCTTTTTTTTTTTTTCCCTAATGTTTACTATAGGTGTACTACACTTACACTTACGTCTATAAAAACTACAGAGTCAGTTAGTAACACCTGCCAGTTTACTAGAAACACGCGAAGTGTATTTGTTACAAGATTTCCATTGCTTGCAGCAGCCAGTGCTCCAAAACCTCTAAGAACAGCTTCTTCTATTTGGTCTAAATTTTCAGGTTGCTACACAGAGGTATGTGTTAACCCAAACCAGATTATACATTTGAGTTGACAACATCTGATGATGGAATTTAAAAAAAAAGCCCAAAAGTTTGTCACAAGCCCTCCTGTAAGTGCAAAGAATATGGTATCTAACAAACCCTGCTGGATCTGAGCTAGGACTGCACAGAGAGCAGAAAACCACACCGCTTTCCAACCATTTGTTTATTCAGCCTGTCTGAATACTTAGAAAATCCATGGCATGCATCTTTATATTTGATTTCTGTTTATCTGTTCAAGGCTCTAAAAGGTAAACCTGAAACAAAAAGGAAAATGCAAAATTGCTTTCAGATATCTGATTTGTAAGAAGTGGGAGTGTCTTTTTTTTCCATCAGCTTTGAGTTTCTTACAAATATTTCTGGTAGATTCATCAATCTTCAGTTTAATATTGAAGCCACAACAGTTTAAAGCTAGGGTATTAGTGCTCAGCTTTGGATTTCCAGCCATGTGTGGCTATCTTGCATTTCTATCCTTGAAGAGATTACTTTTCTACTCAGGCTATTCCATTTTTTACTGGACTCCTAACTGACTTGCAAATCTCAGTTGTATATTTTATGCAGTACAGGCACATCTTTTGGAAAAAAGACCTTGGCACCATGGAAAAATGTCATGTGATGACTCTCTCATGACATGTCCAACTATGAAAAAACTACTTAAAAAATGCATCATTGAAAAAAAATGCCAGAGCAGATTACAATAAATTCCCTAGTGGATTCCGTCAAGAAAGGAAAGAGTCTTACTCAGCATTTACTCATAGTAAACCAGTTCCTGAAGTCATGAACAAAGATTTACTCAGGCTCTGATTTGGTAGGATGCGCACGTGGAGATGCAGAGGTGATCCTTCCTGAAGGGACGCCAGAGCTCTCAGCATTTCCAATGGTTTGGAGAAGGGAGGAAGGTATCAGCTGGGAGGAGACAGAGGAGGGAACCCTATTTCTGCATCTCAGTGTTTTCATATTTACCTTAGTTTGGCTTTGCTTGCCATTGCATAGTGTTCGTTTTAAAAGTGACTCAGAATTTATGGAGCCTTTCAGGAGGATGTCCCACAACCTGTGATGTGATTCATGACATCCTGCAGAAATTGCATGCTGGTTAATAATACCCTCTCCGTATGGAACTGCATATCTGAGCTGTGAAACATAACAAGTGCTGACAAATCCTTCTAACTTAATTCTGTCAAAAACCTATTTTGTGATGTGCAGCCTTTCAGAGTAAAGGTCTACCCCCCTAAAAGGCTTCCAGAGTGTTTGGTGGCAGCTCACAGGCCCCACAGAGCCCATCCCCCCACCCACACTGACCCACAAGAAATAAGGGGCTCATATTTAAAGAGCTTACATCCATGCTACATTATCTGAAAAACTGTTGGATTTTTAAAATACAAACTTCCAAATTAAAGGTTTAGTGTGTAAAGCCAATTGCCATGCCCAGCATTCCCTGCTGTGGAGCAGTCCCAGGGATTTTGCCTGGGAAAGGTTATCTTATGGCCCGCTTGAGTTCAAAGGGAAGTTTGTTGACTTCAGGTAGCTCTCTGCCTGGCAATATGCCTAATAAGATTTACAAGTTTGGAGCCTGTTGACTAGCAAGTTATTTATATTTAATTTTAAATTACGCTGTTATTTAGAATAAATAAACCCCTACAATATGAACAAGTTAACATTATTAACACCTAGGGAAATTAATTTTGAAATACGCAGTCTCTTAAAAGTGAGATGGAAATAAAAATGTAGGAAGGAAAGTGCCGTGAAAAGCAAGCTACCATAATGATGCAGCATGCAAACAGGTGGGCTTTATAGTTCATTATTAGTTCCCATGGAACTTGCTGGTACTTTGCTGCTGAGATTTGGCAAAACGTGCCCTTAACAGAAAGTCCTGCCTGGACATCAAACTGACTTATAAGGACATAGTGCCAATGACATTATTACGCATGCCTTACAGTTTGGGGGATTCATTTTCTGCAAGGTAAAAAAGTTTTACTCTTCTCAAAAGGAATTAACCTGAAAGGAAAATTTTGACCATGGAGATAAATACTGATCTGAATTGAATTACTTTACAGCTAAATAATCTTTTCTGTGGGTGGTGACATGACAGCCAGCACTAGAGAAGGATCAAGAAACACTGGACTTCTACATTCCAGCACTTCTCATTTTGGAGCGGTATTGCCATTTTCTGTAAATAGCTGTGGCTTCAGCTGAGCAGTACAGGATATTGTAAACTGAAACACTTCCTAAAAAACACAATGCCTGCACAGGTGCAGTGAGCCAGCAGGATGATATAAAGAGTTATTCTGTGACGCTCATCCTCACAAATGTATGTGTCTCTTGATCCCTGTGGCCGTAAGAAACCTTTTAACCACCTTTTCTCTTAGCATTGAATACTCCAACATGCGAAGAATGTTTTCAAACAGGATGACAAGGCTACATCCTGCACGGATTTGAAAGGAATTGATTGCGAAGAGCAGGCAATAGCCCATAATATCCTTCCTGCTCAGTTGGCCCTCTTATTGCTGCTGACCTCAATATGGGGAAGTCCCAAATAAATAGGAGCTTTAAACTTCCCCCGTTGTGCCGCATTCCTATTTGGCATCTAAACCCCTATTATTTGCTATCCAATGGGGAGATGAATGGATCATCGATTAGCTCATGGTAGGTTTGAATCGAGGAATGTGAGTACGTGAAATTGCAGCACCATTAGATCACCCTGGGCTGATAGCTGCTACAAACGAACCTTGCCCCGTTGTTTTTCAAGGATCTTTCCCATTCCCTGTGGAACACAGGTATCCCTGGTCGATGCAGCTGGCACACCCAGGCTGTGTCTGGGCTGAGGGCACATGCCTGCTCTGGTATGCGATGAGGATCCTGGCCTTCTCACGGCTCTGTCAAGGTCTTGCCCTGAGCACGTGCCAGCTCTCTGCTCGATTTCCATGTTGCTTCCTGCAGAAACCCGGGCAGGGAGGAGACAGTATGTGTCTGACTTTCCCTCCAGTACGCAGCTGGGAAGTGGCTGGGCTGCCCTCACCCAGGGGACAGACGTGCTTCTGGATCCACCAGTTTAGACAGGCCTCAGGCTGGTTCCACAGCGATAGTTTGGTTTGTCCGTGAGAGTCACCCCTCTCTAGGTTCAAAACACAAGCCACACCTCACCCTTGTTTGCATCTCAGATCGAAGTTCGTTCCACAGCATCCATATGGTGCTTCTTGACCTTCCAGAAGTAATGACCTTCTAGTAATCAACCTTTCTCTCCCTCCATGGTCATTACCTGTAATTAGGGGCAGATTGGCAAGTGGGGGACGGTGGGAAGGCAGGAAGTGGGCATTGCCTGCTTGCTGCTGGAAGACACCTTGCACTGATGGTGTGCAGCCCCGGGGTGTTTCGAGCAGGACAGGACTCCCCCTCGAGTGCTGGCGTCCTTCTGGCCACGGGGTAAGTAGCTGCCAGGAGTGAAGGGAGGGATTTGCTGCGGAGATGGGGGTGGGTTTGGCAGGAACTGACAGTCCCACTGGCTGCCGCGAGGCTTTGCCGTGGGCACCTCGAAGGGAAGGCAGGGGAACGGATTAAATCTGTGGCTGACCGCACAGATTTATGTGTTTTCTCTTAATTGTCTCTGTAGTTACCCAATAATTGTGTAACTTTTATCAGGGCTGTTTGTTCTTCCTTACAGTTAATCCATGTCCTATGTTTTCACTGTGTTTGGTTTTCCAAGTTTCAAAGAGTGAAAAGAGAATTTCACATGATTTCGTGGGACAACAGACTCCAATAGTAACTGTGTCTTTCGCTAATACGCTTTTTGCTGGCAACCAAATGGTAACTATTAGTATTCATTTCCATAACGTAGGTCTCATAAAGAAAATGGCATAATCAAGTAATGCAGCATTTTGTATTGCTTAATTAATGGAAGGGAAGGGCTGAGATAATTTACCATTCATCATCCTCCAAATTAAAAGTCTGGTGCTTGGGGCCTCTACCCAGAGCTCCTATTTGTTACTATTAGGGTAAGAAAAAAAAGGGGTACACTGTCAGGCCAAATTCTGATAAAACGGCGATCTTTTAAGGGGCTGGTTCTGCTATCATTAAGCGTAGTGCAAACCAGAATGAAACTCCACAGGTATCAGGGGAGCTGTAATGCAAAAACAGCAGTGATAATAGCTGGATCTGAGATATTTATAAGAAAAGAGTTCATGTCTGTCCGATGTTTGTTGATAGCTTAGTTTGAAAAAGAAGGTGCAAACCAGCAGCTTAGCTTGACAGCGATTACTTAATTCCTATTTTGTTTTCCAAAAAATATATGTCTAGATTTTCTTCTACCTTATATTTGGATAATTTTATAAATTCATGAATAAAAGAGGAAATAAATGAGTCTGCAATAAGTAGATAGCATTGTATTTTTTTTTTTTAAAGCAAGTCCTTAATATAACAAACTGAGCTAAGGACTGACATGAAAATGAACATTTAAGTGAAGATGAATATACTTTTATAGCGTTCTCTGTAAAACATCCTGAATCTCCATGTGTATCAGAGGAAGTAATTATTTTTTAGCAATGGCCAAATGGTTCCAGATAAAAGGCTTAAAACTGGACTTTGAAGGTATTACTGTTTTCATTAATTGGAGGGATGAACTGGATCAGAGCTGATGAGTCATTGCAGGAGCCTGCTGGAGTGTTGCTTCAGCTGCATATTGGGATCCGCAGGTGCACATTTCTTGGCCCGGATATTCAAAATTAATAGGGAGGCATTCAACATTCAGCAAATTCTTACTAGATGGAGAATGTTTTCTCCGAAGGAGAAGGGCATGGTAGCCAAAATCCTCATGGCAGCATATAGTACATATTACAGTATGGAAATACAGTGATTTCTGATCTGCTTCGACTTTCTGCCTTGGTTCCTTTTTTTAGCAGTCCAAACACAATAATGCACTAGTGAGGGGGACCCAGTACTAAGAGCTGTCTTGAATGTTTTCCTACATTTTTTGCCATTTTTGTCTCTAGCCTACACTGAAAGAGAAAGTGAACATCCTGAGACCAGCCAAAAGCTTAGGGACTTCTCACCTACAAGAGTTTCTTGTGGAGCACAGGGGCGAGCACGTGCAAAAGACTTGAGCTATTGTTAACTCTGTTTGTAATCTGGAAAAGTTTAGAGTCAGATCTGCTGTGCTCTGCAAAGGGCTCTGCCTACAAAATGCAGATTATTCTATTGGCAACACGTTACATTTCTAGTCAAAGTATTGAAAATTATGTTTCCCTTTAAACACTGTGCATTTTTAAAATGTTTTGTATTTTTCATCACGTATCTTGTAAGATGTTTGGTTTTCATTATGAACAACTACTGAGAGAGTTTCTCAGCATGTCTTATCCCATTCCTCCTAAGGTTTCCTTTAATCCTAAACAAGAGAAATTACAGTTATATATCTTTAATAAGACTTTTCTGACCTGAGCAACAGAAAAAGGTGAACTGTAATCAGGGAAAATTATGCAATGAATCTGAATTGAGTTTGATCCAGCTCTAGTCATTAATATATAATATAATACAGGCTTTTGATTACATGATTTGATTAGTCAGTAGGAAGACATGCTTCTGCAGAAGGACTTTTAAAATTTATATTTACATACTTTCCAACAGCAATAGCATGCATTGACAGCTGTGAATGATACAGCAAAACTGTCATTCCTGGCATGTCCCCTGGTTTTTTGTTTGCTTTCTGTTTCCCAGCATGTGCCCTCTCCCTGCCTGGAAATCTTGCCTGGGCAAATTTTGATCACTTTCTATATTTGTCTGGGATTTTCAGCCTTCCTAGAGACTGGTTCTTGGTGAAAGGTCAGATGCTGTTTTGCATATGCCCTGTACTGACATATGAGCTGACAGTTTTGGACCTGGCTTGTATACAGAGGTCGAAGACAACCACAGAGTGCGGACACACAGTATGGATATATACGTCACTCTCACAATGCCTGATGGTTTGGCAAGCATAGGATATACCCCACATGCATTATATAGCCACCTTGGACCTGTGCAGTTAGTTTGACACTTACAGGAAGAATCAGCTTTAATTACTGGGCTGGTGTTGCAGAATTACTCTGTGGAGGGGCAACAGGTCTAGGAAATCCCAGAGGCATATATGGTGGTGCCACACAGAGATAAAGTGTCTGCGGCAGAGTTCAGGTCCTATCCTCAATTGCATGAGAATACCTATTTAATCAACTTTAATTCCATACTTTCAGTTAATTAGCCTTGGCTTTCTTGAGTGCTTTCTCAAAGACAAGCTGTCAGCGAAGATAGTCTCATTTCTCACTTGGCCCAGCTCTAGCGTTTTTTCAGGACTACCAGAGATTTTGGACACTGCTGCCTTTTGTGGCTTAATATATTTGTGAATACCTATTAGACATTATATTTATATCTGGGATTTCAAAGAACTCCCGATGATGTCCTGTGACAAGATCATTCATTCTGTGGCCTGCTGAGCACATGAATATATGACCCTCTGAAGTGTAGCTGAAACACTGAGGTATAGTTCCTTTTTCAATTGACTCATTTTAACTGGAATTTAGAATAATCAGACATTCTATTTTTCTAGATTTATGCAATTATATAAGCACCACTAAGACTACAAATAAAGCCTTAGATCATTGTGAAACAGCAAAAACAGTCCAAGAAAAACTCCAAGTTACCAGAAGAATGTTCACTTATGGAAGGAAAGATAAATATTTCTAAGACTCACGTCATAATTTTAGCCATATCTGAAAGATTTTTTTTTTCCAGTTTATCTTTTACCTTTGGTAATTAGAAGTTATGGTTCTTGCCCTGAGGAACTCCAGTTTCCATTTAGCTTTAATTTCAGTGCATGAATGGAATGCAGCACTCTATGCATGCTGCCCTGTGGCTTTCTCATCACTGAAGATGTGCTTGTCTAGTGCTTGGTGAGCTAGACTTAACAAAAAAAAGCCCTGCGTTTTGGCTTGTGCAATATCCTTCGCTTATGGATGTATGGGATAGATTTGTACATAGATAGGGCTGCTGGTATCATTTCCATATATGTGAGCTTGTTCACATACACGTTTATCTTTTAATCGTGGTTGCGTTTATGCTCATTACATAGTTTTGCTTCATTAACTCTTTCATTCTGAATTTTCAGTCAAGAAGGGGTTCCCTATCCATCCTTTTCCAGAAATAATAGAATATAGGAACAAAGATAAACATTAAAAAAGGAGAATCATCTTTTGCCAAGATTATAAGTCCTAAGGAATTTAGTCAAGTTTGTTTGACTAAAATGTTTCATTTAGAATAATAACTGCATTTATAACACACCAGCTCCCTTCCCAGCTAAGCTACTTTGGGATCTGTAAAAGCAGTCAGAATAACAGATAGATCATACCAATTAAAATTTTATCAGGAGCTGTTTTACCATGCAGCTTATTTCATGCGATTGGCAGAACTCGGGCAGCTGAAAATAATAAGATAGTTTCCCCCAAATAATAAGATTTTAAGTAATAAAAATGTTGATGCTGTTTTTATTCCTTGATGTTAGATACACTTTGTGTGACCTTCTACCTAGTCTGTGTCATACCTTGCTCTAAAAACAGCACGTGACATTGTATTTCATTCTCCTTAAAAGTCTGCTGTGTCCCTGGACATTCAGCAGATCTCTCTGACTTATCATCAGTGTCCGTGCAGTTTTACTCAAATCAAAAGTATTTCTAAGTAAGAATCATTCCATATGGGCCTTAAATTAATCAGTGCAAGTTTTCTCGTGAGTATGGTGTCTGTTTACACATACACATACTAGCAATAGCTACTGTGAAGATTTAATGCTGTTTAAACATAAGCTAGGTACTGTATTTCTTCACTTACCCTTGCCAGTCCCAACATTTTGCAAAACAGGAGTCAAGCCTTGAGGTCAGCCTACAAATCTCAGTATTAAAAAATAAATAAATGTTGTACTCTTTTTTTTTTTCCTTTTTTGTCTTGTCTTTCTTGTGTCTTTATCACTTATTTAATAGTACCATGAGTTAATGCTTTTGCAGCACAGAATTACAGGAACTAGTTTTTTTATGAAACATAGTAAATATCATACGTCTTAGAATGAAAGGCTATGTTGGCAGCTGTACGGCCGTTTTAACATAATTTAAAATTTTCTGGGTTTCCTCCCCTGCCAGCTATATAAAAGGACATTTAAAGGGATGTAGGGGGAAAAATATAGTAGTCTGGCTACAAAGGGCTTGAGAAACTGTCACAAAATCAGTGTCTAGTTTGTAAAAAGAAGTTTGTCATTTTAAATATAGATTTTGCATTTTTACATGTACTTAAAAGCATAGTGAGGAAATCTGAATGAGGAATGAATAGTGGACTGAAAAAAAGATTAAAAAGCAAATTCCAGCTCATTGTATCTAGAATGATGTATACACTGTGCTTAGCATGGAAATAGGCAGAGGGGTAAGCTAGGATTTCTAATACTGTGTATAGTTCAGAAGCACAAATGTTTGTAGTGCCTTTACGTTACATAAAAACAGTGGTAAACCACCCAATTTCGAAAAATACAGTAACTCAAGAGTAGATGTGAAAACTACTGCACAGTCTGCTACTTTTCAATAAACTCTATACTCGAAACATATTCAGTAGGGAATACAAATGGTACATTATCACCGACTCCACATTTCAGGCATATTTAGTGTGAATTATGAACAAATACATGGGGAAACAACTGGCTACATTCTTCTGATAGATAGATCAAAATCAGTGTGACTTTCAGCACTAGCAGCCATTGCAATGAGTTCTGTCCCCCATCCCGCACTGCCCCCTGAAAATTCAAGGCCTGATTCAAGGCTGACTGGAGCCAACAGAAGGATTGCTGTACTTCAGCAAGACTTGCATTAATTTGGCAGTACCTAAACAAATCATTCAAATCCCTTTCAGACACCCATCTTTGCCTTGTGGGGATACAGGTTAATGGAATCATCATAAATGAGTTTTATGATCATATTGAGAAATTCCTTCTCCTTGCAATGAATTTCTTCTTCCCTTAATCTTGACCCTACATATACTTCTAAAAACCCTTTAACCATATAACTTGTTTTCACACACACATACAAACTTACACACATATATGCGTGCACATGTACATATACATACACACATATATTTCACGGATCTTTAAACAGCAGTAACATACAATTTGTTTAGTCCTCATGTGGTCCACACTGGGTGTATTAGCCCCCGGCATGTACTGAAATCTGCATTTGTGATTCAGGAATACCTGGTATTTGCGAAACTCCCAAACCAAACTTTGCACTTCTGGCACAAGATATGTTTATTCTGTACTTCCTAATTCAGTGGAGGGTTTCTGATAATAAGCTAAACATGTCTTCTACCTGAAGCTGTCTAATAATGGCTCTCAGCAGGATAAATGGGCTTTCAAGGAGTCCTGTGATAATTGCAGCTGAGCTACTTCCCATGTTTGAACCAGGTCTTTTCAGCTCCAGATGGACAAATGTTTTAAGTTGCCGCTGCTGTCTTTCCCCCTCTGCCCACCCCAGATTCCTGTCCCCACTTCTGTGGGTGGAGGGGTTTTACTTATGCCAATATAATTGTTTTTCAGCCAGATCAGTTCTCCAGCTCACCCTGTGGCTGCCCAAGTATGTGTATTGGCACCAAACAGGGGATAATCAGGGCAAGGGCATTAGCAGCTCAGGCCAGGGTAAGATTGCTTCCTCCAGCAACAGGAAATTTTTTGCTCACCAAAAGTGTTTGTCAAACACTTGGACATCAATATGTTGCACAAGGCATAATAAAGCATAAAAGTACAAAACAACCTCTCCATCAGATCTATTGTTCATTGAGAAGTCCTACAAGGAGCCGTGGAGGTTGACTACTACCGATCTGGAGAGGACTCTGTGCTGGCGATGGTATGCACATGTCACCCACCATGCCACAGCCATTCATACAGATCTAAAATTGCAAGCCCACAAATAGTGAAAGTACCCCTAATATCCCATTCCTCAGCTGAACTCCACTGACTGCCACTGAAACCACCCAGAAAAAGAGGCGTTGCCCCAGATATGCGCCCGACCTCAGCCTCAGCATTTTAGCTTAACTCACAAACAGTGTGGGAGGAAGCAGATCTTAAAATTGTAATGGGAACAGGTTTTTTAATTTCTGAAGATTGGTGCCAAAGTCGGTCACATTCTTGTTGTTAGACAAAACTATGTCCGCTAGAGGGCTCTTTTAATTTTGTCTAATAAAATCAAAATGAAAATTTTATTAGAATATTAAAATCAATTATATAGTTACATGAACTGTTAGAAATAGAAGGCTGAGTCATATGCTACTGAAAAGGTAAATACGGATAATAATACTTAGCATTTTTTGATTCAAAGCACACGTGATTATCCACGAATTATCAACTGATTATCTACTGATTATCAATTATCCACTAGTTTATCCTCAATACACCTCTCTGACGTGGCAGTGACTTCCATTTTATGCATGGCTTAATTTGGGTGGATCAGATTTACCTGGCACCAGATTCTGATTCAATGATGCAGTGAAGATCAGACTTCAAATTCCTGAGCACATTGTCTTCCCACTGGCAATTAATAATTTGATAAATTTATGTAAATGAGTAAATGTGAACAAATCTTTTCAATAAACAACTTGTACTATAAAGGATAATTTTTAATTAATCAATTACTGATTGATTTTGATCTATCTGACCCTGAAGTCTGCAGCCTGCGTTTTCTCAGAGTTTACATGGTTCCTTCCACCAAGAGAAGGTGAAGGTAAATTGCTTCCAAGTCAGAAGTGCAACATTTTCCATTCTCTTCCAGGCAAGTGGAAGTGATTCCACAAGTGATGTGGGTCTCTGGACTTGAATCCTCGTACTCTAATCTCTGGCCGTAGTGTTGTCCTGCACCTCACACGGTAAGGCAGATGGAGTACACTGCATGGCTACAAATGTAAACTCTGGAAAACACAGAATATGAAAGCAAGGCCCACATCATCTCTACAGCACAACCTCACCTCTGCCTTTCTGAAACGATGACACTGCATGCCAGAAATGCAATAGTTTTACAGATGGTATGGGATACTTTGGGAACTAGCGCCAAGGCAGAGCCCTGAAAGCCAAACCCTTACCTCTTCATTCAGACAAGTCTCCATCTCAGGTCAATCACATTGAGCAGGACATATTTACTTCACACAAGCCATCTTGACGTCTGTAAATTTTCTCCTTTCTTCTGCTCTCAACATTACTTCTGGGCTACTGCCTTCCTTTGACCCTCACTAAACCTTGGAGTCCTTTCTGCAGGATACATCCAGCTTGCTGATAATTTCTATGGTGATAGGAGAGCTTGTATACCTCTGCAGGCCCAATCTACAGAATTAAGCGTTGACAAAAGCCTTGCTTCATGTACATGTATACTTCCCCTCTTGCTGCAGTCACAGCTCTGGGGAACTGCTGCTCTGTTCACCATTCGGTACAGCTACATATAGCCCAGTGGCTGCAGCTGGACGGAGCACAGAGAAATACTGCAGTTTAAACCATTAGAACACAATCCTGGTAAAAGCACTTATTTCAGTCCTTCTACTGTTTAATTTCCAGGTTTTGGACACCTCAGAGATTAAGTGTGACCAAAGCATTTCTCCGAGGAATGCCAAGCTGGGCCAGAGAGGGTGCCTCTGATTCACAGCCCATGGCCGTGGCTATGGTAAGGACAGGCAGGAGAGGAAGGGCGAACAGGTTCAGATGGAAATAGCGTGTGGAACTGCCCTCCCCTCTCAGCTCTGACTGCTCAGCGTTTTTCACCACATTTGGCCCCTGCAAGGCAGGAACCTCTGACCTAATCACTCAGCAGCTTTATTTGACCACACTCAGTCTCTCTCTTTAGGAAACATGATTACTGGGTCCTAAATGCTTCCTAGAGTCTTTCATCTTTCCTCTATCTAATTAATGCTAATTTCCTTGATGGTACTCCTAAAGTACAGTGGGAGCCTGGATGTAGATTACAGAGCACTTTACAATATCAGCATTAAATCAGACAGAGATTGTGAAGCACGTATAATATGCATTTCCTGAGACTTGTGAAGGGTGGGATTTTATCTTGCAGTGCATTAGTGCCCCTAAGATTGTGTAACACTATAAGTCACTCAGTTACCATGACACTTGGTTGCCTGGAAATCCTCTTCCTTTACGCCATATGCCTATTTCATTTTGTAGACAAATCAGTTTGACACATGTTAACCTGAAACTATAACTTTTACCTTTCCAACAGCTTTCAAGAGTGATTTTTCTCAAAGAGCAAAATGTATAATAAACTTGCTGAGAGAAATGAAGAGGGACTAAAATAAACTTCAGAAAGATCACACTCATATTTTGAGCCCAGAAGTGTACCTGAGACATAACAGAAGAATACACATTAAAACTAAGTTACACTCAGCTTGCACTGTAACAGGTAAGATACCATTGATCCATGAAAAGAAAATTATCCTCCATTTTAGTGATACTTCCTTCGGTAAGAAAGGTAAATGGGTTATTTTCTAATGTAATGTTAGACCATTTGGCTATATGACTCAAGTCAAATCATTCAGCCAGCATCATTCCATGTATTATTGAGAAGCCTTTCATATGGGGATACACGACTGCTCGCACAAGCACGTTTCAAGGTATGTTTGTGGGTGCACATGCAGAAGTGCAGGTGGAATCTGGAGATCAAGTTCTAAAGACGTGTCTAAATGCTCTAAAAGCCAAACCTATCTGGCTCTGTAACTCCAATAGCCACTGCGCTCCATCATCTGGTCACTTCCAGTGGTGGAAAGCAGGTATGAAATATGACTCTCTTGGTTTGGTAGCACGTTGTCATCACTTCCTACTGATTACCCAGAAATCTGAACAACCCAGGGAATCCCCACAGATTTCTTGTCTGCTATTCTGAACAGTATCTCTTTGATGGCAATACATGCAACCCAGTACAGTTTATATCTTGACTCAGATTACTTGTTGTAACTCTCAGTTACAGTATTGGCTCAGTTTCTCTGTATCTCGTTACTGCCAAAGATCAGACAAGCTCTCAGTAGATCTGCCTAGCTAAAGTACAGTACCTATCTTCTAAAATCCAATCAAGGAAGGAAAACCCAAACAAATATACCCTTCCCTTCTTAATACCACCAATCTTCCCCATGTTTTTACCTGAGTTTTTAAATAAACTATAAAATGAGAACATGACCAGAGCACATGTATATAAATTTCAGAAAAATGATATATTGAGCTTTCTCCAGAGACATTTTTGAGCCACCAAAAATGAAAATAAGTTCATTTTTTTAATATCAGCTTAGCTTCAGTGACTACAGTGACCCAAACCCAAATTATTTTCATTCTAAATTATTACGTGCACATTTTACAAAACCTATACATTATTTAGTTTAAAATCCTCCTCCCTTTTAATGAAATACAGTAGCTGGGCTTTCTACTGAAAAAATCATTGAATATTTCCATATTGGCTTCCAGCTTGTCTGGTGTTTTTGCCTGGCAGAGTACAGTGCATCTTTGTGCTTTATTAATGGGCTGAGCTTCTGGACAAGACCATGCTTTTTGCCACTGCAGAGTTTTCTTACAAACTATGCCCTATAAACCAGACAGAAACAGAAACTTTCATACATCTAGAGGACTATTTTTGACAGAGTTGTTAAGTCACTTTCACTAGACAAAAGCTAAAATACAGATTTTCTCCCTTCAAGGCATAAATTAAGTATTTTCAAAAAATCCTAGGCATTTTAGCAGTTGCAAAACTGGGAGGAATGTGGGAGGCTGTTAGCCTGCAGGTCTGGTCTTTGGCCTGTACGAGTCCTCCCCTCCTTTTGACTCTAAGATGGAGGATAACGGTATGAACACTTGCAGATGCAGAACTACATAGAAGGGTTGCCAGATGTGGGTGGTGCAGAGAAATCACTGTCAAGCATTAAAGAAGCCTTTCCAGGAGGGCTGCAGGCTCTGGACTGGGAAATGTGCCATTCCCAACAGCACTAGGAGCCACGTGCAATGCTGATACATCACCCAAGCACTCCAGAGATATCCCAAGACCTTAAGGTTGAGTGCTGAAATACAGCATTTCAGTATTAGGTACCCTCACTGCCCTGGCACTAGGAATCCTCTAGCAGAGCAGTGGGGATGTGTCTCTGAGGCTCAATTAAGACCTCTCTGTACTTCATGGCATGCTCAATGCAGGTGGTGGAGCAGGGGAGCAGTTGTGTGCGGCCCTGTGCCCAGCGGGCAGGAGCTGGTGGAGCTGGTTCTTCTCGCATGTAGGAGTTAAACAAGAGGTTTCCTTTGGTGTGTTCACTGCTACAGCTGAACATCTCTTCTGAAATAAAGGCAGTACAGAAAACCGTCAGCCCTTTGAGACCTTTATACTACAAAGTTTTTGTGGAATTTGCCAGATATTGTCACCCCTGGAGCAGAAATAAGCATGTGCCTTGGTCTCAGCTGCACTACCTCATAAACCTGAGCAATGCGTTAAACTGCTGGTGAAGAAGGAGTTGTGCTATTGAGCCAGCATGTGAGTTGTTAGGGAGGTAATGACATGCCTTCCCTTGTGCTGTCTCCCTGGTGGGGGGGCCAGCTCTGGCAGACAGGCATAGAGAAATTTTCTGAAATTAACTGATCTAAATTTGCCAAATGAGACCATGCTCTAAGTGACAATAGGAAGGTCTCATGGAGTTGAGTATTTTATTGGCAGCATTTCTGGCTTCCTTCATTTCAGAATGATTTGGATTAGGATAAAAACAGACACAGGCAGACAAATTGGTCCCCTGAATCTCTTATTTATGAAGTCTAATACAGTAAAAGACAAAGCAAGAATCACTCATTTAAACTGCCTCAATCACATTAACTAAATTTATTTAACCACCATGAATCTAAACTATTTCAAGCGTGCTCCTTCCCCACCTTTCCATTCACCCCCATCCAAAACCTACCCTCCCACCTCAAGGATTCTAGGTTTTGAATGAAGAAAAGTGGTGTTATCTGTTATTTGGCAAAGTGAAGGTCTCCTTCAACTCAGCACAGGATGAAAACTTACAGAGTGCCTTTAGCCTTGACCAGGTCACAAAGTGAAAGTTATACAAAGATGGGAGACCATGTCCTAGGAATTTCAGTGCTAATTTAGTGGGAAGGGATGGGGATCCGACCAATGTGGACCTGTATTTCCTGACTGCGTGGCAGAAGAGAATCTCTCAAAACGATTTTTGTGCACAGTGGCTGCCCCATGCTTAGCTGTCTCATATCCTGGAATGAGACATAAAGAAATGAAAAAGGAAGCAGCAGTGGTTGAGTAAAGAACATGACAGGATATGAAAATGTGGATTTTTTAAAGCAAGAAGAGTTTGGAGAAGGTTCTAACATAAGGTCTCCAGTGGAGGGAATAGCATGTCTCTGATGACAAAGTTGTTCTCCCCTTTTGCTGAAATTTCTTTGCTCAATGTTGAAGAAAATAGCTTTAGGGACAGGTTTACTGGTGGACTTGGCAGTGTTTCGTTTATGGTTGGACTTGATGATCTTAAGGGTCTTTTACAACCTATATGATTCTATGATTCTATGATTTTTAATCAGCTTTAACAAGATGAAAATCCAGATTGCTTTTTTCTTTAGTTGTGTATGCTCTGAACACCAGCAGCCTCTTGTTAGGAGCAACAACCAAAACTCAGGAACACGCTGCACGTGCTTCAGCACCATCTACTGGCACTTTCCCTATCCACCACTTGGGCATTGCATCACCTACAGCCCTTGAGACACTCGCAGGAACAAAGAAAACAAGTAAAATCCTCCAAGAGACCGTCCATACATAGTAAACCTACAGACTAGCCTGTGCCTAAATAGATTTTGATTCTTGTAAGAAACATAGTACAAATCAGTCAACTTAGAAGCTGTACAATCAAGCCAATGGTCATATATGTCCCCTAACAAAAGCATAATGGAGGCCAGGGACAAAAAGACAACCCAGAGCAAAACAAAACTCATGAGGTGATGAAAACACAAGATGAGGTTATCTGGGCAGGGAAAAAATCTACAGGAAATATAAGAAGATATTGACCTGGGTAAGAGCTTTTCGAAGCAGAGACTGGGGACAGTATGTATTTCCTGAGATCTGTGCCTTAAGAATGGGCTTGGACTGTTATTCTCAAATTTTGCAATACTCCTGTTTAAAAATAAAACTGATTAAGAAGGAGGGATGACTGTGTTTTTTAAGAAGACTTTAGATAAACAAGCTCTGACACCTCTGACTAGAGCAGCTCTACATACTCCTCCAGTGGGACAGATCTGGTGCTGGATTTATTGACAGTTTCTACTGTCTTCAGAAACAGTGACATAAAACCAAAAAGGAGAACAAAATTTGGAGCACATCTTGTAGACACTGTAAATCAGTGCAACTCATTGACATCAAAAGCACTTACTGATTTGCTGCAGTGGAGGAACCTTTCCGTCTGTTTGATGCCTTTTCTGCCAGTGGACTAAACCCAAATTGAAGCACAGCCACTAAGTGAGCCCCAAAATATATTCAATAAGTTGAATAGTGTTCAGCGCCAATTTTCAGTGTTCATTTTAGTATTCATTGACAAAAGATAGTGTGCCAAAGGCATTCCAGATAGCCATGAATGAGCTGTTCCTGGTGATTCTGAACATGAAATAAGAACAGAGAAAAATGGCATAACAGAACGTGCTACTGACACATTAGGATAAATACCCATTAAGCCTGTCTAAGTTTTCTTTTGCTTATCTACAACTCGATCTTCACAGATTTATAACAGTTTAGTAAAGCAGTACAGAGAGAAAAGTATGTTCTTCTCAGCACGGAAGTTGACCTCAAAGTCATCTAGTCCAATAAAAATCCATTGATAAAAGGCTTCTATACACAACCTTCTATTCACAACCTTTTCTTCTTAAAATCTAATTAACATTATACTTTATTGCAACATCAGCAAAATGTTGACAAAATTAACATTTTGCAGTATCAGTTTGCAGTATCTGTTTTGACAGCAACACCTTCCGAAAGATATTTCGAAGTTGTCAACTTGGCCTCATGGGAACAAAATTTAGGCAAATTCTCATTTAGCATCAGTGCTTGCTTATGCTATTGTTGCGAACACAAATGCCTCCAGTTGCTAAAGACAGGATAATTCAGTTACTAGCTGTAGCTAGGGATTCCAGCAAGCTGTAGCTTGCCATGACATCTACAGACTTGTGAGTTTCGTAAATCTTTTTGGAAGATGTTATTTCCAAAGGAAATACAAGGACCTGAGAAGTCTTCCGAAGTTAATGACTCCAGCTCTAATAGTGATGGCCGTATGTGTGGGAAACTGTTTGATATAGAAAGTAGTCAGTGGATGAACAGACCAAGGGTAAAGCAAGACTGGATGACAAGTGAGGTTAAGGAGACAAAGGCTTGAAATGACAAATGCTGGTAACGTTCTTTGAAAAGGCAACAGATAAAGAAGGGGCAAAGGCAGATTCAGAAAAAGCAAAATGATAGAAAAATTGCCCCCAAGAGTTATTCTGGAATTGATGCAGATCAAGCTGCTTACTAATTACACACTTCTTTAAAAAGACTAAAAGAAAACACTGGATTATGCTTTTGGGGATATAAAACATCCAACAGGCTCCTCCATTGCAGTGCAATTTTACGATGTTTCCAAATTTAGTCATTTTAGCAACTATGAGCTCAGAGAGTTGCTACTGTACTTAACTGAAGATCAGAAGTTGGCAACGCATTATTCCAGATGGCTTTTAGACAGATCCAGGATGCCCAGATAGAGCTGAAGAGCGTTTGGTGAACATATGGGGGAGTGAGTTGCTTGTAGATTTTGCAAGACGTTGATAGCATCACACTTCTGGCAAAACACAAAATACTTGTTCCCATTTATAAGAAATGAAAGCCTTGACAAGTGTTTGTCTTGGATGACAGAGAGTAGAATGTGCATCAAAGAGTTTCCTAGAAGCATCTATAGCTGAGGTAGAACAAATCCTACAACTTAGGGATAGAAACATAAAACAATGAAACCCCACAGCTGGAGTGCTGGAGCTGGAATTTGGCCAGGACTTGCAGATGTAATGATAATTATATCTCCTTCTAAGGGCTGCAACTCAGCATGTCAGTCAGTGTTACAATTTGGTCTTCAAGTGCAATTCAAAGCACTCACTGATTCAAAACTACCATGTCTTGCATCCTCCAGGGACAAGTCAAAACTTGACATTAAAGGAAGCTGTCATTCCTTGGTCTAAGGGTAATCAAAGATAGCTTTCTGAGAGTTAATACCTGAGCAGATGGCCTGTGGCAGTAACAGATTTTAGCTCCTGTTCCCTTCCCATTCAGTGCATTACACATGGCACACATGAATCTTTTGCTGGTACTAGCATAATATGTTCTGCATGCAAGTGCAGAGTAGCAAAGCCCAGAGTAAAATTAAGGAAAAGTCAAATGTGCCTCCCACATGCACATGTGAGGGACAGGATTTTTCCACGCGTATCAACAAACTTGTCCAAGAACTACAATGAAAGGAATTTAACTTCCTGTTAATAAGGCCAAAAACTCACAGCAAGGAGTCTTTATAAATAATCCAGTGCTGAGACTCCTACCTTTAGTTTGTGTGGGGGCATCTGTGCAGCCAAAGGATGAATATGCAGAAGGAAAAGGACTCCTAGCCAGTCCTCACCCCTGTCCCGATCCAATGTTGGGGGAGGTTTCGATATGATCCCACGGGTGAGATTAAGACACAAACGAGGTCAAATGCCGCCAATTTTAAAGGTCCTAAACAACTTTTATTATCAAAAGTAAAACTTAGTAGCGATAGGATGGATTAGAACAAAGATAGAAATTAAGTAAATATTTGGGATAGAGTTGGACCAATAGTCACCACCATGGATCCGCAGTGTCCCGGGGGTCCAAGTCCTTCGATGTTTCGGAGATGGGCGGTCGTGCCGGAGTCCAAATCTCTCGGTGTTTCTGTTTCAGCGGCGGGTGGTCGCGCGCACACACACCGGCACACACCGGCACACACCGGCACACCCCCCCCCACGCTCACACACACACTCAGGGGCTTGTCTTGGCAGCCCCTTTTATCCTCACTCAAGGGCTGCAGTTTCCATGGCAACGGCACGTACTTGCACATTGCCACACTCCTGTGCATGCGCACACGCTTCGCGCGGCTGCAGCCTGGCTCTTCACGCGGCTGGCACGCGACGAGCACGCGGCTGCACGTGCGCACAGGCGCCTCACGACCGCGGCTAGCGCGGGGTCTCTCGCGACCTTCGGTTGACCCCAACCGAGTCCTGCGCACGGCGCAGCCCCTGCAAACCGGGGGTCTCCACGGCCGTAGCCGTCCTTACAGTATTCAGAGGATTCTTCGCTTAGACGAGCAATCTTTGAGACAAGTGTTCTACAGTTCAGTCCCTCACGACCCCGTGCTAGGGGCCCAGCCAGCCCAGGGTCTCCCCATCTCCTCAGCTGGCCTGTGGCAAGGCCTGCATGGAGGTGTTTGCCCTCCTGCCGCAGCATCCACCTGCAAGCAATTAGCCATGGTCCACAACCACTTGAGTGCAGGTCTCAGACCCTGGTCCAGAGCCTGCTTCATGCACCCCTTCAGAGGAACTCAGGTACTGTCACCAGTGAACGCACCCCAGCTCTAGTGAAAGCTGCTTCCACCGCTGAAGTGGTCACTGAAAAGACAGACTGGGAACCCTGAGAGAAGACTCCGTTGACGGGTAGGGTCCTACAGTTCAGTAAGCAAATCACATTATTATAGCAGTGAAGTAACCGTGCTAGTAGCTGTATCCTTTATCATTTCAGCTCTGTTTTAAAGGAAACTGTCCAGAGGAAATGAGAAGAACCAAGCATCCAGTCGCCTGTTTGCAGAAGCCCAGCAAGTCCAAATTTCTGGGTAATTCAACTACACCATCTTGCTGCCATTAAGCAGTGCCTGAACTCTGCTTAATGATGCAGGGTAATTACAGCTGCGTCCTAGTGACAGATGCATTTCGTTGTAGAGAGACAGGATATAGGAGCAACTGAACAGTTTTCTAGTAAACAGCATTAATAAAAGAGTGGTTGAGGAGATCCTATTGGGAGAGCATGAAAAATACTGCCCTTGGGAAGCAAGTGAAGTCGGAAATTTGTATGTGATGGTTAAAGGGCTAAGTCTGGACTACTTGTGGAGCAGAGTTTTAACTAGCAATTTTGTTGTTCAACACAGCAATATATCCTTCTGTTAGTCTGCAGATCTGCCTCTCAGTTTTCAACAGGCCCACATGCTCTCCCGCTTGAGGGGAAGGAGCCCACTGGAATGCCATCTGGGCCTCAGCAGGGAGAGGGGAGTCAATGAAAAGTGTACGTAATGCCCACTTCAATCAACAGTGCTATCAAGTGTGATTTTATGAAGCTGAAGAATATTCAATGTCATTGTCTATTTACATCTTAATGAACAGATCATTTTACTCCAGAGGACTGTTCACAGTCACAAAGAAAATTGTGTTTCTTGCAGTCATTGCAACTATGCTGTAATACATAATTTAGTCACAGTATACAATGATGGCAAATATTTCTACTGCATATGGCATATACAATAGAACTATAAAATAAGTTACCTAATGGAAGTTTTGTCTCACCTGCAATGGTTTCATCTATTTAGGACAATATTTGGGGGAACAGAGGAGAAGTAATTCAAAAAGAATAATCCATTTGTGGAAATGAAGAGTATAGATTATTATACTTGCATAAAAATGATCTGCAGTAATAGCAATAGGGTACAGGACACTTGTGCTCAGTACAACCCTGCTTGTAACTCCTAGAACAGGTATTTGAGCCTGTTTCAGGCTGGTGATGCCTGAGAATTATAGAAGATCTGTGTAAAATGAGCCTGTAGACTGAGCTGAAGCTTTTAAACCTATGTTTAAAAACCACCAACTCAGCTGAAACTTTTGCTTAAGCATTCAAGCACTCCATCCAACGTACAGCTAGGGCACACCGACACAAGTGTATCATAACAACTAGTAAAGGTAATTTCAAAGAATTCTGAATTTAGAGAATATTTTGGTTTGCTTTTTTTTCCTAGCTACCTGTGAAAATTGGCTTTTTGCCTTGCTTTTAACTATGCTTCATTAGCTATGAATAGGAGCTTTAAGTCTCAAAGGGATGACAATCCAGCATTTACTAAGCACTAAAATAAAATTAAAATATTATTCTAGAAAAAACCAATAAAACTAGTATTGCATTGTCTGACAACATTACTGCAAAGTCCAAAACGACTTATTCAAAAAAGTACTATCTAAATTGTCAGAAGCAAAACATTTTCTTGTTAATTATGTGGTTCTACTGAGCATTTTCAAGAATACCAATTTTCATTTTGTTACATTTCTAGAGAACTGGAAAAATGTGCGTAATAGTGGGAGCTACTCTACTGGGATGGGTAAGTAAACAAATTTTGGCAGACTAGGTTGTTTATTCTACTTCTTATTATAGTAACATAATTACAATTCTTGCTAAGGGTGAAGAATGAAAGACTTTCAGAGGTATTCAGTAGATTTTAATACTAAAGTAAGAGCATGTGAGTAAGTTTTAATGATATTGGATAGATTCAACTTCAAAGGGAAGGCATACTGACGTCATTTAATTAAAAACTTACAGAATACATGGCTTGAATATGCTCTTGACTGGTTATTAGCCAAGAATATGCTCTTCACTGGTTTTTAGCCAAGGTAACATGTAGATGGCCAGTCTGCAAACCAATGACAAGAGTCTTCTTGAAACAAACCAGTAACAAAAATGCTAATGATTGAAAAATTCAGTCAGAAGCAAACTATTTTTCATTGGAAAGAGGAGAGGATCATCAGTCAACGCTTGGCTATTTCTGTGCATATCATCGTTTTATCTGAGAAAATAACTTCTGACATGGTCCATGTATCTCAAACGCAGACTAAAGCCAGTTAAAATGTTGCCTTCCCTGAGACAGGAAACAGAAAGAAACCTGAGCAGTTGCAGGTTGGCTAGCAATATAACTGGTGAGGTACTCTGATAGAGACTGGGAGGGTTCGACATATACTGCAAACCAGAAGGGTACAGGCAAGTTTTCCAGCTGTGACAGATGTGTCTCTCATCCTACTACCTGGGAAGGAGAGAGACTAGTGCATTTTTAAAAGCAAGGTGTCCTCTCTCTATTTTACCTAAAGGCATTCTCCTAGCTACAGCAGTCATGCACTGCATCCTAAGCAGATGCTTTGACTTTCTATGATTTCTTCCAAAAGTTTTGCTTTTAAAAGGTGCTTTTGGATGCAGACTCTTAGAGGCAAAATCACAACAGTGTCTCCAAAGGGCTGTTTTCTGTTGCTTTCTGAGCAGCACAGTGGAGTCAGCATCCTGTGGAGCACCTGGTGAGAGCAGGGACAGGCTGAAAGTAATTGGGAAAAGGGGCATGGCACAACTCTGTAAAGACAGGGATTATGCAGTACTGCATGCAGCAGTAACTAGAGAAAATGGATTTCTATTAAAGAAAAGGAAAAGGCCAAGAGAATGGGATGCTATGGGAGATTAGTGCTTACGAAAAGATCTCTCCCCTAGTCAGAGGCTGGGAGCAGTTAGACTCATTGAAGGGGCAGTAGAGAAGTAGTATGAGAAGAAATGTAGGGGTAGCCTAGAAATAAAGGTTGTCCTGTGCAATATAGCAACTGATGGTTTCAAGTACGCATGTAAGATAGAAGATTAGAGTGTAATATCATCTGCTTAAAAATGAATGCAGCTTCTTCCACTGAGCAGGTAGATAGCTGGATTAGCAAACAAATTTTGTGCGCCCCTGCCTCTCACTTGCATGGCAGTCGGGCAAAGAGCGTGGGGCTTGGCTGACCCCAGGCCGATGCACAAGCACCTGGAAGAGTTAAAAGTTGAGTTCCAGCAGATAGTGGCTTGGTGTCACAGAAGGTCTTGGAAGAGGTATAAACCAGGGAACAATAAAACCAAAATATATCTGTGAAATGTTCATCCGCAAACATGTCAAACCAGATTATGATTATCCAGAGAAGGGCTGGTACATCAAACAGCAGCTGGGCTTTCTGAGGAGGACTGCTTGTTAAGTGTGGGGTCTTTGGTGGTCTTCTTTGTGGGAGACAACAAAAATTGCCTGGAAGAAAATATGAAGTGCTATTTTCAAACAGCTCAGTGACTCCACAGAAGCCGTTTGTGGCTATGATTTCTCTCATGCTATTTTACTGCATTTTTCTGTTTCAACAAAATGTACGTTGTATGTCTGCATGTGGTGAACTGCAGATGTGCTGGACAGGAGGAAAAGTTCATTTCAGACTTGCATGTTGAAAAACTTCATGCAGTGTGAACTTATTTTCTCTTTAAACTAAACATATATTTGTGTACTTTTAAAAAGTGCTGATTTTAACTGTTTTTGTTTCTGATCTGAGAACTCAAAGGGCAGTCATCTGAACAAATTTTTGCTCTTACTGAGCTATTATTACACCTTAGAGACCTGAAAGGTTCCAGTGTGTGAATTTGAAGGTAATTTGACAAGACATGTGGAATCTAAGGTAGCAGAAGTGTAGATAGAGGCTCATTTTCTTGCGGGGAAAAAAGGTTCAGATTATAACCTGACCTGAAATGCCGACTCAGCAACAAGGTGCCACAAAAATTTCTTTCCAAACATTGTGGCATCTGTTAATGCCAGGAAACCCCACAGAAGTTAAAGAATGTGACTGAGATGTTCAAAGTAAGATCCTGAATTCTACTTCAAGCTCTGGTGATGACAGTTTCTAGTATGTCTACGCAGGAAAAGAAAAGTACCGTTGTTATACGGGTAGGTCTACCTTGCCAGCAAAATCCAGTAGCATGGGTGACAATAATAATGAAGGCTCAAAAGTCCGATATATTAGCACATGCCAGCAACTACAGTAAAAACTCTCCAAGAATCCTGGCCGTGTATTTTGCTTTCTAGCATATCCCAAAGGCCAAGCCACCGATTCTTCTTGGCTGTCTTCTGTCCTTGCCTGCTGATGCTAGCCCACGTCTGCCAGCATAGCCTGCAATCGCACTCCCTCGTTTTGCTGTGATGCTAGTATCACAGTGAGAATATTTAGCTACGTAAATTTAGATATCTAAAAGAGGGAAATGGATTTGCGTTTTGTTTTGATGGTTATCGGAACTGACTACCATACCCTGGAAAATTAATCATGGGTGCTCGTTTTGGGGGCGGGCAGCTGCACACTCCCACACTCTTTTCCTGTATCTCTCTCTGTCTCAGAACATGCTCTCTGTAATCACTGGGTGGCCGCTGACGTTGGTAAATGAAAGGAATATTTCAGACTGAGTACACAGAGATGAGGACCTGTAATGCAAATGGGTAATTTAGAAATAAAAAATGGGTAGTTGTTCTAAAGTAATAGTTATGATTTATCATCTGTAAAACTCTCTCACCACATCTAAACCTAGGAGTGTTTTAGAACACCTGTGCTTTGCTGTTGGAAGCTCATTTGAGCTGGAAAATTCTTCCTCCGGAGGCAATTTATTACCCATGTAACGGATGCTATTCTCTTGAATGTGTAGCATACTGAGGTTTGGCTACCAGTTTCACTCTTTCAACACAAAGTGAAAGTATGGAGCTTGTGGGTTTGGAAGAATTTCTCTTATTGATATGGAAAACTGAGAATTTAACTTGGAAATTCTTTGATTAACTCCTGATTCTGTGTATGCAGGGAAAAGGCTATTAATGTTGGAAATTAAGTTCAAATGCATTCAGTAAGAAACTCCCTTCTTCAGAGCCAGCTTTTGTTTCACCTTTCGATGGGACACTATTCCCTGAGCAAAAAGTGTATCTTTCAATAGGCTGCTATCGTGATTTTACATATTTTAAAATTTTACAGTTATATATTTTACAAAGGGGAAAAGTGAAGGTCTGAGAGGCAAAAAGGGAACATTTTCTTTGTCTTACTGATGTGATTTTAAATTGTTGAGAATAATTAAGAACCCAGCAACTCTGAAACAAAAGCACATTGAACTGTGTACCCTGAATCAGATAAAGTCACTTCATTTTTCTATGAATGACTTGCAGTATATTTCCACACTTTTAGGACACACTTCTCTGGAGTGTGTGCCTACCAATCTGACTGATGTACAAGATTAGAGAAACACTAAAACTAGAAATCTAATCACTTCATCTTTCCTTCCTAAATCTTCTTTATCTGAAAAGGGATTTTTGTTTCATTTTGTATTTTAATTTCAGTAAGCATGGGAAGGCAGGTATGACTGTGTTCATTTTGTTTGTGTTCCTTTGCTAAGGAATTACCATACTAGACTGCTCACGTCCATCTGGTATCTGATGATTCAAAAATATATACAAGACATTCTGAAATGGCTAATCACAAAGTGAAATACACTCCTGTTGTGGAGCTGTCACTAGTCTTTGAATTTCAAATGTTTCAAAGTGATCAGAATTTTATATTCCTTGTACTAGTTCACCTCAAAATGATAATGACAAGGATGCTTCTGTTATACATTCCATGGTGGTTTGACTATTTAATTAGAGCAATTTTGATATTGTCCTTAGTTTTGAAGAGGACTAAGGTATGCTTGCGAATCTTTTTCTTTTTTAGTGTAATGTAAGGTTTGCTTTGTTTTAACCGCAAATTAATAGGAGTTAGTAAACAAAACCATGCCTAAAAGTAAATCAGTTTGATTCTTTCCTGGTGTGGATAGCTGTAGCTCAGATAAGTTTTTGCCTTGAGGCCAATCCCCTATCAGTCCTAGATTTGTGTGTTCTCTCCTTACCTCCTCCTTTGTATATTCGTATTTAGATTAGTGTCTTTGCAAATGTTCTAGGGAAGTGTCAAATCTGCACAGACAAAGAACAACTATTGCTATTTTTGCTGTGAAGCTTAAGTTTATGTAATGGAGAATGACACCTGCTTGTGCAAGTGCAGCGGTACAAGTAAGCAAAGTGGAAGGAAATGTCTCAGAAGCCTACACCAGGCCTTGCAGCAGATAAAATTAGCCACAAAAGGTCTGGAGAACAACTTATGAGCTCTTGGGGGTAAGGGTTGAACTAGGCGTTGGCATATTCATACAGTTTGTTGCTATCGGGAGAAAAAGAATAATAATAGTACACAGTACTGATCAAATCCATTCCTTGAAGGTGGTTATTAAGGCCAATACTGAAAAACTATTAGCCCAAAGGGCAGGCATGTGGTGACATGGAAGTGGTTTATCAGAACTGTATCGTTTTGTAAACAAAGTTGTGTATCTCAGATTTCACAATGACTGCTTCAGATGCTGCCTTTCAACTAAAGTACAAACCCTGTTAGATCGGAAAAGACAACTTGCACTTCAAGAACTGTTTATCAAACAAATACAAAATGCCAAAGCTATAGGTTTGTTTTGCTTTCGTTTTTTTTCTTGTTTAATGCTGTATTTACAATGTGAATTTCATGTTGACTATATGGATACTCCGTCATTCACATTTGGATTATTTAGGGTCCTTTTCCAAGGCTTATTATCAAAGCAACTGCAAAAGTTACATTTGCTCCCAGCTAAGGTGACTGCTCCATTCCTGTCACTGAGGCTCTCTAAAAACTTCAGTCTGCAGATAACAAAAAGAGAGAGGGACCATGATATAAGCAGCAGGGTTCCCCGTTGCATACAAGCCTCCGTCTGTTTCCTGATTTAGACAGGAGTGGGGAGAATTTGGTCTGTCTGGATTTTTCTCCTCCACCCTCCAGTTCTTATTTTAGTTTCTTTCATCAGCTGTGCAATTGAAAATACTCTTCTCCCAGGCTCTCAGCGTGGACAACAGGAGGTATGAGAATCCTAACACGGGATAATGCCAATTAAATCTCTATCCTGTATCATTACCGCATCCATCTTTAAGTTGCTCTTTCCTTCCTGGCTGTGGGTTCAAAAGACATCGTCTCGCTGCATGGAGCTGCTGGCATGAAGTAGCTCCAAGGCCAGTTTGGGGCTGGGACCACAGTCCTGCTCTGGGCATAGCGACTGGAGGGGGACACCTCCTCATGCCTGAGGTAGACAGCAAGTGACTTCGTTTTTCTCCACTCAGCACTGCTTTTCTTGTTGCCATTCAACTCTGCTTTCCTGCTTCCCCGATTTTGCCTTTGCAGTTCTAATCCATTTGCACACTCTTTTGGGTGTGGAGGTGGCATTACCCTGACTTCCACCACTAGCGTTGATGGGTGCAGAGCACTCATCCAGCACCAGCAATTCCTCCAAGGTTTGGACACACAGTAAATACTGTACATTTGGGATCACTTTGGGATCAATATACAAAATGGCTACATGATTTATCCCAGGTCACCAAAGAAGCTGATGAAACAGTGGGGGCTTAAACTCCCAATTCCCATATCCTAGGTTGCTTCCGTAACCTACTTGGTGATTTCCTCCTCTTCTGTGTTCACGTTACTGCTGGGAAGGAAGCAGTGCTGGGGCTGCTCTGCCTTACTCATGTGATGGTTGTTCCTGCCCTACAACCCCACCATTGCCTCATGTACCCCCACGCAGGGCAAGAGCCTTACCTTAAATAAACTTCTTGGCATTTAGGGAGTAAATCTCTCTGATCATCTTACAGTACTCTTGTGCAATGACATAAAAGTTGGTACACATTTTTTCTCTTATGAGCTTACCTCCAGGAAGATGAGAAACCACAAGGAATCTGAGTGCTTTGAACATAGGCTTTGCGTGGAATTCCTACCCTCTCCCTGGTAAATCCTTGGAAACAAAGTTATTTTCAGATGTCCCCAAAGAATCTTTTCATCAGGTTGCTGAGAAATGTTGTTGATTGCCTGTTCAGCAGCAAGGAAAAATATGATGGCACTATTTTTTTAGCCAGATCTTTCAGACATTTTTTTCCTCACCATGAAACCTTCAGGCTTCCCTCTAGCACACATGAATGAATTAACTGTGCAGCTCTTTGCCACTGCCAAGTTCCTTCTTATCCTGCTCTGTAGATGAAAGGACGAGGAATCTATGGATCTGTTTTGCATCTCTCACTGCAAGCAAATGTCCCCTTTATCACCAAGAAACACACCAAGACTCTATTAAGATTTAAGGTGCAGACTTGCTATGTTCAAGCTCAGGTGAGAGCTCAGCAGGCAGTCAGCAGCTGGATCTAAACCTCATGACCACGTGAGGCAGACAGGCAGTATTTTAGCCCTGAACACACTAAGCTACTGTGACACTGGCATGTGTGCCTATTTTTGGTGTCACCGTTACCAAGCTAGTAAATACAATTGCGAGTCTTAGGTCTTGAGCTGGATTTTAAATTCCACAGCTAAACACCACACTTGCAAAAGCTGCATCTTTTGGTATTGAACTTCTTACAGTGGCTGGAAGGTTAGCATTTTCAGTAGGTTCTGTAAATCAGGTCATTCGAAGTACCTTAAATGTGCGGGCATCTGTACTTGGTAGGCACTTTTCAAAATTTGGGCCAGGGTCTTATTTTGAGAAAGTAATGTTTGATCCACTGTAAAGTTAGTGGCATGCATAACATTTACGGCAGACAAGGGGCTGGGCTGAAGACTTCTTAATACTAAAAGGACTTAATTTGTACCCAGCAGAGACAAAGTGAGGCCCCATTTCTACCCCTGCTCCTATGTCAGTCGGCTATTTCCTTCCAAGAGGATTGCTTTGGTCTGCAAGCTCTATTCAAAATGAATAAGGGTAACAAAACCTAATCCACTAATAGCAATGTATCAATAATGCTTTAGACTTAAGAGTATGAACTTTCAAAAGTAATTCAGGTGTGATTACGATCCATGCAGCATCAATTCTTTTGATCTGGTACATTATATATGAGAGACCAGTAAGCCCACTGGAGCTCAAATCTAACATGACTTATGATGAGAAAAGCGTTTTTAAAAAGTTATGAAAGCTACTCCACACTTTTCTATGGATTCCCCTTTAAAATTACTGTGCTATTGCAACTTCATGGCTGAAAACAGCTTTCCTCTTTCACAGCTTGCTGTTAATGCAAAGAATAACTCAGAAGAAGGAAAGATGGCAGCTGCTTTTAAAATATATAGCATTTGAAACTGGAAGTAAACAACATATTCGGGAGCTCTGGCATTACATCTCACAAAGAAGTGATGTAAGGCTTTGAAAGTAACTGAATTCTGAGGCAATAGCTGAAGTCTGAGGGAAGAGCTGAATCCTTATTTAACTGGGAATTTCTGAGTGATGGACATTGCACTGTTTCCTGTCCGTCAGCTTCTCCCTGATTCTTTACCTTCCTCATATACAGGCAAATCTGATGCAAAAAGTGGCACGGAGTTTTATTTTGTTTTGTTTTATTTTATTTTAGAGCAGCTTCTAAGTGGTCTTACTGAAACTGGAATAAACCTGGCTGACTTTTAAGAAAGTGTCCAGACAGTTTAGTTTCGCTATAATAGTTTAAAATAAAATCCGTAAACTAGTTTGACTGAAAGTGCAGGCTCTTGGCTGGTCTGCTGTAAGGATTGTTCTTCGCTATGTAATCTCTGCTAAATGCAGCAGTGATGGTTCTGTGATTACTGAACTAGTGGGTTTCAAGAGCCCAAAACTTGTTTACATTGAGAAGAAATGTTTCAGCAGAACTCATTTTTACCTACTGTTTTAAAAATACTTCTTCGCAGAGCAGCAGAAAAAGGGATGTGTTGTAAAATAAATGCTCAGCAAGTCACAAAGCATTAATTAATTTCTAATTTTCTTTACTACTTTTTACCTCTGACTCTACATGCAGCTTCAGTGGGTACAGACTCCAGCCTTAATAGCCAAGGTCCCCTTCCTTACTGCTGAAGAATCTGGCCCTACCAGCACTCCATTACATTAAGCAGGAAAGAAAATATCCTGAAAGGTGCCCCAGCATAAGGGAATGGGAGAGTAAGTGTAAATAAAGCAGAGGCTGGGCAGACCAACAAGAAATGTTTAACATTCCACGCTCTCCACAAAGGGCAGGTCAAGGAAAGGGAATGAGTGGTTGGGATGAAGCACATGCCACAGATATTTTTCAAGTACTGTTCAGCAGAGTATATCTGGTCACGTAAACATCTATAACAAACAGAACAGCCTTGTTCTTGAACGTGGCAAACCTCCCGAGGTCCTTCTATATACGCAGGAGATGGGTCTCCCTATGCAGGGAAGCCGCAGCTGCTGAATTCACAGCGGTATGTTTGAATTCATAGGCACAAACAATACTGAAAGCTGTACCCCGAGTGCCAGATGTTCTCAGATGTGACCAGTTGAACTCTTGCTTGCTCATGTCCTAGTCAAACCAATATACTGTCAAGCAACATGTGTGCTGAATGACTCTCGGCAGGTAGGAGGTGGAAGAAGTGAACTTGTCAAAAGTTGTAACTCAGGGTTTTGGGGGAAAGCTGAAAAAAACCTTTACAGCAAATGAAAGTTCCAGATTAGTGGGCAAGACTTCTTATTCTTTCTTATTCTCAGGTGCAATCCAAAGTAATTGCATGAAGATCAGAGTTATTAACCCTATCTTTTAATTTATATAGACTTGAAGCAACAGGTTTGATTCCGTTTACAGCTCAAGTTGCTCAGGGCTTTGAATTTGTGAGGCTGTAGTGATGTAAAAGTGGTATGAGACCAAAATGAGGTTTATTTTTGGTTTATATTGGAACTTAATGCACACAATGTTTAATAGCAGTCGGCTATGTAGATATGGGTCTTCAGAAAGCTGCAAAACATTCAGCAGAGGTAAAATCTTTCTATGAACTAAACCTTCCTCCCTCATGAATCAGCGACTACCCCATTCTGGGAACTGCCGTGCATAGGTGTGGAAGCAAAATCATGTTGCTAAAATAACTACACTCAATAGGGAAAACATAAGCTGTACTCTGCAAACAATGGTATGGGAAAGAGTGCTGTCAAGGTCATGGATACCAATGAGGAAGACAAATCTGGAGACTATTTTGTTAACATTGTTTGCCCTGCCAGGGTAGGACCACCAAGGGCTCTTGAAGGGGCAAAAGTCCTCCCCAAGTGTCCCATGAGTTCACACCATGCCCCAGCTGCTGCAGAGATTCAGTAGTGGCCAGTGAGGTTGCATTGGTTGGCAAAACCTTTTATTTATGGGGAAGGAGGAAGAGGTAACTGCACTGGGACAACAGATCTCGACTCTTAGGGATTGCGAAGGAATGGAAGGAATGGAAGAGCTTTCTTAATCTCACTTTGCAAGACTTGAATGTGTCCCCATTTAGCATTAATAGTTGTCTAGAATACCATGAGGTTTTGGATGCCAGGCTTATAATTACTGCCTTAGTGCAGAAGAATGATGTAGCTCTACTACTTGGGACAGTCACAGTACCCATTTTACCTTTTTTTCCTTTTTATATTGGTTAATAGTTAGTATTAGTAGCTATTTTGCTTCATATGCAGTTTAAAACCCCTTACTGGGTAGTTTGCATGGTGATCCAGAGAAAGGTAAGCCTCCTGGAGCTTGAGAGTTTTGCAGATATGTGATTTTTTTTTTTTTAAGATGGCAGGGTTCAGAAATCTAGCTGGAGTTCATGAACCTATTCTTCCTGTAACTGAAACCCATGTTTTAGTCAGGGTTGATTCAATTTTTAAAATAAATGTTTTCCTAGTTACAGGGAAAGCCAATGCTATGTATAAGGGGTAGAATAACACCCTTCCAAAATCCATGTGTCATGGGTGGGTGGCCTATACACAGGATATGCATGCACACAAAATCTAGCTTAGAGTAAGAGATTTTTCCTCTCTCCCCATCTGTTCTCTCCCGCCTACTCCCCTGCCATAAGTTCTGTCATCTTTCTGCCTTCTCTCTGAGCTATTTGCATATCAATTGCCATATTTTCTAAAAATATGTTTGTAGTCATTATTTTCAGTTTCTTTAAATGGAAATTGAGCTGAGTACCATTAGATTTCACCAACATAGAGTTTTTGTCCAGTTTCAGCTTAAGCAGAATTTACTTTTCCTTAATGGGGCTGTGTGTCTGAACTTGGATTACTGACATAAACAGAGTGATAAGAGGTTCTTACTGCTTGGGCATATCATCTATCCAGCCTGAGTTAGCAACAGCACCTACTGTCCTGAAGCATCTGGAATACCAGATTTCTCTGCAGAGACCCAAATGTGGAGAGTAGGGACACGCCACGCTAATGTCCATGACTTAACCCTTGCAGGAGGGGAAAGTTGGAAGCCTCTGTGTTACAAGTGCTCTCCAGTCTTCATGCCTGAATCCTGCAGCCCTTTTGCCCAGTGTGTCCCATCGCTCCCCAGGAAAAGCTCCCCGAGGACAGCAGGATTTTTCCCTTCCTGGACTGTGGTCATACACGTTGTATGAAATTCCCATTCACACTGGGGAAAATTCCATGTACGGATCAAGGGCAGCACAATCTTAGGTATGCAGTCGTCTGCCAAGAACAGACACATTGATTTTCTTTCATAAAACCATGGAATTACCCTTTGCAAAAGGGAGATAAATCATTAAAAGCATGTTAGGACATCAGACAGGAAAATGTAAATAACCATACATAACAGCATCTGTTCCTGATCAGGTTTCATTCTTTGATCTTAGAAAGATGATTATTAATTAGCAGAGTCAACACCAAGCTTTTTCTTGATAACAATGCTCTTCTGAACCGCTCAAATAATAGATAGTTGCTCGTAGTTTTGCTATGCTAAGCTTCTCTTGGAAGGATTCTTCAGATAAATGGGTTAACAAAATTACCTTAATATAAACAGTTTTGAAGTTAGGCCATGTCTGTAGATAGAGGAGCCATTTTATTGACAACTATCCTCTGAAATCCTGAATGAAATGGGTTCTAATCATACTGAGATTGCTGGTATTGCAATTGAGATTGCAATCGCTGCTTGCCATGTGAGTATCTATCTGCTGTGCCACATTACATCTGCAACATAAAAGCCACCACATTACAGGCTCCAAGATTGCTGAGACACTCCTGTTAAGCTGTATTTCAGTCTTCCACTACTGGCTGGATTGAAGAATTTTCACTGAACTCACTGGATAAACTGTAGAGTCCTACTGATGCCCACATGACTGGACCCCACGATGGAGTGCAGTATCAGATCCTGAGCCTAGTCTCAAATCCAAAACAGGTGAATCCCAAAGCCTAGCGCCAAACCATATGGCAAGAGTAAAACCCCAGACGCACAGTATATGCTAGAGCTGGGTCTCACTAGTCTCCAGTGTCCAGTTTCTGATTCCACTTCTTTGGAATTCAGCAGCAAACCGGAACAAGTTACACCTGTAATTTAATTGTGGGTCATAAAATTTACTGGCAACATCTTTCTTGTTGACATGCTATAATCACACACCGTTTTTTCAATGAAAGTCATAGCAAACTCTATGGAGGGAGTCTACTGAACGAATGGGAAATGACCTTGATTTCTCCTACTTTTCACACAGCAATAGGCATTAGAAGTTCAGGGTCTGTGATTATGTCTCTTCCTGCCACAAGACATGCAGAAGACTAGTCTATGTGAATTTGCACTCATGTTCGAGATAGGCCCAGTATGGCCCAAAGTAATTAGAATCAGAATTGCTGTTTCACAATTCTCAGTGCTGAATGTTCAGAAAATCATGGACACGGCATCTTGTCTAACTGCTAATGTGGTCTGGCACCAAAATAGCTTATCCCCTCAAAAAGGATGTGTAGTCAAATACACAAACACTTCCTCCTTGCTCAGTCCAACAGATGCTTGGTATAGTATAAGCCAATCTGGCTCTCTGTTCATGAAAATGTGTGTAACACGTTGGGCTATTTATCATTGCCTCTCTGGCTGCTTTGACAGAAACACAGTGGGGAAAACTTTGCTTCACATACAAAGCTTGCAGCCAATGACAAAATGGCTGACTAAATGGTGAAAGAGGAGTCAAAGCAATATACACAATAGCTGCAAAGATTTTGGAAATATGGGCATCTGTGGTCTAGGCTTACCTTACAAAAACTGGAAAGAACTGGGTCGCTATGTTCATGTGTCATTACTTGCACAACTGTAAGTATCGTATGTAAGAGCATAATAAAGTAAAATCATCATTCATTCAATCCTTATGCAAAATGCTGCAATGAAACCGTGGCTATACCTGACTGGAAGAGTAGAAAAAATGTAAACCCACCTGTCACTGGTGTATTGTTAAGGTCATAGTGGTTGCATAGTTGAAAACTATCGCATTGGATGTTGTGAAGGGAAAGATGTGGTACTTTTAAGAATTATCCTCCCTGTTCCTTAGCACACATCGCAGAATCATAAGATTATGTCCCATTTTAGGTATGTGAACTGTATGGCCTACAGATTTCAGCCAGGATTTCACCAATCCATACATCCAGCTTGTTTTCCAGGACCTGGTAGCATCAAGGCTGAAATGCTAATGTTTCTGTGGCCTTTTGCAGCACCAGGGAACCCCAGCAAAGCGCAGCGTCTGGCTGCTCGCTCCCCACTCCACTACTGTGTCTTCCCTTTCACAGCCACACTTACACACAGATTACTTCTGGGCATGACTCACTGTCCACATCTCTCAGGAAGAACCTCCTATCAGGCAGAGGTGCGCTGGATTGCACGATGTTTGTAACTGTGTTTCCGTACTGAAACACTTGCATAATGAGCTTGATTTGGTAAAGAAATAAGGTACATGAATGCCTCAGCAACCTGAGCTGTACTTATTCAAAGAACCTAGCTGGAAACCAGCAACTGGTGGTAGGAGTTGTTTAATCTGATTTTTGCAATTCATAACTAGCACGAACAGGCTTGAGCTTTAGGTGATAATTAGATGCAATGTCAGAGCTGTATCTTACTTTTGAGTCCTTTGCGGATAATATCAAATTATTGACCTTAAAAAGGGTTGAGATGTGTCCTTTTCCTAAGATGCTACTTTTCTCCTCATCCTTCTCCATGTCTTTTGTGCAGCCCCATAAACTACTCTTTTAAGAGTTCAGAAACGAAGTAGCAAAACATTACCAGCTCAGAGTGCTTGTGGTGCCCTGCCTGCAGTGATGCTGAGGTGCGTTACAAGTGGGAATGGAGAGGAAACTTCTAAGAAATAAATCTAACTCTTTCCGTGAAGTGTGTTCCCTCTGTGCTGGGGTGGAGGTGATGGGTTCCTTTCTTCTGTGGACCCAAGCCCTACGTTTATAATAACTGACCATGCAGGGATACAACATACAGATATTGAGTCTTCTTACACATTCTCCATTCTCCCCTCCATCCATGGCTTACAGACAGAGCACTGCTGGGCCCTCTACTGGGAGTCTTAACTCTCTGTCTCCAAAAGGCTTTATTTCTGCCTAGGGAAAAGGAGGCTAATAGGTAAAAAATGTGGGGTTGTATTTGGAAGAGTGATCCCTGTAGTTCCTTCTGCTGGCTACAATTTTGCACACTCCTACCGACTAGTCCATAGCAACAACTAACAACAGGGACTTCTCTGTATCCCCTTCTGTCCGAACGCTAAGTACTAAAAACAGATGCTAATTGTACGGTTCCAGAGAAAAAGAAAAAGAGCATGCTGGGGTGACTCAGGACATATTCCCGCTGCTGTGCAAGGAAAAATGGTATTTAGATATATGGAGGTTTGCCTGTGGTTAACTGTGGCTTGTTGGGGGCAGGGGAAGGGTATGCATGTATGTGCAAAAACTCACAAGCACCACCCTGAACTAATTTTAAGTCTTGGAGATGAAGCTGGTGATTATCTACTGTCTAAGTTGTTAGCAAATGACAATTCAATGCCTTGGTGGGACAAACTGAACTCAGTGACAAATAAAGAATGGAATAATAAAGAGAATTTTATGTGTTTCTTTTGAAGCATAAAACTTGCTACAAATTACATATCGTTAAACAAAGGCATAAAAACTTATTGGAAAACAGAGGGTGGCAACACTTAGACAAAAATGTAAATGTGACTCTGGTGCATATAATTTTACCTGAGGGAAATCAATGCCTGTGAAAACACTCAAGACAAGAATGCCTATGAAAATGAAAAGACTCAAGACAAGAATTTATTACCCTACAATTATATTTTTTTATTGTATTCTTGAACATCCAGTCAAGTGATAGGAATGCAGTGCTCTGGATCGCAGTCACCCTTCTTTCAGTGCTTGACTATAAGCACTGACAAGGAACTTAGGACAGCATTTTACACCTCAAGATAGAACTTAAGTTTATAATTAGGCACCTAAATAGTTAGCATCATTATCTTAGCTAATAAGCACATGAACGGAAAACTTCTTTAGAAGAATTAACTGAAGTTGCTTATTTAGATGACTTACAAGTACCAAAGCTCGACAATGCTGTCTATAACCTTCCCGTGCCTTCAGTTTCTTTAGTTGGAGGGATTGTAAAACTTCATTTGTTACATGGCATCGCAGGCTACAGCTGTTTTTTGTCACTGTAAAGCTCCGCATGCTGGAGTCAGGTTATTAATTAAGAAATCATTTTTTGGCACTCTGCGGTGACTTACGTCCATAATGGACTTGCAGCAAACACTGGTTGCAAGCAGTTAGCTTCAAGCTCTCTTTTAAGTGTCTCCTTGAATAACAAAAGCCATCATGGAAGGGTATGTCTGTTTGTCTTGGTATGGTCCTTCCTCACCTGATCTAAATTCTGTCTTTAGGGCATCTTCTTCACCTTTTGGACAGACATAATTCTTTCTCAATAATGCTTTAAGCTGCTAATAAGATTGTTTATACAAACTATAAGTGGTTAGCAAGAAGGAGAGCTATTTTTACAGCCACCAAAAATGAAAAATATGGCTCTTGACACCCCTTTACAACCTAAGCCTTCTGGTTATGAGGTCTCATTTGTTGCAATGAACTGTCAGATTCATTGCTAAATGTTACATTACTCTGCAGTTCCAAGCTCCAGGCTGCAAAATCCTCCAGTAATCCCTCCAGACCAAACAGGACTCTGCTGTCAGGATGAAGCCAGGAGTGAAGGAGGAGCAGCAGTGGTATACTGGAGGCAGCTCTCCAGGACTCTGCAGCAGAGTGAAGCAGCCTATGGCCAGGGCCAGAAGAGCAGTAGCAAGCAGCTACTTGCCAGTGGTCACCAACGACAGGACAGGTCACCTGACGACAGGAGGCCACAGCTTGCTGGTCTGTGGCTCTGCGCCCCATGGTGTAACTGTCTGTGGATGGAGGGAATAACCTTCATGTTGGGCATGAAGAGATGCATTTATTTTCCTATAATGCACTGTCCTGTTGGGGCTAGGTTTGAAGATGTAATCTGTACATTTACATTAATTCTTAAGGCAATTGTGCCCTGAATATTTGTATGCAATGTCTCTGGCAGGCCTAAAGAAGATCTCCAGTTTCTTTGCCTGTGTACATTTGGGGGACGCTGGTGTGGATGACAAATGAAGAACATGATGTATGAAGAAACCAGGATAACTTGCTTCTAAACTTCTAGCAAATTCATGGCAATTGCAGGCACAGAGTGAACAGTGGCATCCCACTATGCTAAAGGCAGATAGGGCTCTCTGCTGGTAGGGTCCTCTGGTATTTGGAGCAGTACTTGCATTGTCCTGCTTTTTTAAAGCTCCAGATGCTGTTGTCAGGATGATACCTGTGAATGTGAACTTTTGTTAAAAAGGAAAACAGTAATTTAAAAACAGTAGCCTTCAATATGATAAGGAGAAGGTTGAAAATGTGAACCCTAAATGTCCTCAAACTATGAGGAAGCAAAAGCAATACTTCTGGTTTTTTAGATCTAGAATTTTTAATCCAGCTTTTGGTGGATGCCCAGCAATGAACTCAGTTTCACTCGGTTGTTTGGCTTTCTCTGCACATGTCCTCTCACTGGAGAACAGTGTCCAACTTTGTTTCTGTTACTAGTGATGCTGGAGCTAGAGGTTTTGCCACTGTGAAGCTTATGTTTACGCTGGCTGCACTATGGCCCCTTTTTGTGGTTCTTTCCCTCCTTCTTGCCAAATACTTAAGTTTCCACCACCAGAAATAAGAAGATGGGGTGAGTGAAGGCTTTTGGGGTGAGTGAAAAGCAAAAATGGGGTGCATGATGACAAAGGGAGCAGAACTGGGAAGTGTGTGGGGGAAATGAAGAGGAGGAGGAGGAAATGGAGACATCAGGAAGGAGTGTAAGACTCAAATGCTTTGTGTCATTGAACCTCCAGCACTTCCAAGACAGAGGTCTCTCTAAGTTCTAAACAACATTATTTTTGTCTGGTTACTATAAACCAATAAACAGGAAACGTGTTATAGTAATAAACAAAGGACAGGAAAAAGGAAACACTACTAATCAAACAGGAACACGGCCTGGGAACACAAAAAGGAACAAACAACAGTTATGTTTTGCCCCATTCTCGCTCAGGATTGAGAATGATAACGAGTTTGACAAAGCACAGGACAAAAAAGAAAGAGACAGTTGTTGTAGGACAGAAACGAAGACCAACATTATCAGAGACATTTTGGGGCCTTGTTTATTGCTAGGAAAGAGGATGGCAGCTCTTGGCCTTGTGCAAACTCTAGCTGCTGTTCTACCTCTTACACAGGAGAGTTTTACAAGCTTGTCTGTGTATGAAACTGTAACTATCCCACCTTAGACCCGTCTCTTGTCTTTTGCATGCATGTTTGCATCAACAGGATGAAGCTATATTAGCATGAAAACATGTACAATACTCAGCAGTTGCCAAAGCTAGGCTATGCTTGTGCTGGATGGAAAGCAAAAATATAACTTCTTTCATTTTTATGTACATACATTTATATATATATATATATATATATATATGTATGTATTTCTTTGTGTGGGAACATCCTATTTCCAGCATTTCTAGGTTTTACTTCAGGGCTAGGGAGTATCCTTTAATGTATCTTTTGTTCTTTTTTTGTACGTTTGTTCTGTGTTTTAGCCACAAAACCCTCTTTAGAAAACAGGCTGTTTCTGTAGAGAAGCTTTAGTCAAAAATAAGTCCTACTGTTCTTCTAAATGTTGTTCCACGCAGTTCATCCTGAAAACAAAACTACTTTCTTGGAAATATTCTGTTACAAATTTTATTGGATTATTATTCACTTAATAATCCCATGGCTTTATATTGCACCTAAAACACAAAGCTGAATAATGAAGAATCATTTGGATTTACTTTCTACAAATTGGATATTCATAAATAAAATTCTCAAATGAGAAAATGAGCTTCCAGTGGATAAAAGCTAGCAGCATTTGAAATACCTGATTGTTCCTCATTAATGACCTAGATAATGAGGCAGACTGCACCATCAGCAAGTTTGCAGATGGTACAATACCGGGAGGAGTGGTTGATACATCAGATGGTTTTGGTGTCATTCCGGGGGACCTTGACAGGCAGGAGAAATGAGTCAACAGGAAACTTATGAAGTTCAAAAAAGGGAAGTGCAAGCTCCTGTCCCTCAGAAGGAATAACCCCATGCACAAGTACATGCTGAATGCTGACCAGCTGGAAAGCAGGCCCTGGGGATCCTGGTGGACTAGAAGTTGGCTGTAAGCCAGCAATGTGGTGGTACCCACTGAAAGGACAAGAGGCAGTGGGCACACACTGAAATACAAGAAATTCCATTTAAACATAAGAAAAAATTTTTACTGTAAGGGTGATCAAACACTGGCACAGGTTTCCCAGAGAGGTTGTGGAGTCTTCACCCGTGGCGATATTCAAAGGCCAGCTGAACAATGTTTTGAGCTGTACTTTGGCTGACCCTGCTTTGAGCAAGGGGGTATTGGACTTGATGATCATGAGAGGTCCCTTCTAATGTCAACTATTCTGTGATTCTGTAAAATTTAAAAAACCAGTAAGGACAGGCTGAAGATTAAATCATTGGCAATTCACAGAAAAGGACAAGAATGGGAATATTCTGCAGAGCACTTCTGACTACCTCATTTCTGAAGGTACCCAAAAAGCAAGGAGATGCTGCTGAACAGTGCTCTGGAGGTGGCTGGAGAGCTGACATTAGCAGGAACCAAGCAGTTGAAGGAGCTCTCTGAGGTTTCTTCCACCAGACACTACAGATGGCTGAACCAGGAGGCAGTCGGTGAGGAAATTCATGGGTTCTGGGATGAGAGAAAAGAAGTGCAGGTGGAGTCTCAGCATGCTGTTTGGAGAGGGGTTACGAGCTGGCACAGTAGCTGGTAGGGACGTGGCTGGGTCCCACTGTGTGCCTCAGTCCTCTTAGTGCTCCTGAATGAGTACAGGGTTGTGTCCAGCCCAGAGGGATGCTGAGCTTCGGCTTGAGAACAGGCATGGGTCTGGCACGAGTGCTTTCTCATTGAGCTGTGGTCATCACCTGCTTCTCTCTCTTTCCTCCCAATTGGCTTTAGCTGATCATCCAGTTCCTACCAATCATGACAAAATGGCTTAGATACTCCTCAAGCAGTACAGCAAGGATAGCTTTGGAAAGTACTACCCAACATAAGGATGGCAGAAGGATGGGCTGAAGCAAATCCATCTCCCTTGTCTGTTTTGGGTCCTTGTGCCAGAAAATAGCACCGCAGAGGTCTGAAGAAAAGGGGCTAGACAGGGTTAACATACACTACTTGCATGAACTTCCCACGTTGTAGCTTAAAGAAAGGAGTGAGATACCGCTCCACTAGAGACCAGGGTACCTGCAGCTTCCAGCTTTATTAGCAGTGGGTAAGAGCTGTATTTCTCTGTCAGGGAGGCACGCGTGTGCTTGCTTCGCTCATGGTCAGCATGGAGGAAATGCTTCGCTGCTCTGCCAGGAGCCTGAATCTGACAGGCTGTGAGCACATTTTCTAGACCTGCATCTTCACTGCGAATGCCCCAGCTTCAGTCAACAGATATGCCTGTAACTGGCATCAGAAGATGACTTCAGGTGTTGACTGGCTTCAGCACATTTAAGCTGTCAAATACGGACCTTGTTCATTACTTTCTCTCACCACTGCACACTCTGATCGCCATCCCATTTTGCGTTCCCAATACAAGCAAAAGCTGCAGCAGAGCAGCAGGAGCGGAGAAATAACAAGTTCAGAGTAGAGAGCTCTTCTTACGTGACAGACCATTTCATTAGGCAAAAGGCCCAGTCAGACTGGGCACATATGATGTAATTAAGCTGATTTAGCTTAATTTGTATATTAAAGAAAAGGACACAATTGTATAATGACCCATTCCTACTAAAAGCTCAAGTTTTGCCAATATGAAACCATGCTGAGGTCATGAGCAGAAATACGAAGTGTGGTGCGCAGGACAGATCTCTGATTCCGGGCACACAAAATACCGCACATGGTTCATCATCATAGCACATAAGGGCATCAGCATGCATCCACAAATATGGCTGTGGTTTAAAACACTGGTAATTATGATTCTCAGACATATTAGCCAGTTCTGCAGCTTTAATAAAGTGGCATATTTTCCCTCAGGCCATAGTTTGAACCCATGCCTTATCTGCTAAAACTTCTGATACTTTATTTTTTTGCACACACTAAGTGCTGAACACAAGTATGAAGAATTTTGGTAATAATGGTAGAGCATTCACACTGACCAAGCCCACAGCAAGCAAATCCTTTATGCAGTCCATTTCTCCTCGCTATTATTAATAAAACTATTTAAAGTTTAATCAGTCTTTTCAGGTCTTGGCTAGGCTCTCGTTCTGATGCCTGAATGAAAATAAAATGAAAAATCTCTAATGAAAAATTCCCTAAAGAAGTTTTGTGCCGCTAAGCTGATACAGGTGCAATACACCAGCTTGCTAAAGCAAATTACTCCAGCTTTGAAAACCTGAGAGATTTATTCTTGAGTCCAAATTTTAAAACCTTTAAAAATCAAATGTTAGAACTAGAAACCTGGGAGTAAAGCAAACCAAAGTCTGCATAAGTTAGTTTTGGCAAAATTAGTAAAGAAAACAGAACAAAATAAAATACGATCAAGGGAAGGGGAAACCCACAAACATAAAGGCACTCACAGTGTAATTTTTTCAAAGTGGATTTTCATCAAAATCTTTACATAAACTGAGAACTTCATTAAAACATAAAGCTTGAAAGGGTTTAGTGGACAGGGCTCTTGTTTATTATGTGAGACTGTGATGTCAGTCCAGGTGGAGGCTGTAATGAAAATAGTTACATTATTTCAGTCCAGTTTCTTTGAAGGTTAACCCAACATCACAAACCTGTCATGTCATAGAACACCCGTTGGCAAGGCCAGGGTTGCTTCCATCTAGAAAGCCCTAAGACTGTATGAAGGGTACGTAAACTCACCTACAAATAATTTGTGGGATAGTGGCTCAGTAAACGTAGGTTAAAATCTTTTGATGCTTATTATCAGTAGTTTGGAAAAGATGAAAGGCCAGGTTTTCCAGAAACAAAGTGTCTGTCTTGAGCGTGAAAAATATTCTCTAGGTGTGAATGGGATCAGTGTTTGCACAAACAAATACCTGACTTGCAGGTTAGTCCTAAGTGTGCAGACCATTTAAAAAGTAAAGCAAACAGCATCGTTTTAGGAAATATGCTATAACCCCAGAATGGAGAAGAGGAAAGAGGGGAATTCAGCTGAGACAGGAAACTCGCCCACATATCCTCTCAGCTTGACAAGATTTTTTTGAGAAGCTGAAGAGAAACTCCTCTCAGGAGGTCCCACAATGGGCCTGAACCAGCCTCCAGGATCCAAACATCTCAAGAACATCTTCGCATGAGCCTGTTCCTAAAGAAGATAAAGGAGGAGGAAGGAAAGTCCGGATTTTGACTTGAAAAAAAGGAGTATTTTCTTTCATGACAGAAGAGTTGTGATATGCTGCCTCTGTCTGTTGCTGCCTGGGAAAACAAGTGTAGGGAAATTCTCTATTAACGCTGGCTGTTATAACTTCACCTGGGTTAAGGGAATTGCGACGGACCTTTATTGAGGCTTGGCCACTATGCACTTAGATAACTATAACACACAGGTCCACACAAAAGGCTGCATTTACTCATTTTGGTGTATGCACCACAGCCTTAGCAAAGTACTTGCATTGACTGCAATCCTTTGCTAAGGAGGTCTTTATTCCAACATTGCAGGAAGAAAACCTGTCTCTTGCAAAGCATGCATTTCAGATTTCTAACTCAGGCTGTCAGACGGGCTGTAAGACGGGCTGGGAGGGCTGCTCTGTGCTCCCGCAGCTCTCCCTGCCCACATTTCCTCTCATGTCCCGCACTAACAGCTAACAGCACAAAGGGGATCCACTGCTCCCAATTAGTACCTGGATACCTTGTCGGACACTGTGTAAGGAGTCCTGGGAGTCTCCTGGAAGGTGAAATGCTGATTGTGAAGCCAGTGGAAGGTGCTGAGGGGCAGGGCAAGGCTCTGGGGCAGGTGGGGACCTAACTCCGTACTGGTTGGATGCATTTACATTTCAATATTCATCACCATGTGCCTTTTCCTCAGCACAGGTACCAAAAGCAAGTCAGCCGCTTTTCATGAGAAGAGGGTACTTTCTTTTCCCCTTTACGAGAAGGGTGCTGGTTATTCTACACATCCTGAATGTCCCTTTTTTTGCGGGGGCAGACTCTCCTATCTTCCAGAGGTGGCACTAGTTAGATGAATCAGGAGGAAACACCTTTGCCAGGAACACTGCGTGTCAGACCTTATGACAGCGCGAACAGAAAATGCCTGGAGAAGCAGACCTGCAGGCAATGTAGATCTGCTAATAGCTTGTTTAAGAAGGGCTTAAACATGTAACAGCATGGACATATCAGCACCTCAGTAGTTATAACATGCTGAGAGGCAGTAATTTAGGGAGGCAGACAACTCCAGTGCCTCCCCGGGCAGGTGCGTTGGAAAAGCCGCTTGGGGATTCGAGGGCTGAATTCAGGTAGCTGAAGTGGCAGGTGGGGGCCTCAGCCCCTTTGGGGACTGATCCTCTCATGTTTTGCTAAACAGAGTAGGAAACTGAAATTTTTCTGCATGAGTGAAAGAGAAATTGTGCTGTTAGTGAAAAAACCCCACTGTTATAAGTCTTTGTGATTTCTGCAAGTCAGACTTTGTCACAAGCCCAGGCAGCAGTCTCCCAGCACAACCTTTAGAGGCAGCTTTATTCAGCTCTGCCACTGCACTTGGGTGTGCGTGAGCTCCCCAAGTGCTTACGCAGTAGTGTGGAGCACATTCAGACTTCAGCTAGCCCCCCAAATACCCAACTCTAGATGTATTTTCCTGTTCCAGTTATCTTATCACTGTGGCAGTCTTTGGCTCTGGTTTGTAAAAGGTAGCACTAGAAGAAACCATGCATTCGGTTTTTTGTTCTGAATTTGTTGGGGTTTTTTCCTTCTTGCCAACACCAGCCCCCTGCAAAGTGGCAAGTCAGAAAGAGTTCTATTAAATGCTTGTCTAAACCTGCGTCCACCTAAATAAGTTACCACTGAATTCTGCTGACTGAGCATTTTTGTTTGATGTATGAGGGACACAGATTTGCCTTGTGGCTGGAACTGATCCAGACAGTCTGGGTTTCCAGGTGAGTGCCGGCTGCCTGGGCCATGGTCCACTCCAGAGGATTAAGTCAGCCCTAGGCTGAAGTAGTCAGGAGACCACATGAAGGTGCAGTGCTTGGTTTTGGGTAGAAACAGATTCAGCAAGTCCAGGGACACATGGTACTTGCCCTAGTAACAAATGCAGAATAGCAGAAATCCCAAGGTCTTCCATAATTCGACAGCTTGTAAAAGTAATGACTGTTTATAAGTTGTACAGACATTCCTCAAATTTTGTTTATAATTAGAAATTTTCATAGAATTATAGAAAGACTTAGGTTGACTAGGACCTTCAAAGACCATCTAGTCCAACTTTGAATCATGAGTAAAAGGATTCACATTTGAAAGCCAAATGCCATAAGCCATATGCTCACTAAGCCCTCAAATCATCTTCTCTGGAGATAAGTAGCAAATGTATCTGCAGTTCTAAACCAAAGGTGAAATCAATGTAATTTTCAAATAATTTTTATATGATTTATAAAGAAGGAATAACGGCAGAATGTCATTTGTGTCATGGCCAGCACAGGGTGCAAGTGGAAAAGAGAGAGTGCTGGGCACAGCTTATCTCTACCTCAACAGTTCTCTGAGTCTCGAGGGGGTCTGCAGAGCTCTCCTTCCCCACAAACATTAATTAGCTTGTCGTTATTGTCATATATTTATTTTTCTTGGCATCTAATAGCAGATATGCATTTGCTATTACGCCTTGTTGGAAATTTAATAGCTGCTGTCTTTAGACTGAACTATTGCTGTATTAGTCAATTCCAAATAAATTGCTTTAAAAAAGAAAATATTTTTTTCTCAAGACAATTTTTTTATAGAAAACAAATACAGTTTTTAAAATGTTCTCTATGTTTCTAATCTCATCTTCATGTTTCCTTTCTTTGACCTAATTGCTCATTCCTGACCAGTTCTGTTTCCCAGTATCCCATCTGAATATCATTACACTGTGGATGTATTCAATCACCTTTTTATCACCTCAGAAAGAGGGGCTAGTAACATACTACTTTCTCTAGCTTACTTTTATTCAAAGAAAAATAATGTATTACTTTAGGGACCAACTTTCTTTTGTTCTGGTTATTGATGCTATCATCTGATATCCATCAATGAAGCCTTATATTCTGTACATATCCATGTATAATACAATTGTCTGGAGAATCAATGTGAACTTTTAAAAATAATTAAAACAATTACTCCTATATAAGTGATAGCAAGTGAAAGCCTTGTACAATTAAAGCATCAGTATCGGTTTGGTTTAGTTCCCAGATGTGCATGTTCCACTTCTCCTGTAACTCTCTAAAGACCTCAGTTTGGCTCAGTATAGCAAGTCCATTAAAAAAATCCCCAGTGACATTCATGTTACAGCAGAACGGCTTGGCTGATGGAAGGATTCTGGAGTTTGAATGTTTTCCTGTTTGCGTACTAAAAAATGTTGGATGCTAGGCTGTGACATCACTTTGTCCCAAATCCTAGCTTTATGGTTTCCAACTTCTCTGCTTTCCCATGCTTACAGCGATCTGAGCTCCTCCAGCAGCTTGTTGGTTCAGTGGAGAAATTTTTGACTCTTTCATCCAAAGTCTAACAAGCAAACATTGGTGATGTAGCATGAGTGGAGGGCTTTATTTGCCGAAGTCTGCCTCTCAGGGGAAGTTTATTGGCATATTTGAAGAGCTGAGGATGTTTTTGTAGTATAGAAGCCAAGTTGACCGCGATAAGACCCTGTGGGGCGGAACACCGGGGTATTTTCTGTGTTTAGTTAAACTCTTATATCTGTGAGTAATTTAAAATGCTGATTAGATTTTATTGAAGACTTGTGATTCCATTTTCTCAAGAGGCCTATAAACATGAGGGTCATCTTAGTCTATGAACAACCCATATTCCAATGCCAGGATTTAAAAAAAAAAAACCAAACAAAAAACCCCAAAATCTCTCCTAAGACAATAGTTGAGATTCTAAAGGCCTATAAATTAATTAGCTTTCCAAAAGGAAGAGAGGGTGAAGTCTAGGAGAGTCACTGACTTCCCAAAATAATGTGCTAAGCAAGCCAAAGTCTGATCCAAGGCTTGTTGAAGACAGTGAAATGACTCCCTTCACTCCAACAGGAGTCTAAAGACTCTGCTACATCCAACAGCACCATGAAATATAGGGAATTGTGACTCAAATTTTATGACATATTACAGTCATTTGGACACAGGACATTTGGAAGGAATATCTACTTTATGGACAAAACCAACAGAGAGATGGAATTTTATACATGTGAGACTATCTTGACATAAATCTGTGGGACAGTAGAAGTTACCTGTGGCAATCATTAGTTGAATAGTAATAGGATTCCTTGCTTTAGTTTGTCTGGTCAAGACAAATGAAAAGAGCCCACAAATATAGGGCAAAATTACTTCCAAATTCCTGTATTTCCTTGCTGAGCTGATGCTTATACAGTATGTGCAATAGACACAGTAGCATGTTGTGCATACCAACCATTGTGCTGTGACTGCTACTTTGTTAAAACTTGCTGCTCGATATATAGCTTTCATATAGCTAAGAAATACTCAGGCTAAACATTATTTCTGTTGGAAACAACCTTCAATGTTTATGATAGTCGTTAAAAGAGTTACAAATACACAACAATTCCATACACTTTGAATCTGAAATACTCCACAATTTACAAAAATATTAGTTCCATCATTTCCAGGAAATCTGCCCTGCATTTTCCCATTGACTGACATGACTGACTTTCATGACCCAGCTAACCTAGGCTGTTTTCTTGTGATACAGCAAGCAGGCAAACACAGAAACCTCTCTACTTTCTGTAGCAGAGATTGTAATCATCCACATATGTAAACTATGAAAACACAAATTAAATAACGTCCATAATACTTTGCTAGTTGTTTTCCTGTGCTAAGCTCCTCTGTTTCCGTAGGATCGCAATTTCACGCTAGTTGTGTATCTGCTTTAAACAGCCACATGAATAGAGATCCACTGGGGAGAAGAAGACTTGCAGTTGATGGGATTTTGACCAAATCATCCACAGTGAAGAAAGAATTGCGAGTGATTAATTTGTGGGTTTAGATTTGTAGTATTAGTCTAAAAAACCTTTTCTAATTAAGACTGCTTTAAAAGGCAACCTATTCAAAGTCTTAATTTTGCAATATCTTACTCAAAACAAAAATTGAAAACCTAAACATCTAAAGATGCGCTTCTGATTTTCACATATTTGTATCTAAATTCATGCGCACTCTGCTACTCTTGAGTTTTAACTAAAAATACACCAACATAATGATATTAGGAAAAGACAATTATTTCTCAGGTTTTATCTGGTCTTGGAAAATTGAACTTTTATGGTATTCTCGGGTATTTTTGCCACATATGCTGTGTAAAGGATTGTGAGGTATATAACTTCAAGCACCAGGTTTTTTTCAGTTCTAGAGCTGAGGGATTGAGCAGCCAGCCAAGAAACACCACAGAGGAATGTGTTGAGGGAATAGTAGTTCAGGTAGATGGTTTGGCATGTTTCCTTCTATTGCACCATTAAATTCCAGAGGATTGGGCTTGCCAGGACTCAGTGCAGCCTTCTGCATAAGTTACAGCCTGATGGGCCTCCCAGATTCACTAGATTCACACACCAGAAACCTGCCAGCAATGCTGCAGAAAATGTAACTCTGAAAACCAGATGCAGCCTGCTGTGGCAGAGAGGCTGGTGTTCATATGCTCACAGTATGTCCAGAAAATCCCACCCCATCAGCTGTCAGCATTTTAAGAAACCTTTCTGGAGTCTCCTGTAAATTACTATTTTTCTAGAAAAATACGCCTTTCATGGAGCTGCATAGGTTTTGTCACAAAACCACAGACCCTAAGAAGTTTCCAATTTCTTTTAAAATGCTTTAGAAGTTCTATAGTCATTTGTTCAGGGTTTTGGTCGTTTTCTGGCTTTATCCCTATTGAATTTTGTGAAATGCTTTCATAAAGGAAATAATTCACTTATGGTGGTAGCCCTTGGCACAGGCCTAAATGAGGAAGGGAAGTCTGAGTTCCCCATTGCTGGTGATGGCAGTACATAGGAAATCCTTGCCCAGTCCTCCCACCCAGTACTTGGCATGGGACATGGTTGGAGAGCAAAAGGTCTAAGCCTGGGGAAGTGCTATATCTAAGGTGATTACAATTTATTAGGGCTATACACAAACAAATCCTCTGCACTAATTAGGGAGACTGGCAGAGAAGAGAGTAAATTGCAGCTGAAAAGGAAGACAGGAAGGTGAGCCGATAAAGAGTCTCCCTGCGCCTGCAGGCGCTGCTGTCAATGCTGTCTGTTTCCAGTCCCACGGTGAACTGCAGGACAAGTTAAAATCAGTGCTGCCCACTGAGTGCCATGGTCTCGACAGGACCCTCATTTCAGCTGTCATCTCTAAAGACTTTATTCAAGAGGAATGAACTTGAGCAAGAAAAAGACAGGGGGATTCCACAGAGCTCTTAAAAGGCTCTAGGGGAAAAGGGAAGAAAATATAGACTACGTGGCTTTGAAGTACTTGCAGGTTGTCTCTGTCAAGAACTGCTACGGGGAGGAAACAAGACTTTTTAAAAGGAAAAAAAGATCCTTTCTCAGACTCTTTCCTTTGACATCTAAGTATTACTTTGTCTTATCTTTGGAGTGACAGAATCAGGTTTTTCCTACTTTCACTGAGCCTCAAAACTCTTAGTGATGGAAAATTGTCTTGTTTAATCTTTTCACAGTGGCTTATTTGGTCTTTGGCTTTAGTGGTTCACTCCTGATTCTATAGTCTGCATCTGTAAAGCACACCCAATGTAGACCTGTCTGAAATTTTGTCTGCTGTTCTTGTTATTAGGAGTGTGATTTCAGTGATGAATGTTTATAACACAGCTTGAGGAATTTCATCCTCCCCTGGTAAACTGTGTAGGAGATTGCCTTAATGGACAAAGAAAAACGTCTGCTGGACTGTGGCCAGAAGCTTGGACTTGCTTACAAAGAACAAAACGCATGTTTAACCTTCTGGTATTGTGTACAGAAGACATATTTTTAAAAAAAAATTCACCTCTCTTCTCACAACCTAAAATGGAACCAGTGAAAGATTAATGTGCTTTTCACTATTTTATGGCAAATCACTTACTTGTGACAAGTTTAATTCTGCCTCTTGACCAGATGTCTTAAAAGGCTGTCCTGCTCTATTTGCTTCCACAAATACCTCTAACTGGGAAAATAAATTACAGATGACTGTGAAAAACTGAAGAGAACTAAAAGGTATGCAAAGAGAAAGTGATAATAGGCTTTATTCACAGGTGTAAAGATTCTGACTTGAAACAACAGATTAAAAGCTGCAGCTCAGTTTTAACCTCCCTGAATAGTTTGCTTGGGCAAGACTTGGGACTTAAATTCAGCAAGCCATGAAGTTGGTTAGATTTATGCTTGTGCAGTTCATTTAATCAGGGCCTGAATAAAGACTTCAGGATGTGAGCTGTTCTGAAGTCTACGTGACACGGAGTGTTCCGAGCTTAAGTTAAATTCACTGTAGAACAGTTTCTAACCTACACCGAAGAGCAGCAGAATCATCATGCATTGTCTGGCTAATCTATTATGTTGCATTTATTGTAAAGGAAATATACATGCTCAGAGCTATATTGAAGAATGGCTACTAACAGGTAGAGAGCCTAAAAATGTTCATGCCAAACAGTTGTTGAACATTACACTGCTTGCTTAAAAACTGTAGATGCCTAGTAGTTATAAAAGAGAGTTTCAAACAGGACTTAAGCATTGCTGAGCTAGCAGCCAGGGTGCACTAGTGCCTTTCTCAGCCTGAGAACAGTGATTGAGAACTATGAATCACCCTCTGTGTTTCCTCCCCTCACTCACTGGTCTGGGTTAAAAGTCTGTTAATTGTATCCCCATGGAAAATGTTATGTGCCAGGAATGGAAAAGCACAGCAGTGATAGTCCCATGCAGCTGATGGAGTGACTAAAAGTTGATGGGTTCCTTCTGCTGCTGCACCTCAAAAAGCGGAGGGAAGATGCCTCTTTTTCCTTAGAGCACCTTATCCCTGCTGCTGCTTCTGGGTTGGAGAAGGATGGATGCTCTTTCTGCTGTTGGCATTGCCTCAGGTGCACTGGAATAGGAGATTGTCTGCTCTTTCCTTCATTGGAGCCCTGGAGAACCAGAATTTCTCTCCCACATTTCTGGAAAAGACTATCCATGCAAAATGGGATTACAATTCAAACGTGTGCTTGATCCTGGCCCCACCTCTCAGGTTCACAGGCTCCCTGACCCATGGTAGCTTCCCTATTGAGCTCTCAAGAAGCCCAGAAAGCAGGCAAACTGCTGATAGAGAAAGCCAAGTAAGCCCTGCAGAGGAAGCAGGCAGCTTGGGATCCCGCCTGGCTTCTGACAGAGACAATGTGCCGCTCAGAAACCTGTCAATTACCGTTTCTTTTTTTTTTCCCAATGGAGGAATTTTCTGTCAGAAATTTCCAGCCAGCCCTGCTCTGTGCTGCTACCACTGCTCCAAATGAGAAAGGCAAAAAGGCACAGAGAGCCTCGCACAGGGAAGGCGCAGGACCCTGGGAGACCTGGCATTACGTCGGGTCTGCAGTCCTGGCTGTCACAACCCAACCACGAATACAATTCTGAAATGTCAGATATTCCCTCGAGAATTAAGTATGTGTATTCACTCTAGTGTGACCGCCAAAACAGTGCACGTGCCTTGCCAGGGACTTTAAATAAAGGGTTTTATGCAACACTGTAGTCCTCTGATAAAAAGTTCTGCTTCTTATTAGAGTCCTAGTCCTGGTCAATATTCTTCGAATTTAAGAGGAAAGTGAATTCTCCTGCTATTTTTTTCCACAAAGAAGTATATGCTTTTTTTATTAAACACCCAGTTGTTTAATAACTTGCACTTGTTACCTTAGCTGACTGAAATGCATTTATAGCCAAGCTGGACGATGGTGTCTATCTGAAGTACACAGAACTACCAAAATTACTGGGTCCAAAACTACTACCACTGAAGCTGGGCTCTTAAAATGAACGGGGACATTGCTCCTGACAAGTAATATTGTTAAAGTGTTATTGTGACTTTGCTGGCTCAGCTTAAGCAACAAATCAACTACCATGTTATTTCTTTACATTGCAACTCTTTTCCATATATTAGAAAGTGAAACATGATGAAAATACGAAGCCTGTGCTTAGTGCATGTTTTTCACCTACTCATGGTATTTAGAAGTAGATATTACAAAGAAAATGAACTAGAATCTAAGTAGTAACTTGACTTTTTAAACTAAAGTGCCTATAATGATGCTGTTTGCCAGCTCGGTTTGAGCTAATTTTTTATTATGCCTTACTGTTAAGCACTGATTATGGTCTTAGAACCATCACAGATAAAGACTTCCATTGCCTCAAAGAGATTAAACTTAAAAAAAAAAAAAAATACAGATAAGAAAAAATGCACTGAGAAACCCATGTTTGTTTAGAAATACTGGTCAAGCTTCTTTGCTGCACCAGACTGCTGTTCAGTACAACTCTTCAGCAGAAGGCAGCCAAGATAAGCAGGGAAGCTATCACAGCTTCATGATTTTTTGCTCATCCTCCTGTTTCAGTTCAAAATAGATTGCAGGACATCTTGCCAAAGGTTGAAACTAAAGTCACCCTTTTTAAGACAAAAGGGACAATGATGATCATATGGGCTGGCCTCCCATATAACGCAATCCAATATTTGCTTCCAGTAATTTCCATGACAAGGATGTCTTGCGATAGGCAGAGGTCAGTATACCCTAGGCATGTAACAGCAAGACTGAGCAGTCTACAACCTGACGCAGACAGACAACCACTGATATCCAACTTGAAGATCTGTTCCCCTTTGAAGGGGCCTTTCTCTCCATAGAAGTTACAGGAAGCCTATACCTGTATACCTTGGTTACACACTTAAATTCAGGAGGAAGGAATCCAGGTCATGGTCACCTTTGTTGCAGAGACGAGCTCTCTTGGCATTTAAAATTTTACAGACTTTCTCTACCTTCCTTTATTTCTCGCTTCTTTGCTTTTAACTCGTTTTTACTTGTGATTATTCCACTTTTCTTCTGAGCATCTGTTCTGCTGCTTCCATTTCTCTTTGATTTTTTTTTTCTAAGACTTGAAGGACACAACGCTTTGAGCTGAATCTTTCTCATTAAGGGTCAACTTACACAGAGCCACACCATGAGAATTACTCTAGTTCAGATCTACACTAGAGGCAAGTACAAACACCACAAAGATTTCTCCTGCTCTCTTAAATAGTCCCTGAGATCTCCTCCTTAGTTACTCTCCTCCTGGTACAAATACAGGATACAAGCAGTTAAGTGCTGTCTTTCCTTTCTCCATTTGTATCTTGCACCTACTACAACAGTCCCACTTAGTGGTGCATTCTCAAGGTGCACTTCCATGAGATAAGTCAGTCATCCTTTTCCTTCAGCTCTTGGCCATGTGCTCCTGCCTCTTTTCTCACACTGGGCTCTGCCCTGAGCTGATTCAACCAATCTGGCAGAAAATTCACTCAACAAAAAAGTGGTTTTCAGCCAAGTCAGTGAGCTGAGCCACCTAGTGAACACTGGATTCGGTGCAAAGGAGGGTGTAAAAGCACAGGGAAAAATAGGACACCTGCTTTGGATGGCAGCAAGCTGTTGTCCAAGCAGCTTCGTTTTCCACTTCGCCCTCATTCTGTTTTTCCAGACTTCAGATCTTCCCCCTTTCCTTACCTCTTCTTAGATAAAACTAGTGAAAACCAAAGCCTAACATGGCTGTTTCTTCATATCTCAATCTCCTGAGGCCAAAATTTTAAAAGCCAGGCTCCTGGATTCATCCAAGGTACGCCCAAAGCCATCAGCGGGTACCACCTGCCCGCCAGCCTTCCCCGCTGCTGGGGACCACGTGTGCCATCGCCGCCCGCGGGGCGCCTGCAGGCAGGTTTCACAGCCGGACCTGCAGCCGGCCACAAAAGCCCAACAAGCAGCGAGTACCTCAGCCCAGTCCCGTCGGGTTTGACCAGGGATCTCACGCGAGGGGACTCTGGCATGAGGCCTCTGGTTTACCGCCGGGGCAGCAGGAACCCGAGGCACGTCGCCGCTGCCATTTGCCCCCCCGAGATGCACCGCAAAGCACGCGAGCAAGTGAGGAACACCAGGGAAGGGGGTGGGGGTGGGGGTGTGCTTTTCCTTCATTATAAACAGGCTCGTTTCCAGGGCCCTTCTCGTCCTCAGAAGAACGGAGGCCCCCCCCCCGCACCGCGACCCCCCCGCGCACCGAAGCCGTTTTATTAAGACGGCGCCGCACAGCGGGGCTGCTCGGGCCGGCCTCGGCGGGAGCCGCGGGGAACCTCCAGGAAAGCGCCCAGAGCGCGGGGCTGCCCCTAGGCCGCAGGACACCGCCTGCCCGCTCGCTCGGCCCGCAGGCCAGCGCCTGGGCCCCCGCGGGGCCCCGTGAGGGCGGGCGGCCCTCTCCCGCCCCCGTCCTGACAGGCGTCGGGCGGCGGCGCTCGCGCGCCACCCAGTGGGGCCGTTGCGTTGCGGCCGCGTCCTCTGGGCCCCCGAGGGGAGGCGGGAGGGGGATTTCTCTCAGGTGATAATAACCCGTGTCACTTCTAAGTGGCCTTGCGGCCACGTCAGTGCGAGGAGGGCGAGTCCCTGCTCGGGCACCTGGGGAACCATGGGAGGCTCCGTTCTCCTCCTGCCCTGGAAGCACATACAGTATGTATGGCGCAATATATGGTGTAGAACTAGAAAGGGACACGGGGGCTCCTGTCCCCTGCTGTCTCAGGGAGGCACGTTACAAAAACCAGGCAGTGTTGCTGCATTTCACACTTCATTGCAAGGCTGTTTTGTAACTCAGCTCCTCTGATAGTTCTCATTTCCAGGCTGCGCCTGCCCATGTCTAGCATGCACCAATTTGCTTTTGTGTCAGGTGTGTGTTTTAGCACGGGTACCCCTTCTCCCTGCCTCCCCCCACAGCGTGGTGTGGGTACCAGCCTTGCCCCCTGTGCTTGGCTCACCAACTAGACACACCTGCGTCCCTTGGCAGGAGCTGGCTGCTGTGCATTTTGGTGGTGGCAGAGTTTCAGGTGAAGGGACAGTGGCAAGCGGCAGGGTGCGGCGCGGTTGTGAGACAGGTGTCATCCCCAGGACGGTGTGTGGCCTCGGGGAAATCGTGTGGGCCACGTGTGCCTCAAACTACCCTTGCAAAAGGTTCGCTGTCAGGGACGGAGGGAACCAAGGCTGGTTATGGGGAGGCATTTGATTCATGCGTTGCCTTGGAGCCAACCAGTCCCTGACTTGTGCCCTGACCTTCCCAGCCTGGTGCTGCTTATTGCTGCGCAGCCCCACCTTGCCCTCCAAACTCCCACTTGCAAGCCCTCATCAGCAGTTCCAAACATCATGGCCCAAAGGCATAATTGCATCATGACACTTAATACTGGCATGATGCTGTTTTTGATAAAAATATCAAGGAAGATTTAAATGTTATTGCCCAACATTAGTTTGCAGCTTAACACAAGTGAGTGGAGCGTACCCTGAGATCAAACAGATTTCCTATTCTGCACATTTAAAAATTCCATTTGCACCCTCATTTTGGAGAACACCGCAGTAATTTGAAAAATAAGCACATTTTTTAGCATTCTTTCTGCATTGTTGAATCAGGATCTGATGCAAAATAGTGAAATTGATACCTTATCTACATCATTTGCTGCCTCACACATTGTTGGCTCTTCAGAGTAACTGTTGATGTGTATCATCAGACTTGTTCAGAGTGTAGTGCTAGATTTTACACTTACTTCAAACTTCTTGCTCAGTAGTACTTTCAGGTGTGTGAGGAATGCAGATCTATAGACTCTAAAGCTTTAAAAGCATTTTAAATTAAAATTTTTTTTAAAAAATAAAAGTGTCAAAAAGGACGGTTTTGCATCTGGAAGATGTACCATATTTTGCCACTATAATACTTCTGGAAATTCTTTTCTTGTGTTTGAAATAACTGTAAGACCAAACCAACCTTTACACTCCCATTCTATTTAAAAAGTGACAGACACAATCCCATTGAAGTGAAAACAACTTAATCAAATTGCTTTGACATTATTTTTAGTTTTGCCAGATCTGGGGCAAGCTCTTCCATTTCTGTCTTTGACTTTTCTAGGTGTTTCGCTTGCTTAAGTCTTGCTTTCCCAATCCAAGGCTATTGAGTGAAACACAAAGTACCTCCTTTCTGAACATGGATGATCTTGAAAAACTGCTTAGTAACTTGCTAAAGTGGATTATATCAGTATGCAACAGAAATGTATCAAGTACTTGATGTGCCTGTTGACATTCAATTCTGTATTTGCATGTACATTTGAAAACTGGAAAACAAAACAAAAAAACAGAAAAACATTTCAATTGTTGGTACAATTTCTTCTTAAGGTTGGAATCTCACTCTGTTGTTCTCAGAAATATCTGGTATTTCAGTTTGAATATAAAAGCACATGCCAATGAAAATGCTTCTAAAACAACTACTCTGACCAAAAATCTGCCTGTTTAAGAGAAATAGTGTAATGTTGCTTGAGATGCCTTTCTAGCTGTTCATTAGATTTGGATTTTCAAAACTACATATTGAGTAACTGTGCAGAGCTTTAAATAGTGTCTATAAGAAGTGGCAACAGAAGAAACATTTTCACTGCTTTTACAGACAGCAGTACTGCTTATACTCCAGAAAGTACTGGGAGGGATTTTGTTAATTCTGCTAAAATACAGTACAAAGTTCTAGGCAGTCAAAGACCCCAAATCTCAATCTGGACCACACTGGATAATGATTCCCTATATAACCTACTGGATTAATCCACTAACACAGGCTGGGTGAAATATTTCTAAATTAGAAAAAAAAAAAGAACCAAAACATGCAAACACTTAAAAGGCCGTCATTACCATTCTTGACAATTGATCTTAACGCCCTCTTTTGCAAGACGACTAACGTGGTGTTGAAATTGCTGTAGCCTTTTTTTCCCACAAGGTAGCAGCACTGGAACTATGAATGAGCAAGAGGCTTGCGAGCCGATCTCGCCAAAATTCAGAAAGGACTGCCTGGTTTATTTACTTTTTAGTCTTCAGGAATCTGCAGCTCAGAATCAGAGGAAAAGCTTCTTAAACACCAGGACTGGGTGTAAACAGCAATTAAAATAACAAAATCTACATTTGCATTTTACTTTAACAGACCTGTCTCCTGCTGAAAAAGCACATCAGGGGACTTGAAACAACTGTGAAACTAAAATGCTGTGTATATAAACATATTTGTGTGAGTGTATATGTGTGTGTGCATTGAATACTGTGGAAATTTTGTCTTGTTACTGTATAGAGCAAACATCTTGTAACTGATTAGGAGTTTCTTTCTGCTTCCTCTTAACTGTCCTGGTTTCACCACTTTTCCTTATGCTTTTTGCTGCATTTATTAATTGCCGTTGTCCAAAAATGATCCTACAATGAATGAGGAAACCCTCTGGCAGCACACAGTAACTGCCGGGGGGAGGTGACCTCCCGCCCTGCATTCACTTTGTCCTACCTGAAAAATTGTGTGACTGTCGTGGTTTAACCTGACAGGCAGCCGAAACCAGGACAATAACCCACATCAGAACCTCCTAGTGTAAATATGGATGTATAGAGTAATGATTTGGGTTGGGTCAGTGTCCTGGTTTCAGCTGGGATGGAGTTGATTTTCTTCCTATTAACTGGTATAGTGCTCTGTTTTGGATGTAGTGTGAGAATAATGTTGATAACACACTGATGTTTTAGTTATTGCTAAGTAGTGCTTACACAAAGTCAAGGACTTTTTATCTTCCTGTGCCCTGCCGGGTAAGTGGAGGGCTGGGAGGGAGCGTGGCCAGGATGGCTTGCCCAGCTGGCCAATGGGGTATTCCATAACATATGACATCACGCTCAGCGTATAAGGCTGGGGGAAGAAGAAGGAAGGGGGGGACGTATGGAGTGATGGCGTTTGTCTTCCCAAGTAACCGTTACGCGTGATGGAGCCCTGCTTTCCTGGAGATGGCTGAACACCTGCCTGCCGATGGGAAGTAGTGAATGAATTCCTTGTTTTGCTTTGCTTGCACGCACGGCTTTTGCTTTACCTATTAAACTGTCTTTATCTCAACCCACGAGTTTTCTCACTTTTACCCTTCTGATTCTCTCCCCCATCCCACCAGGGGGGAGTGAGTGAGCGGCTGTGTGGTGCTTAGTTGCCAGCTGGGGTTAAACCACGACAGTCAGGTGTGCACTTCTGAGGCAAATCTCCCAATCGTCCCAGCATGGCAAGCTTTGCTTCACCCCGTGGAGCAGGCTTGGGGCACAGGAGCTGCACTTTGGGAAGATCCATTGCAGAAGCACACCCAGGGCACTGCAGCCGCAAATGGGCACACAGGCCCTGCGATCAGGCTAGAGTTAGTCAAAATTTAACCCGGGGCACAGCATGCATGTCATGGCCCCAGAACCAACCGTTTTGCCTACAGATGCACGCCTGTTGGTCCCCGCTGTTTGCTAATGTAATGTATAGCCTTAGTGGCCTAGATGGAAAGTTAAAATCAGAAGGGAAATTTCTGATAAGCTCACAAGTGCTAGTACAGTACAGGGGCAGAAATGATGGAAGAACATATCACATCACCCACATGAAGGTGTTTTTTTAATGTGAAATTGCAGACATCCTAGGGCCATGTGTTAGACGATATTTACTGGAGGGACCAATCTGTGGAGTTCAGGAAGGGACACTCAGCCATTTGCAGGTGGAAACGGTAAAAGTCTTTAAAATACTTTGAAATTGCATATTAATAGGGAAGCTGAAAAAAGAAACACTTCTCATTAAATAGAAGAAAATACATTAGGTGATGTGGAATGCATGTCTGCACATGTATACTTACAAAGAGTTTGACTCTTTTTGAGTTTTGACTCCTAAGGAATATACACATATAGATGTAAAATATATGTTTATACACACATACTCTTTTCTTATGTTTTTTATGACTATTCATATATTTTTCCTCTTTGTAGTATACCCAGGCAGTCCCAGGACCATTTCTCTTTGTGAAGGAATCAGGCAGCGCTATGGAATTATGTCTAATGTAGCCTTGAGTATTTATTCCTATTGTTGTCAACACAACATACACAATCTCTTTTGGGCTGCCAACTCTCATCTCTTACATCACAGAAATTGAATCATTTACCTTGGCCTAAAAAATTAACATAGCTTGCATAAATATATTTGATAACGTCCTTGAGCTTCCTGGTGAGACAAATAAAAACATAAAGAAGCAGGAACAGTGTGTCCTTTTTTTTTTTTAAATGCCATGGCATCAGTGACCATGTGTACTTAGCTGAAGTTGCAGCACTGGATCCTATCAACACACTAAATAAATAAACAGATGGTTGTGTGTGCAGTTGAACTAATGAACCCAGGTTTCCTATCAGGTTATATCTTGTAGTTCAATTCCCTCACATCTAATAAAATATAAGCTCTGCTTTAGTTTTTCCTGTCCTTGCAAAATGCCTTTCTCCTCTGTGGATTCTCAGTTGTGTAACAAGGGGTGAGCAATCTTCCCTGTAGTGGGGGCACTAATTCAGGGCTTTCTCTTTTAAAAGATCAACTAATTCAAAGAAACTTGTCAGAAGTTATTTCCTCTGTTGAATTTGACTGAGATTGGCCAAAGATTCAAAAATACTGGAGAGGATGCAGAGGTACAGTTACACGTGCACACACACAGACATGAAGACAGCGCAGCTACAATAACTGTTCTCCTCTGGGAACTACGCTAAGCAGTGTGTCTTTATTTGAAGAAAACAGAAGAGATCAGTCTGCTATTACCCATCTCCTTTTAACTCCCAATTTATTAATTTTTCATTCAGGACACTGGACAATTGTTCAAGGCAAGAGCAGCAGAGAATATTGACAAATCAGACAGTGAATGCTTCCCCTCCCTATGAGGTAAGGTATAATTTTGTTTATTTTTATAGCAAAAGGTTCAGGAGAATCCATACAACTTGACAGAACAGTAGGATTTCTGGCAGGCTGGTTGCTAGTCTGGTCAAAGGTATTTAAGCTTTCACAATATTTGGTGATTTATTAACAAGGTTTGATTATACACTTACAAGACAACTGTTGAAGTAGTAAGTATGAAGTGTTGCTAACACATTAAAAGTTTCTGTATTCGTTACAAGCAGTATATTAATCTCTAGTTGGGGGGACATTTCAGAAAGGGGGGTATACCACAAAAGAAAATTTGCAGAAGAATTACAGCTGAAGAATTTTATGTCAATTGTAAAATACCAATGCCTTCCATACAGAAATGAAAACACCAGTAAATTAAGCTACAACTTGGCTGGAAATAGCATGTGTCTTTTACTTAGAATGTAATGGTTCTCTCGCCCATTGAGCACAATTACTCAATAATAAGCTAGCTTTTCTAACATGACACAAAGTTCAAAATTTCCCAAAAGATCAGTCAAACTACATGGCCTGGTTTTACACAAATAGTGCTGTAAGAAGGCTGGTGTCCTATGCAGGTGTGTCAGCGTTGCAGTTCTGGTGTGCTGAGCTCATCCCCAAACGTCTGCTGGGGACCAGGGGTGGAGGGAGGCAGGATGTTCACAGGGTCTTACCACCCCAGAGCTGCTGACCTTCATGAAACTTGTTGGAACTTCAGTATCTTGACATCTTTCTTCTGACAAAATTGGCTGAAATTAAGCTACAGGTTCAAGAACTACTACTGGGTGGATAAAGTGTCATGGTATAGCCTGACAGAAGGACAGCACATGGACAACCCGGGGACATAGGCTTTGTCTTCTTAGGAACTAAGGCTAAAAATACACTAAAAATACTAAAAATATATGGGGCTAATCATTTTATAACAGATGATAGTCTGGACTTGCATGGTTTTTAAGACTTCAGGTACAAAGTTTCTTTTGAATTAGGAAAAAAATCCACGTGCAGAAGAACAGCACTTTTCTAAAAACAGTTCCTTTCAGTTTTTTAGAATATGTCAAATTTAGGCCAATTTAATTGTGCCAAATCTAGGTGAATTCATGTTTAGTTCCCCAGCTTAGAAAGCTGTTGTGTTCTGGCAGGTTTCTACATGCACGCAATAACTTCTATGCTTCCACGCTGCTCTGCCTGGGTAAAATGGCCACAGGTGAAAAGCAAATAAGGAGTTTGGGACCTGACAGGTGACCTGATTTTCACAGTTGCTACGCATCCGGGCAGTTGTAGACAGCAGTTCTCCTAGACCATTATTTTTGAAAACAGGCTACTTGTCTAAGGCTTGCAGCCTGAGATAGCCACTTTGGAAAACTCACTTTGGTTTTTGCATCCATAATTCTTTGTTTCAGATTTGTGCTGTGTTTGCCCTCTGATTAATTCTCTTTTTAAAATCCTTTCCTGTTTTAATTGGCTTATAGAAAGATTTTTGGCAGATGGTATTGAAAAAAGAAAATAAAATAAAGGTTCTTCAACAAATTTTTATTACCATTCCTGAACATTTGAAATACCATCAGCATAGAGATTCACATAGTCCTGTTCCATTTTAAAACACTGATGGATTATGTAACATAAAACAATTACTTATAGTGACATTTGTTCTTTAAAATAACTTTATTTTAGTAAAGTTTCCATAAAATTGAAGAGATCACCATCCTTGGTTTAAAAATCTCAAATTACAAACATATGAACAGATTACACTTTTTTTGTAACTAGGAAAGTCGTAGAATACTGAAACAGTATTCGTTTTTCCATCTTAACAAATTTCTACCTTTCTTTCAGGTTGTAGTTTGGTCTCATGTAAGGCTAGTTTCATCCTCAGGTTCTTAATAGAGAATTAGTTAGCAGCTGTAGTTATTTTAAAGGAAGTCTTTGTTTGAAGATAAACAGACATTAGACTGATTTACATTTGCTAATTTGCAGTAAGACTGAAAATTCTTGCGTTCTTGGTACCTGTTTAAGGTACTTTTTTTTTTTACTAGCACTTAGTTCACTTTTTAAAGATAATTAGTATGTTTTTTAAGAACCACATTGTGTTCCTTTGTTTCTGAGTGATATGGCTGAGGAAAATTCCAACTGTTGAAAAGCAGTTTCTTTCATTGCATAGACACAGCGGTTTCCATAATGGTTTCCTCGAGCTCTCATGCAGAAGAACATGAGTTTTACGCTTTTAAATTCTGGCAAGATATTGTGCATGGGCACCCTCCAGAAGCCTTCAGGAAGACGAATGGGCACAGCAGGTTGTCTGTGATGATTCTTCTTCCATTCAAGACCAAAAACAGGAGGCACAGGAGGCAGACCCAGAAATACACACTGTCATAAAGGAGAAAGAAGGGTCTTGTAAGTATCACCAATAAAAGTGATGTCTCAGATGGGATGCACAAGAAATACCTCCCGCACCTCGTTAAACCCAAGTTCTTCCATGACTTTGGGCAATCTATAATGGACTTTGGTGAAATCAGCTTTGGGCCCTTAGATGGTTAAAACTGCATGAAGCTATTCTGCCAGAACTGCTCCTCTTCCTGGCAACTGGGCGGGGGTTCTCCGTGATTTTGCAGCTTCAGGTCTTCACTAATGCAGGGGAAATACAGTTTCTCTAGGGCCTAGGAGTAGCAAAGTTTAAGTTAGTGAGAACAAGTAGCCAACAGACTGAAGAGAGACGCATAAACAGGTAAATTTGCACTTGAACAGCATATTCGAGCAATGCGTGAGGCATGTGCAGCAGGCGCCGCTCAGCAGCACCACCTGGGCTCACAGCCGGAGGCCCCGGCCCCGGCCAGGCCGGAGGTCCACCTGCCCGCCCGCTCTGGGGCTGCCAGGGCCAGAGGGCGGGCCCGGCCCGGCCCGGCCCGGCCCGGCCCGGCCCGGCGCTCTCCTCCACAGGGCAGCCGCCCGTCACCCGGGCGGCGCGGCCGGCGGCTGCGGCGGAGGCCCGTCCCCCTCGATCCGGGTATCGCCGCCCCGGGGCGGCCCCGCCGCCGCCACCGCCCCCTGTGCCGCGGCGGGAGAGCTGCGGGGCCGCGCGGCGCCGCGCCTGGGCCGGACCCGCTCCCGGACCGACCCGCCGGTACGTAACGGGGGCGGTGCCGGGCCCGGGGCTGGCGCTGCCGCCGGCGGCGCCCCCCTGCCGGGGCGGCCAGGGCTGGGGCGGGCTGCGGGACGGGCGGTCCCCGCGGGGAGGTGACCGCGGGGCTCCGGCAGCCCTTCGGCGCAGTGGGGCCGGGACGGCGGCGAGACGCCCCTCCGGGCGGCGCGGGCTGCGCTACGGCCTGACAGCTGGGACTCCGCCGCTCTGCAGTTGCGGAAAACCCGATTATGTGAGTTTTTCGCATTAAAACCACAAAACCCCCAAGATACGGAGAAGGTTAAAAGTGAAGGCTGTGGTCCTGCGCACGTGCCGATACAGAAGTGTGCCCCTCATGCCCCCCACCCAACCCACAACCGTCTTGTTTTTGCTGTCATAGCACATAGCCTTTTATTGCAGAATCTGCTAGACTTGTATCGTAACTTTGTATCTGCCGCATGCGCCAGTTATTCTAGCCTTACAGTTTTGTGACTTAAAAGCGAAGTCGTTTTGGGCAGAGTGGGAAAAACATCTTTAACTCCGTTATTGTTGTCTCACAATTTTAGGAGAGTGCAGAAATGTCTCCCTTCGAAAATAAAGGACTAATACTGGGCATAATGGCAGGGACTGCTGGAATAAGCCTGATGCTGATTTGGTACCGTAAGATTCGAAAACCTGGTGCAGCTGTGCGTATACCTGCCTTCCTAGATGTAGGTAACAGGCTTAATTCTGTGGGCTTGCAAAACGAAGCTGCTAATGAGCAAGGAGTAGTAATGGTTTTACACGGAAGGCAACTGCAGATACTAGAAAAATTGAATGGCTTGCTAGTAAGTGTGGACGAACTGAAGAGAGAGGTGAAATTTCTGAAAGAAGCTATTCCAAAGCTTGAAGAGCTTGTCCGAAATGAGCTTCAAGGGAAGGGGGATGTTCAGAGAGTTAGCCCATCACACAGAGCAACGAAGCGGAGAAAAGCTGAGACGGCTTCTGGTGCAACAGAAACTACCAGCTCTGAGGAGGCTGAAAGTGAAGGAGGGTGAGTCAATAATATTTTGTATATACTACAGTACACATACAGTCCAAATTGCATCATTACCTATGTGAAACTTTGTATTGTAAACAGGACCCCTTTTAAAGTGTTATGTATATTTTATATTTCTCTATACGCAGGGAAAAAAAACCCAAGAATTCAGATTAATAATTTTTAGATCAGAGAAAACTCTGGGTGACCATCTCTGAATCTGCACTACAGCTGCAGTTGGCTGAACGCCAAGCATAATAGAGATTTGTAAGGGTGCACTTGGTAACAATTTGATGCAGTATTGCTACATAGCTATGCAATGAGAGGCAAAGTTCAGAATAATGGTGTGATTTTAAAAGCTCTTCTAGTAAGAAAGTAGTCTTGTCTTGTGTCTCTGACAGAGTTTGTTCAAACTGTATGAATGCTCTTGTGCTTTTTGTGGTAATTGTCTTCTATGGGCCTCAAAGATGGGTTATTAGAGTGTTCTGCCTAAAGGTATTACATGCTATGAAAGCTATGTCCAAATGCAACACGTGTACAAATGGCAGTATGTTCATGCATGTGGCTGTTGTATACACTTTCTGGTGGCTTAAAAAGTAATCATGAGGGATTTAGGCTACTGACTCAGTAAGGTAGAAAGTTCCTGGTTTTGATCACATCTTGCAGTCCCATTGTGGTTAATGGGATCTTTTATACACGTGAGTTGAGGAAAATGCTGAAGGATCAGATGTACCTGGAGTCCAGGAGAAGGACTATATTTTTATCTTTTCATATGTTACCTGATATACCCTCCAGTAGTAATGTAAAAATGGTGATGACATTATTCTCCTGTAATTGCAACTTTGTTTTGATATAATCAGATTAGATACTTATAAGGGTGTGCTTATAGCAACTGAGGTTTTTGAACCATCTCCTCGGTGTGTTATACATACCTGTGTAGGCAGCATTATGTCTGTAAATTGCCTATCTTAAGTCACTTTTTTTCTTTAAAGATATATTTATTAACTGTTATATTCTGAAGACACCAACATGCTGCATATAATAGTTAATGGAATTCTATTTTTTAAGAGTTCCTCCAAATTTATTTTCAGTTCCTGTGGGCAAAATTTGTTGTTGTGTTACATTCCAGCCCACATGCTTCACGAGTCTTATATTTTGATACTGTATTTTGAGACCTGTCAGTTCTATTATGAACCAGTTCTTTAAGTATTCAGTATTGGCAGGGTTATTCAAAGACATTCCCCCTTCATATGGTGTAGAAACATTTCAGTTCTATTAGTTTCTCAGATTGTTTTATCCATTAGTTGGTTTGCAGAGGCCTTTATGTTATGCTTAAAATATTTGTAGATGTAGATAAGGCTAAAGGACCAGTTTATGAATAATCAGGTTCACAGACGCAATATAGGGATTATTCCACACCTAGCGTTTGAGAAGATCCTGTTTTCTGGTCAGGAGAGATGCGTTGCTGTTTGGGAACTAGCCAAGGAAACTTGTCTGTTCAGGTTCTTCTGTGTGACGAAGAAGCTGATGAGATGATCCAATACAAGTGATTACAGAGTGCAAGAGCTTTGAATGTGTCCTTAAGAGAGGCCTTCTCTGACAAGTATTTGTATACAGTCAGAAGGAAGGAAGATAATTCAAGGTTGTAGATAGTGTTAGTCATTCGGGTATGTGCTTTTCCAACACTATTTTTTAATCCCTTTTGAAAAGAGGTGTTTTTTTCCTACTAACACCTTGTACTTGATGTGCTTGTGTATCATCTCTAAATTTAAGATAATTTTATCTCATTTAGGAGTTTTCTTTTTGTATTTTTGTCTTCCTTTTGCAAGTGGAAATAGGTTGTTAATTCTAACGTGTGTACAGTTGCAACATATACAGCTTTTTCTGAAGTCTTATGTAATTTTAATGACAGTGGTGCATGTTCTATGAGAGTTTGCCATGAGAGACAGTAACAACACACTTTTTTTTTCCAGTTAACATGCATCACCACTTCATATGCTGTAGGTATAACACTATGTGCATTGTTTTATACTGTTCTGTGGTGAATTCCACACACAATAATGCATTCAGTTGCTAGTTTGTGCACTAGAAAAATATTTTTTCTCTTTGTTACAGATTAAACATTTTTTCACTTTCTGTATTCTATCTAAGGCACATGCAACATGTTTCACTGTCTCAGCAGTATTTTCATGATCTAGAAGATAGGATTTTGCTTGTGTTAAGCACTTTTGGTTTTAACTGACAAATGGGTAGGTGCTGGGAATTGACAGATGAAGCAATCTTAAAGAGTTTTATGGACTACATTGGTTTCAGATTTGTAAACTTCTTCCAGAAAAGCTTTTAATAATGCCTGGTTTTTCCATAAAATACTTGAAGCTGTCAGTCTCTGATATGGTCCTCACTGCTTTGATCTGCTCTGGTCATACTCTCAATGTCACTGTTGGTATTCAACACCTTGGGAAGAGAAGCTTTCTGTTTTGCCTTTCAAAAATTATATATTTCTGTAAGTGGAAAAATATCACATGCTTTTTAATAAATGAGATATATTTTTACATAATAACAGATAGCCTGAATGGAAGATTCACTGAATGGATGGGACACTGACTGAATGCTAAAGAGCCTACGGTTTCTAGTCTGTGCTTTTCTGTATTCTATTTTTAATAGTTTGTTTCAGTTTCCATCATTTACTAGTGAAAACCTCAATCTTTAACATTTGAGAATGTGTAACAAGCACTCATTCATTTACAAATACAATAAATTGTGTCTAGATGATCACCTGGGATGGAGAGTGTTACCTAATTCTCCTCTTTGTGATTTTAAAGCTGTTTTCTCTGATATAGCAGTGATGAACCGTTGACATCAGTGTCATGTTTGGCACCGGTCTTTAGCTGGCCTGGCATCCAAGCTTTTCAAATTACATTTGGCATAAGTCACCAGAAAGATTCACTGCAGTAAATCCTTTTCCTACAGATGTTTTATTTATATTTTTTCCTTGAAATAGTTTAAATATTCAGCAGGAAGAAACATTTCCCTTGCCTGCTTCTGCGTATCGCTTCACTTACCATTTCTTCATTTATTTTTGCTGCCCATTTGTTTTCAGTGCAACCCTCAGTTGACCCAAGAATCTGGTTTGCCAAACTTTTCCTCGAAGGTCGCTTATCATTACTGATGGATATGCATTCTGCTGGGTCACACAGTGCAAATTTGATCCAGATCAGTCTGTGACATGTAATCACCTTTCTATTGAATTAGCTAGAGTGGATGAGACGGTGTTTGTGTCAGCTTGTGATTTTTTAAAGTTGTCAGGGAGACCATAGGTGATATTTGATCTGTCTAAAAACTGAAGTGTTGTCAACAGATGATACCTGGTTAGGCCCAGTGTCTGCAATTTACAGGCAATCCAACACAGTTTTTGAACCAGCAAAGTCAGTTTATACCACAGTGGTGTTTTATACTTTTTTCTTAATGCAGTACTAGGTGCCTGGATTTACTGGACAGCTTAACCACAGTGTGGTGAGTCTCCAGCACGGTTTCCATTTGTTCTTTGAACTTTGAACAGTCCTTTGTGATCCAGCTGAGTCCTGTTGGTTGATCATTGCTCCTCGCATTCTTGCCACTGTTTTTCTCTTTTAAATAAAATCTATTGGTAATAAAGGTGAAAACAAGTTGACACAGACTGTAGACATTTTTAAAGTTCTTCCACTTTCTCAAACATTGGTCAATGTGTTTATCACATGTAAATTCTCACTTTTCTATTCATCATTTGATAAAACCTCTTGCAGGAAAATACCAGGTAAAACTGCTGATGTCAGTGTTGTTATATGAAATATTTGTAAAACAAACCATAATGACTCTTCCTCGTTTTTTGTTAATTTCCCTTTTGGATTAGTATCATCAGCCCTTAGACTCTTGGAGTTTTTAAACTGTGTTAAAAAGAATCTCCACTTCTGTTTGTGTTAGTACTGATTTTTTTTTTATAGTATTGCTCTTCATGACATGCTTTTCTAGAATGAGTAGATGTATAAGCCTGCTAGCTGCTTTGTTGAAGTCAGTTATCAAGCTCTTTTTATCATAGTTTTATATCAATAATATCTGTTACACTCTTATTTTATCCTTAAGTAGCTGGAAGGACTTCCTATCTTGTAATAAAGCTGGCTTCAGTTCAAATTGGTAAACTACAGCTTACCCAAGTTGTTAGGAAGAATCCTAGCTGTTTATTTTTTAAAAGTCTGTATTGCCTTCTTAACATGTTATGTTTTCATGCTTAAAACATTTCAGCTGTGATAAGGATCGAATAGAGGGCTAGCAAGGAAATGAATGTCATCAGAAACAAAACAGAAAAACATTCTTTATGTCTAGTTTGGCTCAATGTTTGAAGTGATATTTAGTGCTTTATACTTGATTAAATTACCTTGCTTTCATTTTACCCCCATAACTCCTGAGCAATGTAGGAGTTTGCCAGGGGTGCGTGTTTAGTGAGGTGGGAACTCATCACAAATAAGTGATGAAGCCCTTGGCTGTCACCTTGGTGCTTTTACTGTGGAAAATGCTGGGAGGCAGCAATGTCAGGTCTGGGACCAAAGAAGAAGAGACAAGGAAGAGAGGACCCTCTAAAGGTACTATGAAGTTACTTTTCTGAGGAAAGAAAGGAAAATTTTAGAGGAATGCTATTGCGTCTCGGGGCTAGTTAGCATGCCCAATCTTAAGCACTAGCAAGTTTTTGCACTTCCTTGGACATTTTGGTATCAGGACATTTAATTTCTGGCCTTCCCATGAAAAACACTTTTCACTTCAAACCAAACTTGGAGAGGATTTTAGACATTTTGTTTCTTTCATTTGACAATGGCATTCTTATCTGTTGGTTGTATAGAAACTCCTGCCCCTTAGTGTAGCTCAGTGTCTACTCATCTATGTCAGCAGGCACAGAGTTATATGGTTTGTTGCAGTCCCTAGGAATTACTGGCATTGCCTTACACTGAAAAAAGTTATTTACTGTTGTGTTTTTCACTTCCCACAGGTTCTTTTATAGGTATTTTTTGCCTTCTTTAAAGCATGCAATCAACAAGTAAATTGAAATTTATGGCATTCTCCTCAAGGTTTAAGATGGTCTGCTCCATATTTAAATTCTTTAAGGATTCATAAAGCAGATAAATAGAGGAGGTAGGAGAGAATTTCCCAGAACAGTGGAGGGGAGAGGGAGTGGGGAAGAGACGACCTGTCCTGTTTCTCAGCACAAATGTGGCCCAGAGATCATGTTTCTGTAGGAGAGGTGGGATGAGGAAAGGCTTGATGCAGTATGGTCTGATCTTAAAAGGTTATTCTTCCATGATATTTTATAATTAGCTCCTTATGGGTTCACATCTTCTGTTAGATAGTGACTTACTTCACACCTTTTCCATTTCAGTCTCTCAGTGAATATTCTCATGTGACTTATCTGATGTCATATGAATTTGAAGTTTGGCCATGACAGTTTGATACAGTGCTGCTGGAAATCTCTACTGGGCTTGTTTGGAGTGACAGGGCTTGGCTGACAGCCCAACCTTGGCCTTTATATTTTTGCTAGGGTAGTAACATTTTCTAATAATCACTTTTGTTTGTTTTCTAACATTGGGACAGTAGTGATCATAGAAATTTTAGCAGATGTTTTTGCAGCAAAGATAAAAATGGCATCATCAACATTGACTTCCAAACACTGATTCCTTACTTTCGTATCTACCTGCTTAGGTAGCATTTGATGCAGTGCCCAAATTCCTGTAACTAAGGAGTGTTATGGTTGCAGTATTGTATGGGAATTTGAAATTGCCTTTACTGCTTAGTTGTTGCTACTTTATATTATCTAGCGCCCTTATTTTAGGTCGGTGATTGCACAAACCCTCAGTGCATTTATCTTTTAATGGCGGGGGGGCATCCAAACCATGTGAGGAAGGGTACTTTCCAAACATACTTCACATCATAGGATTATGTATTGGATCTAAAAGACTGCCCCCCTCCCACCAAATCCCTTGCGCTTTTGGTCAAGTTGGTGCTCTTACAAACGCAGCCTATATATGATGTAGCTCTGCACCCAGTTCAAAATAACTATGGAAGAACAAGATGCTGTGTTTTTAAAGATGCTTCAGAAAACCAAAATAACTGTTTGGTGACTTACAAATAAAGACTCTGCAGGATACAACATAGGATGAGTCATCAACTTCAGCATCATTAAGATTATGTAAAACAAATCCATAGGAATCTATGAAGTTTCCATCTCTGCTCTGCTCCATGTTGTTTGTCAGTTTGAACATGTACACATGGTTCATGTATGTATTGTTTTATCCAAATGTATTTTTGAGTCCTCTTTCCTACATTATCGGGTTAATTTTGCAGTGAAACTGTCATGCCACATCTAGCACCTCTGTAGCTTGCTAAGCAGGTTACTTGTTCATTTACAGGCTGTAAGTGTATCTGCTCGTGTTTTAGTTCTGATCTCTTCTGAAAGTAATGTATTGAAAACAGAATATTTAAAAGCCATGATTATTAACCTCCACTGATATTGCTAACATTCTGTACTGGTTATATTTCTGGGAAAAAAATAGATTTTGTAAATTTTGGCTGTCATGGCCTACTTCAATTATTCAGTTGCTTAATATGTATAGTACCTTTCATGCTTTTTCTGCTCATAGTAACCATTTAAAAAATCTCTGAACCTGGCAGCTAATACTTTTACATTATTATTTCTCATCAGAACAAGATTTTCAAAAGTGGAAATGCAGAGTGGCTTTTCTGTCCATTTTTAGCACATAAGCAAAAAGCTACTTTTTAAAAATAATGCCATTCAGCTGCTTGCTCCTATATGAAATTGGAGGACCCTAATGTACGCTCAGCACTTTGGACAGTAAGGCCATCTGCTTATCTCTGCATGGTATTTATGGCTTTTGTAAATATTTCTTTGTCCTTGATTGCCTTGTGCTGAGTACTTGTGCACTAGGCATAATGAATTAATATAAGCTCTTTCCCAGTTTCAGATATTCTGACCTTCAGAATGTTCAAAAGAAATAAGTAAAGGAATTGATAACATTGATGTTTTTGCTTATATTTAGATCTTACAAGTGTTTTACAAAACATTGTATAAGTGATTCTTATAGCACTTACGTTTTGGTTAGCAAGCTCATTCCTGTTTCAAAAAATAGGGAAATTGAGGTAAAGAGTTGAAGAGGCCTATTCAGCGTTACAGAGCATGTCTTAATAGACATTAATGATTTAAAGTGTTCTGCATTTGAAACACAAGGATACATGTGTTTCTAATATGTATCTGCATTTTTTAAATTTTTTAAACAGGCAGCAAGACAGTGTAATTACTTCCCTGTTATGTTTGGAATATGATTGTGTCCCTTTGAAGATAAAGGTTTTGTAATAATAATAATAATAAAAACTCCTTTAAGTTTGGACAACTGGAAGAAATTGTGCTGCAAAATTTTTGCATTTGAATTTAACAATGCTTTCCCATTATTTTTTTTGAAAATATGGTTTTTTTTTTCTGTGATTTTAGTTATCTTACAGCTCATACTGATTCTGAAGGAGACTCTGAGGAAGAAGAGGGATGTATGAAATCACCCGATGCCATTGTGAAACCAGAAGAAGAAGAAGAGTTATTTAATCTTTTACAGCAGGTGGACAATTTGCACAAGGGTTCAGAGGATGATAAAAAGGAGGGCTTCAGGTTGCTGCTTGAGAAAGATGACAAGGTATTAATGGGTAAACTTAATATGATGTTGCTATTAACTTATGCTTTGCACTGCTTTTGAGAACTTCCTTAATACAAGCATTAAAATGCACACAGGAATGGAAGATGAAATTTCATGTGTGTTTTTAAAATACAGTGAAAAAGATATGTTTCAAGATGGTGTCAATATTCATGTTGGGTGAGCACAGAAGTTTTACTATTTTATATCCGATCCAGGCTCAATAACTTTGAGGCTTTGATGTATGTATTCTTGCATGCAACAAAGAAAGATCATGGGCTTTTTTCTACGTAAATGATACTTACTTTTTAGAATGGTCTATGTGAGAAAGTCCTGTGGAATTAAGTAGTAACCAGACCAAGTGTTCTCAAGAAATTGAACTATGAGCCTGTAATCTGCTTATACCTTTCTGGTGTACTTCATGTGAATTTTTCCTTTGACTTCACTGTACACATATGTAACTTCAGATCAAATTTCAAAGTGATTTGATGTGCAGTGCTTAATTCAGTGTACCAGTTTCTTCTGATTTGGCAAACATTAGTTCTGATTATATTTTCATTTACATATTGAAACACCCAGGAAGGTAGATGAGATACTAATTGTGAGCGAGTGTGGTGCTTATGGCGTACCTAAAGAAAGTATACATCATATCATTCAGGGATCTGTTTTGTTTTACTGGATTACCTTTTTATTTTTTATAATAAAAGAACTTTAAAACTGATTTATGAAATAAAGCCTCTTTAGACAGCCCAGGGTATTTCCAAAAGCTTTCTTCTCCTTTGGTGGTGAAAAATTAGTCATCTGGTTCTCACATAAACTAAAAGTAATATAGAAGGATGCAAAATAACCACAGATTTATGCCATGTTCTGATAACCTGCTTTAAGCATTATGAAAGGAAACGGTTTAAATCACATTCTGATCAGTTTAATTGCCCAGCTGTCCTCTACTTTCAGTATGAAAACTATGCAGACTTTCTTTGGAGACTTGCACGTGCTTATGGAGATCTGTTTGAGATGACTACTGATGCTGAGGAGAAGAGGAAATATGTTACTGATGGTAAGCAGAGGAAAAATGTTTATGTAGAATACCATCCAAGAAATGGGAGCATTTGTACTGTAATAATAATGTTTTGCGCAATAAAATGCCACGGTATACAACTTCAGTTCATTCTTTCCTCACTGGAGAGATCCAAAATTGGTGAAGTAGTAGTATTGTGGGTCACAGTTGAAGGCTGTTGACTCTGGATTGTGCCTTAAAATTCTGTATTCTGTTGAGAATCAGAAGGATACAGAATGTGAAAAAAGGCAGATGCTGTCAGCGCAGTTTCTTAATTACATCTTTGGGACAGCGAGAGCAATAAGTAAATGCCAAGGCAAAGTCAAGGTTTGTTTTTCTGCTTTCCTGTGGCAAAGGAGCGCTCCTGCATATCAGCAGCCTCTTTTGTGCTGATGATGGGGATGAAACTTTGTGAGTCTGGAAAAACTGTTGACCAGAAATAGAAGTCACGTGTGACTTGATGTTGCTTCCAGGCATATCTCCCCATGTGTCCTGTTAACCTCAACAAGGTTCTGATTTTCTTCTTCACAGCACTTTTTCTTTGGTGCTTTTAAAAGCATTGCCCTTTTTTTCACTGTCTGGATGAATATTTGCTAGAGGTACAGTTTACGTTTCCCTTTTTGTTTTGGGCCACCTTCTCTTTATTACAGTAAAACCTACATCTTCTCTACCTGTGTCACTGTCCCCCAGTCAATACGCTGTTCGTACAATAATCCTTTTTGCCTGCATTTGGGAATACTTCTCTCTCGCCTTTGTTTCTTCATTGCCTATCCCTTTTTTGCTGCACCAAATTCAGGTTTTATAAGTGTATTCCAAGTTCAGGTTATTTTGTCTTTTGTGACTCTTTTCCCGTTTTCTACTTTTTGTTCTGTCAGCAGCGACATCACCACTGACCAAGCAGCAGTTTTGGCTGCCGTTTGTCATCCTTAAAGGCAGTATCATGCCTTTGTGCTGTCATTACATATTCCATAGCCAACCTCAGTCCAAGGTCTTTGTCCCTATCCTTTTGTCATCTAAATACTCATGAAGACTTAGCTACTTAATTGCTACGGTCTTTGCTTTAGTAGCAACGTGGCTTCTTTGTATGGAAATCACCCAGTGTAGTGAGGATTATGACACAAACTAAATTACAACAGTAAACTCTGTTGTTGGATCCTTTGCTTTTACCAGTGACTACATGTAGCCTCAGTTGATGAAAGATAATGGCATAGCAAAAGACAGGGAGAGATAAAGAATGATGGAATGAAATTGGCTCTTAGGTGTTAAGTAACCAGCCTAGTTTGGCTCATTCTCATGAAGTGGTGGGTGGCGGCAGCCTTTTTCATCTCATTTTTTGGAAGTGATGCAGAGGGATTGAGACTGCGGGGGAGCTGGCAGTAGTTTCATGGGTTTTTTCATTCCACTGGGTTGGAGGCCTGTGTATGCTGTTCTTTGTTTTTATGAAGTTAACTTGCAATACAGAAATGTCAGTGTGGCTTAATTGGTTGCAGCTGAGACTTTGCAAACAGCAAGCATCTCATCTGAACTTCTTACTGGGAGCGTGGGTTTGATCAAATCACCTACTGTCATCTTTATTCAGTTAAAAGTGGAACTTAATGGAAGTCTTTGTGCTGGAAAGGAACTTCAACTAGTTCATTCCTGTACCCAAGGCAGGAAACAGCTTTGCTGGTTCTTCTGACAGGTGCTTCTCTAACTTGCTTTTAAGGGTCTTCAGTCTTACAGACAACACAGCCTCCTTCGGCAGTCCAATCCTTCCCTGATGTAGCTGCATCTGAATTGGATTTTGAGAGAAAATACCAAAATTGCACCCACATATATATATATATATATATATGCACATATTTATATATGTATGTATGGGTATATAAATAATGTAAAGCCAGGATGTTACATTGTCTGTCTAAATGTTTACAAGAACAGGAAGCAATTTTTTCTTTGCAGCTAGAGTATATCAGGTTGCTTCGTTCTTGGGAGTTGCCTAAAACATAGAAGAGTACAATAAATCCTTTAATATATTGATTTCCATTTACAGGAAAGATTAAAGCTGAAAAGGCTGTTCAGCTGGATGCCGGGAGTGCTGAGAGTCACCAGTGGTAAGTTTGAGAAAGTGTACATTTTTGCAAAGTTATATGTATTTGTCAAATCCAACAAAAAACCCCAGCTGTCTTTGGCTCTAAATAGTGCCCACAGCAAGTTACAGTTATCATTCTGCAGTTTAACATCAATTTCATAAATGATTTTTGAATATCTTTCCTAGTTTTATGGAACTCAATTATCATCAGTTGCAGCTAAAAATTACATTCAAGTATTCTGTGAAGCATTTACTATAGCATGTGAAACAACTCAATAACATACTTCAGTATGTACAATGAAATGTAGAGGGGAATATTTGCTTAAACCAGTGTATTATTGCTCAGAGAAGCCGTAGTTTTCCATTTACCTTCTCTTTCAATACTTCACAAAATAATGTCATTTGACCTCATATTTTGTCCTTTCTTTTGCTTGTAATAATCTAAATTCTAATAATTAAAAATAGACAATGAGAGGACTATGGAAGTTTCAATTAACTTCTCAATTTTTGTTTTATCATATTATTTTCCTCCAAGCTTGGCACTTGGATTAGTTTTGGAGACCCTGCCGGGACTAAAAAACTCCTTGCAAATGTAAATTTTTTTTTATCAAATCAACATTATCAGGTAAAAGATAATTCTGCTGAGTTCTAGCTGATAGTTCCTCACACTACAATTTTATTAATCAATTTTACTGAGCTCCTGATTTCTTTTCTAAAATTGTTAGCTTTTCCTTTCCATTTTGGTTTCTATGTTCTTCATTAATATTGTCATTACACATGTAGGGTGGGATTTCACTTAACTTTTACATATCTAAACCAAATCCTCCCTTCACAATCTAAAAAGAAGTAGCTGCTTCTGGAGTGCAGTTCATCTGAGTCCATTTTGCCCATCTGCATTAAGGTGAGATTAATTTCTCCTGAGGTTCAGTTGACAATATCTCTATTGCCCATAAAGTGAGCACGTGTCAGCTAGCTCAGGTTTAGATACTTGATTAGACACAGATGTTTTAATTTAATTAGGTGACTCTCTGGCTTGGTCTCTCTCTCCTGAACTTCAAAGATGGCTATGTTGTTGTTCCACGCTGTGTTCCTGTGAGCGTTGGCATATTTCTATGACTCTTTTTTTCCTGCTGTTTATAACAACTAGTGATCCAAACACCTGCTCTGTAACAGTGGGGTGCTGGAAGTGGTGTGCTGTGGGAATCTCGACGAAGCTTCACTGTCACAGACTGATTTGCATTTGCTCTTTCCGATGTCTTGGAAGTAACGATGATGCCTGCCTGGAGGTGAAGCCTAGGCTCCAGGTGGCTATAATGTGGCAGTTTAAGATAGGAGCCTTTGCTTTTGGCCTTACCCAGCTGCTTGTTAATTCCTATCAGCTGGAGATTGCCCCTCTGGCAGCAAAACTAACAGAAGAGGATCATCTGAGCATCACTCCTCAGTGCAAAGTGATTTGAAGCCCATATAGCTTGAACACCTGCTGAAAGCAATTCACAGCCGTTTCTGCTGTTTGCCTGACCACAGCCATGGTCACTTCTTCAGGATAATGCTGGTGTACCTCTCTCAGATAAAGCTATGTGTATAAACAACCACAAAATCCCATGCAAGCACAAGTCCTGCCCCTCCCTCTCTCCCTTCCTTCCCAGCCCACGAGACCGACAAAATCTCCTAGTATAAATACAACTTCACTGGCAGAAACTACACTGATAAAAGCTTACATGTTGTTCAGGGAGATGTAGGTGGTCTGCTAGACTTCAGATGTGAGATCCTGTACTGGCAGGCACATCTAGCAAGGGAAGAATTACGAGTGCAAGTTGACGTGTTCCAGAGGTTAGCTCAGAAAGCCTGTTTGAGAGGTTTAAGAGGAAAATCTTACATTTTGTAAGCTACTGCTTCTTGTAACAGGCAATGGATTTCTGTATGGTTTACAGTTTTCATCCTTTTTGTATCTGCGTTGCAAGTGAATGTGAGGGTTTTATCAGTTACTGTTGAATTGGTGGCTTTCTAGTGATGTAGATGGACACCACAGATTTGAATAGTTTGGTATAATTTTTTTTCTGAATATTTTATCTGCTTGTCTTTCTTTTCTGAAGTCTTTCTGACTTGATGCATAATTTTTAAAGTGTGATGCCCCATACAGGTTATGCTGCTCTAACTGAGGCTCTGAATACTGGGCAGAATGGACTTCCATGCTCTGGACAGACATTTGTATGTTTTTGTCTAGTCTGCCAACTGTTGTTCAGTCTGTGGTTCCAGTAGAACCTTTTCTGCTGTGCTGCTGCTTAACCAGATGGACTTGTTTTGTAACTGTACATTTCTTTTTTCTTCCTTGGTAGAGTGCTTTACACACATTTCATTGATTTCATGTTGATTTCAGACCATTTCTCAGGTTTATTGAGACCATTTAGGTTTGTAAATGCTTGCATCCCCTCCCAGATTACAATTTTATTTTAAAAGTGTTTCATTGTTTTGTGGGTTTTTTTAAATCATTGACTTCATTAGTGAAATTACTGGAAGATAATGGATCCAGCACAAAACTTTGTGGAACACCTATAATGATGCTTAAGTTCACATGAGCCTGGTTCTGCAATCATCTACAGGTGCTTTAATCGAAACGATATTTCCATGGTTAGATTTTGAGGAACATCAGGTAGGACAAAGTCAAAAGCCACATTAAGGTCAAGCTATATCCCATTTGTTGCATTCCTCTAATATTCCAGGCTTGTTTATCTTGTCAGAAAATAAAAAAATTTTTGTTTGACACTGTTTGTTCGCAACAAACTTGCGTTAACTGTTTTGTATGCTTCTGCACTTACAGAATAATTTATCCTGGAATGCTTTCAGGTTAGGCTGATTTGTCCATAACCCCTTTCCCCCTTTCCCCCTTTCCCCCTTTCCCCCTTTCCCCCTTTCCCCCTTTCCCCCTTTCCCCCTTTCCCCCTTTCCCCCTTTCCCCCTTTCCCCCTTTCCCCCTTTCCCCCTTTCCCCCTTTCCCCATAGATAGCAACTATGTTTGCCTTTTTCTCTTCTGCTAGGACTTTCTGCATTGCCCAGGAGATTTTGGTAGCAGCTGTATGTCAGATCTGGATTGTCTGAGTCTGGCTGATGCAAATTTATCCAGTTTATCTATACATTATTTTACATGTTAATCCCCGTGAACAGGAAATAAGACTTCAGAGAATCTTTCCTGTAGAAACTGTGCTCTCAAAGTTGTATGCAAACAGAATTTTGCCTAAAATCATAAATAGATCAGACTGTGTGTGAACAGAAAACAGTGCAATACAATTAAGGCATGAAGAAATAATATGTGAAAGTAATATGAAATCCATAGTTAAAAAGTATAATAAGAGAGAAAACAAAACTTAAAAGAAAAAATAGAACAAATATTTATACAAAAATACTAGGATCACTAGCGGTCACTTAAAGAAGAATGGCGTACCAGTTTTACCTAAGGTAAAAAAAAGAGATGAAGGGCAGTACCCAACTCCCAATTGACACCTAAATGTATTGCCTCCATTATATGTCTACATGTGAGTGAGGGACTTGTCCTCCACTTATAGGGGGTGGAGAGTTAACGTTTAATAGGCAACATGTGCCATCTGACGTGCCAGGATATTTGCATGGCATGGCAGATATCACACAGGACCTTTGGGGGTCTGTACCCTTCCAGGGTGGCAGCTGGAAGTGGTGGGAAAACCTGGGGCACCTCCAGTGGCCGTCGGCACCTGTGTCCAAGCAGGGATCCTGTGAATTGAACAGGGTCTCCACTGACTGTAATAGGAGATTAGATACAGAGATGAGAAGCTCAGCATGAATGCAAGCTCAGTGTGAAAGCAATGCTGTCTCAGACCAAAATCCTTCCTTTTCATCTCACTGCCAACACAAAATTTTCTTAAGCTGTATAAGGTAAATGTTCTTAGCCTGTGTAAGATAAGCCTATCTGTTCGTTAGACAGTTTTCTCATTTTTCATGTAAGGTTATCTCATTCTCTATTGGCTACTGATGAGGAAGCTGGCTTTCTGACCTTGCCTAAGGAAAGTTTTGGTTGATTTCTTACTAATCTGTACTTTCTTATTTCTGAGGGGTTTTGATATTTCCTATCAGCACAACTGAGGTTTTAACTCATGTTTGGTATAGCTGCTATCTATATTGTCAACTCATGCATTATTTCTAATGTTTTCTTAAACTGTTTAATAGATTATGGCTTACTAAATGAGTGAGGATTAAGTGATAGGCCTATTCTTTTCCTGGTCCTGTTCCTTGCTCTCTACTTACAGTTAACCCTTGGAGGGTAGGGGAAATATAAACGAAAAAGAAATTGAATTCAGCTTTGTTGGTTTCATCTTTTGTCATTTTTTCCTCATTGCTAATTGTTCTGTACTTTCATTTATGTTTCTTTTCCTTCTGCTGTATTTATAGAACCTCTTCTTATTGCCTCATATGTCTCTTCTGAGTTGCAATTTCGTTTTTATTTAGCATTTCTGATATATATATCTTTAAATATGCCACCCAGTTCTGAGATAGACAGATAGATAGATATCTCTTTAATACTCATCCAATATCCCTAGCTCAGCCATGTGCTCTTATTTTCACTTTTAGGGTCAATTACTTCTGGATTTTTAAGTCAACAGAGAACACCTCACTGGAGCTGAATTAGTCTTTAAAACTATTTCCTGCCTTTCCTCTGCATCAAAAAAGGTTATTTGCTGCTGTGCTTTTGAATATTGTCTCTTAATAATTCTTCTCTAGAACTTTTTATAACATGGCACTTTTTATGGTTTAGTTTTCTTCATTAGAAATTTACACCGTGCCTGTCAAACAAGGATTAGGGCTATAGACCTCTTTGAAAGTTTCTTTTGAAGCTTATCGCTGCTGCTTGAAAGCTCTGTTTACCGTATAAATATGTTTTTGTCACACCCTGACTGACATAACTGTTGCAGTAAAGCCCTAGTGTAGACAGAATTATACTGGCAAAACATCCCTTTTCCAGAGCAGGGTTTTTCCTGTTTTATGGAACTGCTATAAGCTATCTGGGAAAAAGAATGTATCTTTTGTGTCCACTGGGAGAATTTAGTGAAATGGTCTCATGAGCAAACTTGTGCTACTGTAGGCCTAGAGTTCAGCCGTCTTGCCTTACTTTTCATATTTACTTCAAAAATGCTATATATCTTCTTAGTAGGTCACCTGTTTTTTTTTTTTAATAAAACTGTATCATAAAATATATCAGCAATAAAACTGACCAACTTACTGATCAGAATACTGACAGGTAACCAATATTTGTCCTCAAATTAATTTGATAAAATATATGCAGAAAGAACAAAGCAAAATATCTTGAAGTAGTCAGTTGGTTTTCGTAATGAACTTTTGCAGCTGCAAATAATTTTCATATCTGAATCCAGATTTTTGAAAACATATGATCGTACTTAATATTGTAGTCACTAGTGAGATTAAAAAACTTTCAGATTTTTTGAATGGTCACCTCTAAAAAAATGAAGTAAATGGAAACACTGAAAAGGAAAAACATAGCTGTAACCTTTTATTATTTGTGTGATCACCCTAAAGAGAGGCAGAGTAAATATTCTAAGTGACTTGTTGCTTTGTTCAGCTAGTGTCAGTTATTCAAGTTGTGAAGGAACTTGCATGCAAAAGTTGGCATCAGCCAGTTACAGGTCGTCTTGTTTTTCCCAAGCCTCAAACAAAATCCTTTTTTGGGTCAGTGATTCCCGAAGGATAGCTGTGAATCCTCATGGCTTGTCTTGGACCATGGAGCATCTTTATCATCTAGATTTTAATTGGAAGGGCTCTGCAAGCAATTCAGTGCTATAGTTGCTTCGGATGGCACCGCTTTACAACTTTGCAATTATAGAAAACATAAAATGTAGAAGCATGTTTATAGTGCTTTTATTTAAAACTAAACAATCATTTTTAAGTTCTTTTGCAAAACAAATGAGTTTTTATGTTTGGGGGCGTTCGTGCTGTTTTTTCTTCAAGAGTTTGGAAGAGTCCAGAAGGCTTCTCTGCTGTTGCCCAGAACCCCGCACCTCCTTTTTTTGCTGAAGAGGATTTGTTACTGGCTTTGCAAAGAACAGAAAAGTTACTATATGTGGCCAGTGTTTATGACATTTACTTAGAAAGAACACTCTCTTTGCATTGAGCTTTGGTTTGTTTGCCACAAACAAACTTAGTGCTGCCATTAAGTTTGGGTTACTGTATAGAACTTAGTCCTGATAGGAGTCATATAGCACGTGTCTATTTGGATTGGAGTAAAGTTATCAGGTGAAAACCTAGTAATTTTAAGTGAAGACTCTCCCTGAACCACAGTTGCCCCCAGGACTTTTCTCTATCGTGTATATGTGAGTTACTCGGAAGCGCAGAAAGAAGTTTCACAAGCCCAGGGTTGTCCATGGAAGCGGGTTCCAGAGCTGAGGGTCTCTCACTGAGAGGGAACACTATGGAAGAGAATGAACTGGCTTCACCGAGAACGCGAATAATTACCACTTACTTGGGTGTTTTGGCTGACCTGTATTAGTAAGCCAAAAAATGGAGAAGTATATATCATATTAGCTTTTGTTCGTATTCAGAAATGTAGAAACTTTTAACTCTTGTGTCTTGTGAACAAAAGATGTTAAAATCACTCATAATAGGATAAAGAACTGCTCAGAAGATGGTTCCTAAGAAAGTCAACTACTATTTTGGCCCAACCGGGATTAAGTTTCTCCTGGATTAACTTTTAAGATTGAGCGATATTACTACCCAGCATGATAAAGTCAAGTTCTTAAACCCATATAACTTGGTTATTTTGCAGAAATGTGGGAAGCTGTGCAGAAGCAGGAAAAACGCAGTTCTTATGGAAGAAGAACTTTTATGTTAGGTGGCATGTACGCGCAAAGGGATTTTACACAAACTTCCTACAAAAAAGTGAATGTCATGTACTCTCAGTAGTAGAATTGTAACAGATAATTTGTTAGATTTGTAGGCAGCAATGGCATAAAAATGTTTCTCTAGTGAAACAAAACTGTTCAAAATTATAGAATATGTTGTAGGATATTATTACTACTGACAACTTTTAAAATTAAATTCATACCATGTTTCTAACTAAATTATTGTAACCTTCTGCCCCTAATTATGCCTTATTTAGACTTAGAAGAGACAGATACCTTACAAGCTACATCTGTTTCTATCATACAGTCTTATTTTTCAGGAGTTGATACCTTGTCGAGAAATACTGCTTTCAGTCAAAACTTGGTATAACAAAGTTTTAGGTTAGTAGTTATTTGTCCTGTATTTGATTCATGGGATGACCAAAGAAGTTTTACATCAATCTTTGTTGTTAATTATATTAATCTTGATCAATCTTTAAATTACTTATTATTTTGGCAAAAATAATTTAAAATTTCAAATACAGAAAGACAAATTCAGAAGTCATTTCTGAAAAGCTGTAACTTGTTCTGTAGTAAGTGGATCAGAGGGATGTGTAGCTTCTTGTGTATTTCTGGTTGAAGAGCATTTAAATGAGAGCATGGTGGAAGGTCATGCATTAGGACTGTATGGTTGCTGGGGTTAGTGATTAGATCTGATGGAAGGTCATGCATTAGGACTGTATGGTTGCTGGGGTTAGCGATTAGATCTGATAAAAGTCACTTTGTGTGCAAAAAAAAGAAATCACAATCTAGTGTGGGGTTGGATGGTTTTTTTTGTTTTCGACAGGGCAGGTCAATGGAGTATTTCAGTTCAGAAATGTTGTTGCAATGCCTCAGGGCATTTGTGGTCCCTTCTCCAAGTTCTCCATCTGTTGATCTTTCTTCTCAGTGCGCATTTCCCTCCCCGCTGAAGGGAGGTAGCAGATGTTGGCACTTGCATGACAGTAGCCCTTTGCAAGGGGCTGAGCTCAGGTCTGTAGCCCAGGCTGTGAGGAGGAGTATGATGCATCCACTGGGAAAAGGTTCTTGAAATAGCAGTGCATTGGTGAAACACTGCAGCATCCTCATGCAAGTGCAAAGGAGGTAGGTTTGAAATGTGAAAAGATGTATTTAGTACAAGCTTTTTGCAAGAATGGTCACAGAGGAAATAATACTGGCAACCTAGTGATCCCTATTACATTTCTGTCAAGGAGAATTGTTGTATTACTATCACTGAAAGGTATTGTTTCACTCTGTTTCCACAGTTGTGAAGACTATATCCTGCTAATTTCTTCAAGATTGTGTTTGCAGCTACAACAACTAAAAACGTCTATTATAAAAATAAAAGTTAAATTCCTGTAACACAGAGATTTAACACAGTTGTGGGTTCCACAGCCTCAGAAATGCAGAACATGGCATCCACATGTTCTACTGGTGAACTTCTGTAAATATGCATTAACAGCAGCATTTTTTTCCTTGGTTTTGGTATATTGTATGTGTTGCAATAAATTATTAAGCCAGAATTCTTAAATATCCTTACTTTTTTTTTTTTTTAACCAAAATATGGGTTTGTTTCCCATGTTTTTGGAAGCGTCACCTATGCAAGTGTGTGCTATATCTGATGTTTCCCTGGAGCTCAGCTTCAGTGCTCTGGTGAATTTTTAATATAAAAACTATATTTCTGCCAATTTCTACAATGTAGACTCAGTTGTATTCCAAGAAGAAGAAAAAAAAAAGAAAACAAAACAAAACCCAAACCAAAAAAAAACCCATGAACAAAAAAACACCTAAACACTTCACTTTGCACCTTGGTGCGTTTTAGTTGGCAGTCTTTCGCATTCTTAGCCGCTGCTCCCATACCACCCTTACCGCCATGAGGAAAGTGGTATCAAACCAATACTTTATTTTTCCATGGAAACTTAGTATCAGATGCATTTTTATAGATGATATACCATGGTAGGAAAGTGATACAATTTTAAGTATGCAAAACTCTGATCTCTAGAGGGGTAATGCAACAGGGGTCATAAACAGTAAAGTAAGTTGCAAAATCTCCCTACATAGGAATTGATATCATTGAAGTCAGATTAAAAAGAAAGCCTGAGGGTCTGGCTGCGTTGCAGAGACTGTCAGAATACGTAAGTGCGTGAAACTGGTGAGCGAGGGAGTCGATGGCTAAGAAGTAAGATGTGATGCACAGGAGACTGAGCCATGCAGAGATGGGGAGACGCAAGAACACATTTAGAACTGGAATGGAAGAGACTTTCTTTTCATTGGGCCTCTTTTGTGTTACCCACACATTAGCCTTTACTCGTACTACCTTATGTGTCAAATGTGTCTCGGATGAAGAGGAGAGTGAAAAATAGGTATGAAACAGATACATTAAATTCTTTGGTATTAGTGAATATCGCAAACTCTCCTCCCATTCACAAAGTCATACCAATTACAGTTAAGAAAATCTTTCATGTTGATACAAGGCTGCTAAAAGGGAGACCTAGACTGCTAAATGTAAGCCCTGTACCCACACGTTTCCAAAGTCTACATGAAATAAGAGGGTTTTTTGGAGTTGGGATACACAGAAGGGGATGTAGAAGAGTGAGGAACACTGGGAAGCCTGGGAAGATGGATGTTATTTCTGATTTTGGCCCTGTGAAATTTATCAGGGAAAAGGTAAAACTTGCTGTATTTGAGTGTTCTAATGTGGCTTAATCTTGATTTGAGACTTTAAATCTTTTCTGTAAATCCATCTCATATGGAATAAGCTGTGATTGCCAGAGCCTAAGTGTTGGTAGCATCTCTCTGCATTTTTGGTATTAAAATTCAAGCTTGCGAACGTGCTTGATGAAACTCACTGGATCAACCTCCTGTTCTTCCTTTTGCAGCAGGTAAGGTATCCCCCTTACAGTTTTATCTTGTCAGAGTACATACAGAAATTTTGGAACACCAGAAGGGAAAACGTTAATTCACCTTGATCTGGACCCCTCTACGTGAGGGCCACGTAGGCACTTGCCATCCATCTCTGTCAACTGCGGTTTCTTGTGAGTCTGAGTTTCAGTGACATCGTTTGTAGCAAAGGGACGTGGTGCTGACTTACTACTGGGTTAGTTTGGTTGTGTTTGTGCTTAGAAAAGGAGTATTAATTGTGGATAATTAAACTCTATGCTTCTACACTGTTTTCGGTAACTTTTCTTCCACCTGGAAATAACATCTCTTTATGTTAACAGAAGTACTGTGTCTGTCTCAATGAGGTTGTGATCGTTACGTTTATTCAGATGAACATGTCTGTGGCTGGTTTTTTACATTATCCAGGAGTAGCATTAGCTCAGCGGTTCAGTCACTTCCTTGCAGTGCTTAGTTGCTACGATTTTCTCGTTATTGTTTCTTTGTGAAGATATTGTAAGTGATATTTTAATCTTGATGTCCAAAGGGCGTAAGGCAGGCAGTGGCTGCGAGGAAAACCAGTATTGTTCTAGTAAAAGATATGTACGCGTTACCCATGTCATTGGGTATTTGCACATTATTGTGTGATTATTTTTTTTTTATTTATTTATTCCCCCTCCGTAATTTGGATAATAGCGCAGAAGGTGACGATGTAAAAAACCAGCGAGGGGCCCAGGCCCCGAGGCTGCCCGCTGCGTCCGAGTGTCACCACCAGGTGGGGCAGGTGACACGGGAGAGGGAAGGCGGCGGGGAGCGGCAGCGGGCAGCGGGGAGCGGGGCGCTGGCTGCGCCGTGCCGGCGCTCCCGCCTCGGGCTGCCGCCGCGGCCGAGAGCTGGGCCCTGGATCTGGAAAGGTGGTTTCGGGATTGAATGACAGGCACCAGATGGAAGTATTTCTACTTAGTTCCTTCCTCGTTTTCTCTGATCATTTTCTTAGTATTACCCCTCGGATCGGTGAAAATAACATTTGCTTTGTTTTTTAAGCTCTTTGAAAATTATTTAAAAAGCCTAAAAATTCTTTTCTGGGAAAAAAACCCAACCCCCTTTTTTTTAGAAATGAAATGAATATCTGAAATGCCATAGAACTCCAAAAATTAAATAATTAATTTATGCCAATTGCCTGCCTAGCCCAGTTCAAAAGTATAAAATAGGAAAAAAAATACTAATACATGAAAGACATTCTTATTTTTTCCTTGAAAAAATAAAACATATTTAAAATTAGTAGCTTAGCTTATTTTTCATTTGTTGAAAATTTTGCTGGGATTTCCCTCCCCAGAGATTTTAGCTGTAAGTAGAAGTTTTTCTTTGAACTGGTTTAAACTAAGGCCCTCTTTCTTGTCACGCACAGACAGGGAAATACTGCAAGATGCTGGATTAGCTTGTTCGCTTTTCATTGTTTTCTTTTGTAGCAGCAATCCGTTTAGCTATGGTATGCTGAGTTTATCTGATTAGCACTTAATGAGTGAAGGGAATAGGGGAAATGTTGCCTGAGTTACTTAAGCCTAATAAAGTTTTCAGTACCTTCCCCCTCTTTCTAAATACCTGAACTTTCCTGACCCCCACCCCTTGCTTTTTCCATCAATTGCAGCTCGTTCCCATATGAAATGCGCTCCCCCTGCAGCTTTGGTGCTGTGGTGCCATTAGCTGGATTTTGTTCAGTGCACATTGGTCACGACATACATCCTGCTCAATGCTGTTTGACGGTCTGTCTGGAGCTCTTATAAATTCAACTACTGTTGTTGTGCTGACTCGCATGCCTTACCTGGGAACACTTACTGACTAAAAATGCAACAACCTGTAGCATGAGTATTTCTAATTTAAAACCATTAGGTATAACTGTAAGCAATAAAATCATTTCTTTAGTTATGTTAGCAGTGACATTTTAATGAGGATTCACTGAGGCTTGAGTAATTACATTATATAAAGAAATTCAAGAAAGCTGAGGTTTAGTAATGCTTAAAAACTGTGTGTGCCATACAGATTGCGGGTCTGTTACCATAATTAACTCGATAAGTTTCTTGCATAATTCTCATGTTTTCCTCTGGACTTCAGCTTGATTTCCCTCTTTTAGGATTAATTTTTGTTTTAATTTGATATTGCATTGTAAAATTTTTAATACAAAAGCAAAATTCTGAAAAATTTAGAGAAATCATCTATATTAGTTTATGCTGCTTAAATATCTTTGTTAGTTTTATATAGAAATGCAAAGTTGTCTTAATACCAATGAAAATGGGTCCAAGGAAAGTACAATTGACGTCTGTGCAAGAGATTCCTTATGCATAGTAGGTTTTATAGCTCTTGAAGTAATAAGGAAAAAGCAGTAGAAGTTTAGGTGGAGTGTCAATATGACAATAGTGTTGCTTAGGAAATCTGAATCTTTATAGGTAGGGACCTCTGAAAATATTTTCAGTTATACCTGCTTAACAATACAAATTTTTAATAGGAATGATCTCACATTTCTTTTAGCACTGTCAGTGTCCCCAATTTATAATAATAATAGTAATAATAATAGTAATAATAATAATCTTAGCAATAGGCAGCTAGTAATTGCAGTAGTGATCCTGTTAGAGCAGAACGTGTATTATGTTTTAAAATAATTTTAAAGATATTAAAAGAATGCTAGAGGTTCAGGAATGCACCAAGATGCTTGAGAAGGGTAGAAGATGACTGTTAACGATTTTTGAGGTCTGCACAGCTTTCTGCTGAGCACGCCCCAAGGGTTTGCCTTCCTGGGTGAGGTGCCGTGGCTGGTGGTGTTCACGTTCCCAGTGCATTGCAATGCACAGCGCAGTGTCTCCAGTTAAACTGCTGTCAATGCTGGAACGGGTCTGGAAGTGTCGCACTCTGATCTAAATCGTAGAAATTTTGGAGGAAAAATCCCTGGTTTTCCACTTCACTCACAGCCCAAACAGTGTCATTTAAACAACTTCTTGTTTCCATTATTTTCTTTTGTTTTGTTTTTTTGTCTGCTCCTGGATATGTACAGCTCATGCCAAACTTCTATCCAGCCATCAAGATGGAAGAAAAAGAGGTGTTAATCTGTGAATTAGGTATTGAAATCTTTTGTAATATGATTCAAAGGTTTATTTAAATCATGAAAAGTATGTGTGTGTGTTTTTCTTTTCCCCTCTCAGGTTTGCAATTATGTGTGGCTATATGTCTCAGTTTGAAAGTGTACAAAACAAAATCAGGAATGGTTATCTCTTTAAGGTATGTTTTTGTAGGGTTTTGGGTTTTTTTTAAGCTATTCCTTTAAATTATTTCCTTATATAGTGTCTAAGACAGATTTGTCCAACACAGTAATTCAGCCTCACAGGGCTATCTTGGTGCCGATGTTAAAGTGAAAAAGTTATTTTTATGTATGCAAATAGATGATATGCTTACAAAATATAAGAACTGAGGTAGGATTCTGGGAACAGCATTAAGATTTCTGTTTTATTTTGTAGTTAAAGCAGGGAGGAAAAGGGAGTAACAATTCTGTTTAGAAAATAAAAACAAATGAAATATTAAGTGATGAACTAACACAGTTCTGTAATCATCCTTCATGCCACCCTTAAGAAGTAGTATTTGTTTTAACATTGTCCTTTCAAAGGTAATTGTGTTTTTTAGAGTTAGCAGTTTGTGTTACGTGTGCTGCTCTCCCCCTCCTTGTCCTCGGCATTGCTTAGGCGCTTTCCATCCCTTGCCCTCCGAGCCGGCGTCCCCCCTTTCTGGGTGTCAGCGAGAGGCAGCAGACGTGTTCGCTTCCCAGGGAATGCCCGGGATGGGTCTCTATCACATCATGTCCATGTTAGGGCTTGGGGTGTCGCGGAGCTTTCCTGTGAGAGAGCATTAATTACATCCCAGCTGTGCCAAGCGAGCTAAGCCCCGAGTGTTGGGGCAAGCTAGGAACGAAGGGAAAATGACAAACAACGCAAGTGCTGCAGTTGTTTAAGGATGGAGTTTAAAAAGAGCCCGCAGTGTTAGCAGTAGCCTTTTCAGGGAGGTTTTCCTCTTCAGAAGTAATTACTGAAATCTGTGAATCATTTGGAAATGGATTTGGGAAAATAATAGCATGAAAACATAGCTCCTATCTGAATAGTTTGTGGACAAAATGATAGAATAATAGGCTCTTAGATTGGTGTAACTCAGCTATTTTAGTGACTGGCTTAATTAGAAAAACAGAGATATCTGGGGGAAAAAAAGAGAAACCTTAAAAGTTAAATTTATTTTGAGAGGCAAATGGTAGTTAGGGGTGAAATAACGTATTTCTTTTTTCTTCAAACTCAGGTTGAGCAATAAGAGCTTTCTTTAGTAAATTAGAGTGAAATAAAGATACTTATGACCTGTAATGAAAATGGTTTTGCACCTCATTAGATGCTTTCTAGGTTTTATGGTTGCACTATAAACAGAGCCATTTTATTTTCTGAATTTCACATTACAGTAACAATTTGCTGTGTCATGTACCATTTCATTGGGGCAGTCACATTCCAGGGTGGAAGAGTCTATGCTTCAGTGATGGGTGCTAGCATGTAAGATTTATCAAAGAGAGTGGATGCTTTCTCACTGATTTGGTGTGTGACAGTTTCCTAATACTACCTGTAAATAAAATGAATTTAATTGAAGCTGTTGCCTTTTTAAGACAAAAGTTCTTGAGTTCTGTGATTGAACTTTAGAGCTGCTTAGTCATGTGCTAAATATAGCATGCCTTCTTGCATTGTCTGCAAAGTTGCTAAATAATTTTGTTTCCCTCCATGAGGAAGGGGTTTGCTAGTTAAAATATTTTTAGGTTGTTAGAAGAGAATTGCAGCAGAAGAGAATTTCTGAATTTGTTTATGATTTGCAGCAAAATTCTTAGAATGTAAACACACTTGCCAAACAAACATCTAAAGTGACACTGATTTTCTTTCTAATAGGAGCACCTAGACAAAGCAATTGAACTTAAGCCTCAAGATCCTTTTTTATATTACCTAAATGGAAGATGGTGCTATTCAGTAAGTTGTTTTTTAATCTAACATATGAATTGAGTATGCTGAAAAATGGTAATGCATTTGAAATGAAATAGTGGGACTTAAGACAAAGTAGGTGTTTATTGAAGTAGGTGTTTTGAGCTAAATGAAGCAGTACATTTACATTTCCTGAATTAATTTCCACATGTGTGATGTTAACTGCTGACCATTCCTGTCCTGTACATTAAGCAAGCTGTGCTTGTATGTTCCTCATTGTTGTGTTCATGTTTCTTATCTGAATGTATGAATGAAAAGTAACTGATATTTGGAAGGGAGGAAGGGTGACCTCTGGTATTGTAAGCCTTGATTTCAGTTCTTTATTCTGCCACAAACTTTCTGGGTGACCTTGGGCTGGTAACATAGCCTTTTGGTAACTTTATTCCCCATCCATAACTGAAGTTAAAGGCACTTACACGCTGTGGGATTATGGCTGTGGCAGCAAGGCTACCATATCGGCTTGGTAAATTCCAGGAGAATGTCACAACAAAGATGCAGGCATAAAAATCTGTAATTCACCAAGAAGTTTTGCAAGAGATACAATTTGTGTTATGCCAACACAACAGGTGCTCTTAAATATTGTGTTAATGACATAGTGATAAGTAGTCATATACGAAAAATTAAAATAATTGTTTTACAAACTTAGCTGTTGATTAATTTTAATTTTTTTTTTTTTTTTTGAAAAATGGTGCTTGTATTTGTAATATGAGAGTTGTCTTATTCTTAAGCCCACATCTTTGATGGCTCAGATGGCTATCCTTATTGCTTTATCTTTAGTGCTGTGAGGAATCTTTCGTCAGAAGAAAATGTTCTTGCATAGTCCATGCCGTAAAAGATCACTGGGAGGCTTCTCAGAATAATAATGCGCAGTGAATTCCAGCCCTGCCTTTTTCCTCCAGCTACTTCCAATGCTACGAAGTGCCTGCAAACTGGAAAGAAGGAGTTGCTGTGATACATTGCAGCCTTTGACTTTGTCTTTGTCTGCAACAAGACTTAATGCAAAGTAATCTTTCAGCAGTTTTTTCAGATCGTATATTTAACTTTCAAAGATCTTTCAGCAACTACATTTTTTCTCAATTGATTTGAATAAGGAATGACACCAACTTTTTCAAAGAGCTTTTCATTTTGGTTTTCATCATACTGTATTCTTGATTATCAACATTAGCTATGCAAAAGTGAGTTGCTGAAGATTGTCCTATAGTATGCTTGCTGTCCTGCCTTTGAAGAGCATCTCTCTCACCGGTGATTCCTTAAGCATTTTTATACTGTACGGTGTCCAACAGCTGACTGCAGCTTCCATTTCTGTCAAACACTCCCAGATGTTTTTCATGGCTTATTTCTCACTTGAGCTATCGCTTTTGGAAAATTTACATGTAATCTCAGTATACCTCACTTTGTTCTTATTGCACTGGTTTTTTTTTACTCTCGTTTCATTTTAGTGACAATCACCACTTCCTGACTAATACATGTGGTTTGTTGCGCTATATCATTACAAACTCATGTTCCACACTTGCAGCATCTATGCAGGGCTTTCGTACTGAACATTAAAGCCACAGATTAGCACTTGCTTTAGGGTATGACCTGACCTGCATTTTATTAAGTGAAACAATCCACCTAAACAGATGTAGCCACTGAAATACTTCAGGATTGGTCCTTTTTTTCTTCTTTTTTTTTTTTTTTTTAAATTCTTGCCTTCTGTGACTGTCTTGATGGCCACAAAATAGTAACTGCAAACACTTAGAACAGATTTTCATAGTACAAATAAGTGCAAATATAGGACTGAATAACATTTTGTTTTAACTTCTGGGGCTGTCAGCTCTTAAAAACTTTCTGTCATTTGGGAACGTTAGTTTTGGGGCTCTACTATGGAAACTAGGTCTTAATCCTAGCCCAGTGAAGTTAGTGATATCCTCATTAGTTTTAGCAGACTGTATGAATAGGTTTCTGTGCTGATCCACTAATACGGGTTTTGGTCATGCATGTCGATAGTCTTAGCAGCTTGTGGAAGATGTGGCAAATTCCTTGGTCCTATTCTGCAGACCGTGGTGTTTCATGCTGTGGTAATTATCCCAAAAGTAGACTGTTGGCTGTGGCATTGATTCCAAATACTTCTTCAGAGTAGGGTTTATGATAGGGATTATGTATTGAAAAATACATTTATCACTTCTCTATGCTGGTACCTGTAGATGGAGTGATAATGCTCCTCTTAGACCTTCTGTTTTTTCTGTTTAGTCTAGATGAGGTTGAGGCTGGGAAGGCTGTGTTGTCCAATGTGAGGAAATTAAAAAAGAAAAACAGATGACTGAGGAAAGAAGGTTATTTTTTATATTTAGCCTAGCTGACTTTGAGTTCCAGTAAGGACTGGCCACAATATTTGTTCTTTCACAAGCGTTGCTTCCAGGGGCATTATTGTCTGGTTTTAGTCACATATTCTTCTACTGAAGCAGTGTAGTTAAAAAAGATAACTAGTATTTGATACTTTCTAGGCTTTGATAACATTTTTGGGAAACGTGATGTACTTAAGTCTTCCTAGTATAGTCAGACGCTTCCCATTCACTCCTCATTTAATGTTGGGGGATCTTATTACTATCTTCTAGTGCTGTTTTTTGGGGTGACACACTGAAAAAAATAGGTATAGCATAAGAGACTGCAAAAGGGAATGCTTCAAGTGTTTTAAATCTGGGCTCCAGTTCATTTTCACAAATGAAAATCAGTTGAACAGACTTTTAGGTAAAAAATATAGTGGAGGCAAATGGAGAAGATTTATTAAAGGCTGAAATCTATATCCAGAGACTGCATGCTGTACTCATAAAACTATTTGATTTGTAGTGTTTTGCCAGCATGTGGCTCTGACTGCCATTTCTCACCTTCCTCAGTGTAACACAGTCCTTTGCGAAGAGCAATGGTACGGCAATGCCAAGTTTCTTACTCAGCAGTTATTCTCGCTGGGCCAGATCCGAAGCTGATGCAAAGTGTCATAGCACTTTCCAGCAGGAGGGATGAGCTGGATTTTCACTGCCTCGCAGCAGTGGGGGTTTGTCTTTGATGCAGAACCAGTGATAGTTGTGTGCTACCTTGTCTAAAAATCAATTTTTGCTGTTTCTTATTTCTCTTACCATTATAAAGCCATTGGAGGTATACAAAAGAGGAAGATTCCGTTCTGATGTGTGTATCATCTCAGCTTTGTTAGAAAATTACTTCTGGTATCACAATCAGGTAGGCAAGATTTTCACCAATCATTTCATAGATGTCATGATGGGCAAAATTTTGCCTGTGAGACCTGCTGTGTATACAAGAAGCCACGTATAGCTCTCGTTTTTTGTTTTGTTTTGCAGAGGTGACAAGGGGAAAAAAAAGCCCTATTTATTTATGCATTGAGCAAGCATAATTGAACACCACTAGTAATGGATAACTGCAGAACCCTACCAAATGTTATTTGAATATTCCTTTTTCCAGAGCTGTACAAACTTCTTCGTAGTGGTAATTTTTTCCGGGGTAGCTTTAGTGATAATGTTAGGAAAAGGTGATTACCATATAATTCTAATGAAGATACTTTAAAATATCTAGTAAGCAAAGCAAACCAGTGTTTAGTACGTAAAAGAGATGTTACTATTCCAAAGGAAAACAACTGCAGCAAAATAATTTTCATTTAAAATGTCTTTGGTAGTGGACGAAACTTTTTCTTCTCAGCCTTCTGTGACAAAAACAGGCTTTGTACGTATCTTTTAGGGAAGGTTTAATGTTTTAAGTACATGCTTGGGTTAGTTCATATGATTTAAAATAAGTACAGTGTTTAGAGCATTTCAAGTTTCAGCTTTGTTTTTGTTAAGGGAAAGTGAAAACTACTTTGCTCTTCAGATCAGCAAGAAATATTTATTGGAAGTGAATTTATCTGTGGTGCATGATGTATAGGAATTAGTTTTCTTTCCTTAGAGTTTTGGGCGCAATCATCTGATAATCCTTTATAATTGTGTGTTTGTGGGGTTTTTTTAGTGTTTAATGTTTAGAATAGCTTTTAAAACGGAGTACCTATCTAGTTAAGACTCATGGCTACTTGCCATTACAGGACTGACACAGAACAGTTAGCGTATACTTGTGAAACTGGATCAGAGCCTCTGGTAAATGCTAGTGGGGTGTTAAAAATTAGATCTCTTGGGATTTTCTTTTTGCAGGTTACATGCCATGTGTTGGATTCATCTCTGGTGTATCCCAGTATCTGTTTGGGTTACATCAGGGAACAAATTGACCCAGTTCCTTTGTCTCTGTGCTCTGTAAGTCTGCTCCCCTTACTGGAAAGTGAAAAGCCCAGGGAATTCAAGTTGGATAAATGCCTAAATGCCTGTGCAGACTGTCCTGGTTCCTCAGCTGGCAAGAAAGAGAATATTTGTGTTGGAAGCCAGTATTTTAAAACTGCTGTCCAGTTACTTAATCTCTTCCAGAAGTCAAAACATTGCAAAATTATTTAATACAATTTTACATTAATATATTGTAATAAAAAAGAAAAAGAAACTCTCTGGGGATATTTAAGTAGGTGCCATTAATATTTTACTGAAGTTGAACCAATGGGATGATTTTCCTTTATGGAAGACAATTGTGTGATCTGTCTTCAGTGAGCTATTAGCAAGGAGACATTGGAGGAGGAAATCCTTTAGGGCTGCATGTCAATCCTGGCTGAATTTTCAATCCAAGTGGGTTAGTTTCCTTGGTACCAATATCCTGGTATTTGAAAAGAGCTGTCAATGGGCAGGGTTTGCATCTCATCAAAACCAAACAGAAGACAAAAACAAAAAACCAAACTCCAGCCAGTGTTTTAGTTCATATGTGATTTTTGCTGATCCTAGGCTAAGGAAGAGAAAGGGGTGTTAGGAAATCCCTTTTCCCAGTATTTAGGGGAGAACCACATTTTCTGCCTTGGTCTTCAGAGGCACAAGAGGCCTGATAGGAGTGTGCTGGGCACAACCTTTACGGTCAGCTGCAGTTTAGCTCTGTGGGTGGCTTTCTTCCATCTCTGGTATTAGTAGAGATTTGGGTAGAATAAATGGATGCGAGCTTGCTGTTTGACAGATCTATAGGAGAGATTGTTTGAGACAAGCATCTCTGCTAGCTTTGGGATACTGAAGAATGGCCTCCTCTCCTTGGCAGAGGCCAGGCTGCCATGGTGACCCACTCCCCTCCAGCCCTAGGAAGGTTCAGGAGTTGGCTGATGCTCCCTCAGGCCCTTGTTTTTCGCTCTTGAGCTGGTGGGACTAGCTCTCCTCATGTATGGCAGCTGGGGAGCGATGTTCGTCAAGTGACACAATACATTAAAACCTGATATTCTGTGGAAACACAGTGTTCCCTGCAGTGTTCTTGTGAATTTTTGGGCTTCTGGGGGGACTGACGTCAGGGCTTGGGAGACCTAAAAAACCAGAAATCACTTAAGGTTTGGAAGTCATCTGTAGGGCATTCTTTAATTTTGTTGTTGTTGTTGTTGTAGCTGTTACTTGCTGCAGTAGCTGTTTTTCTTACTACTTTCTGCTGTCCTATACCATTCTTGGAATATGCATTAAGTGAATTCATGGTTCAGCTGAAGTTGATGACAGTTACAGTCTCTCTGTACTTGATTTTGTATGGACCTCCAGATGTGTTTTGCACTGTTTGGCATAACCTTGACTGTAGAAGTCAAATTTGCGCTACACTAGAACATGCTACACCAGGGTTTCTGTTGCCTGTGCTTGCTCACACACAGAGAATGCTTAATAAAGTTAGTTGGCGTAGTAGGAATGGTGTTTCCATTTCACTGAACATGGCATAAGATTTACTCTAATAAAGTTATTTCAGGTTAAAGACTGTGCTTGTGTGTATTTAGGGGAAGGGTATAATTTCCTGTTCATCATTATTGCTCCAGGACACAATTTTGTGTCTTGTGTAAAACAGGTCTTTTCCATTTGTCACACCTCGGTCTTAAGGGGGTGCAGGCTGACTCGGTGGGGCGTGGTTAAGCTGTTGTGATGGGATTCACCTCACCTGTTTTTAGCCATCCACAAGGTATAATTGTCTATGCTCCTTTTGTAGTTGAAGGAAAGAAAGAAGAGAAAGAGAGGAGTGTTCATCCTAGGCTAATGTAGGCAAAGAAGAATTGCCAACATATATATTGTTTGGGCTTTTTAAAGTTTGAATAATGCAAAGCAGCACCCAAGCCAGACAAAATAAGGACTAGAACCTCAGTAAATCAATTCTGATTAAATCTTGTAAGAAAATAAAACAACTGCCAGGAAGAACTTGTGTTTTCCATAGGTAATTACAAGTCCACATGGAAAAACTGCAATTTTGTTTCCTCACTGTTGCATAACAGCAGACACGTGTGTGGTAATTGTATCTGTGCAGTGCATGTGTATATCCAGGGTGTTGTGTGGTCTTGCAGAGAACAGTGTAAGCATATACCTTCCCTTTTATTTTGTTTCCCTCTCTTCCTCCCTCTGTAAGCTACCTCTATCTTGATGTGATGGACCTAGAAATATAGAAACCTAGTTCCTCTTCCAAAAGAATAAAGAACACTGCAGCAGTAGATTGGCATAAAGAAAACAATACTTTTGCAAAAATCCTTTTAATATCTCTTGCAGAATATGTCTCAGAAACTATAGAGCAGCTATATGAAATGAAATGTGTGAGGAAATGAAATGTGTGAGGAAATTATATACATACATACCTACAATTTGAAGTTTTAACCAGCATGCTGCAGTTTGTAACGCAGTGTGAAAGCCCTGCAGTGCAGAGAGGGGAAACATGTTGTTGCTTCAATGAATAAGAACTCTGGGATTGCTGGAGAGCTTTTGTAAAAAACACTTTATTCCCTTAGAAGAGGCTTCAAGAGTGGAATATGTGAGAGAGAGGGAGAATGAAAAAAAGCTTTATATTCTTAATATTGTTTCTCTCTGGAATGTAATTTTTAGTGGTTTTGTGTGAAAGACTTACTGACGGCATTTAACAAATAAGGCATTGGACCCCGAACAACCAGCAAGACTTGACCAGGATGCCTTCTGTCTCCAAGCAATGTTGTTCTTACGTAGCTAGAGTCATTGGGACCAGATGTGAAAACATGGTCCTGTGTGTTTTCCTGTTGCATGGTAGCCTGTATTTGTACTCTTTGCAATGGTATTTTTAGGGCAGTTTGCAACAAGAAATACATAGAGCTTGATGTTCAAGCTCAAAAGAGAAGCATTCTGGTTGATGGCTGTGGATATGGATGGATTCTTATATTTTCCCATAATTAACTGACATCTACTGGATAATTGCTGGATTTAGCTGGAGAAGGCAGGAGGAGCAGCAACAGCCCTGAAGAGATTGGGAAGCCAGGGAATGAGGCGGGAATAATCTAAAGCTACCCAAAACCATTTTAATTTTTACAGCACTAGGACAGACTTGAATTCAAGGCTCAACTCTGTTATATGAATTGCAGCTCCCTCTGAAAAAGAGATGTCCCTATATCTGACTCATATCCAGGTCTCCGATGAGAGGCTCTCTTTCTTTGCCTGTGTGTATTCCTTCTCCGTGTTGCCTCTACATAGATCAGGCCAGAAATTTCTAGGAAAACACAGAACCTTTTTTTTTTTTACCATTTTTAAACTCAACTGTACTCTGTGAGCCATCAGTGCTGTGGTTCAAATACTGATGTGAAGGAATAAAGTCCTGACTTTTCTTTACAGATGTAGCAGAAGTGTCCAAAGGAGGGTGGCTTCACTTCTCCATTTAAATAGGCTCCAGTTTCGCATTAAATGTCTTAGCAGCTCCGTCCTTCGTTAGAGATGTGAGGTGTGTTTCGCCAGGCTAGGTGATGGAGCCAAATACCTTATGGCAGTAACCAGAGCAGTTTCTGTCAGGTGTCAGTACATTGTGTGGCAATATGACAGTTCCCTGAAGTCCTTTTATAGCAGCCCATCTTCCTGAAATGAGAAGAGGTCTTTGGCAAGTGTTATTTGTCAGATTTGAAGAGGAAAAAATGAAGTCTGTTTCTTAACAGTGGTTGTTGCCAGCTTCTATGTAATAAATGAACTTGTTTTACAAGCGCCAAAAGCACTCACATTTTGACTGTAGCAACAGCTTTTCGTAATGTTGAAAAGTAGTCAAGTACATAGACTATCATGCTAAGCTGTCTGTGTCATGAAAACCTTAACAGATTTAAAGCACTATTTCTAGCCTTAGAAATGGCAAAGTCTTATGAAACCTAAACTGCACTTTAAGCTTTGTATGTTGGAATAATCTCGTATCAATGATGTTGGTGTTTTGTCATGTATTTCTTAATGTGTACATTTTCCTGTTAACAGAATTTAAAACCAAAAGACTATGCTTTGAGCTGGCAAATCGACAGTATAAAACATTCCTTTACAGGTTCTTTTGCAAAATAGGTTGTATTAGTAGTACAGTGGCAGAGGACAGTATCTACTCTGAAACAAAAGACTTCTGATTTTTTTTTTTTTTTTTTTTTTTAATTATAGGTAGCTCAGTTGTCTTGGATTGAAAAGAAAGTAGCTGCTGCTCTCTTTGGGACTCCACCAACTTCAACAGTAGAAGAAGCATTGCAGAATTTCCTTAAGGCAAGTCTTAGCCAAGGGTTTTCCTGTGAGACTGTTTACCAGCTGCTATATGTGACTGTTGTCAAGATGTCTGCTCAACAGATTATGTTCAGTAGCTATAAATCCAGGGCCCTCCTAAATACCACAGAGCTCTCTACTAAAATATTTTTTCTTTTCTATTTTAAAATTAGTTTTGAGATGAGTGGCTAGCACCTTTCTTCTCTTTCTTTAGTTTTAGGGAATTCTTCAATGACTTGCTATGGTTGATAGTTATTGGATTTAATGTGAGATGGATATAGATTAGTTATATATGCCATTGAAACAAATTAACCACAGCGATAACCAATGATTTGCCCATTTCTGCAAGAAGGTTAACATAGGCACGGGAAACTTTGACATTGTGACACTCTCTTTTTCTGATCTGAAGCTCTCTTCAAGCTTTTCTTGGTGGAGATGAAATTACCTTTGTAGTGAAGTGGAAAAGAAAGCTCTGTCATACAGGTCCATGTTCCTGGGCATTCTACTTGAATGCACAGTTATAAGAAAACACTACATGAATAAAATAAACCCGTCTTTCAGGGTCTTTTATATTAATCATTTCTACTTCTGGAGCTGAAAAATACAACTTTTTCACTTGACTGAATTCAAAGCATAAACTTCCATCATTACAATTACTTTCAGACAGTTTCTCAAAGGAATTGGACAAGCATATTTTCTTCACTATCAAAAGTGCTTGTTTTCTGTGTTCTTAGTCTATTTAAAGTTGGTATGATCTCCTGAATTTTGGACAATGCAATATGTTACCATCTTCGCAGTTTAAGGGATTTTATCTTTAAGGGCAAACTCCAAAGGTGGTAGAAAGAATTTGAAATGTTCACTTTAGCTTCAGGGTATTTTGTAGTGGGCTGCAGAGTAATTGTGGTTTTAAGTCATCTTCTGCAACAAAAAATATATTACTGTCTGAAAGGCAACTGTTTGGGTTTCTTTTTCAGTTGTTTGATAATACACAGTTGTAGTGAAAGCAGCATTGTTTTGGTCCAAGGATTACAGCTACTATAAATTTCACTGATGTAATTTTTCTCCCCCAAAAACTGTTTGTTGATTAAAGCTGCGTCTTGGTTAGTAGGTAATTGGTAAGGTTTTTACTCATCTTTCAAGCTTCTGCATCCTTGATGTGTTTTAAAAGGAAGACAATCTTGAACTGTTTTAATGACCTGAACTTTTCAGAAGATGGTAATGTGAAAAGAAAGGTGAATCTAGAGCTAGAAGAATGGGTCTGTGAAAGAAAAATAATTATAAAGTTGATGAATACAGTTCATTACCCGTTACACAAAGTGTGAATGGTTGGTTGCTTGATTATTTCTTTGATGAGGAAATAAATATTAATAATCTAGAGAGAGCAGTGTCTTCCAACCCACTGTGTAAGTGAATGAATCCAACAGATATTCTATACATAGCTATGATCCGATATCTTTAGAAAGCACTTAGGGAGAGAGCAGAGCAAGAAGTACAGAACATTTTTATGTGTTCGGTATCAGCACCTCATGTGGCTGGTTTGGGGTTTGGGTTTTCTTGTTTTCTTGAGGTTTTTTTTGAAGTGCTAAACAGATTGTGGTGCACACAGTAGGAATGATTCAGTCTGATGTTTGAGGAAGCTTAGTGCATTACTAAAAATGCTATGCAGACCACATAAATCTCATCACACAAGTTTTATGTCTATTTTCTTTCCTGTTTTTTATTATTTAGGCAGAAGAAATCCGTCCAGGATATTCCAAATACAATTATGTGTATTTGGCAAAGGTAACCAAGTTCTTTTAAAAAATAATGATTTGTAGACTCTGGTATTCTTACAGTGGTCTGACTGGAAACAAAATGTTTTTTCTTCTCAGTGCTATAAAGATCTTGGCCAGAAAAACAATGCACTGAAGTACTGTGATTCTGCACTGTCAATTCTCTCAGTTACTAACGAGGTGGGTATTGAGAGTGATAACTTGTTCTCTTGTGTCCGCTGTCTTGTCTTTGGCACCCATTGTTGCACTGTCAGTAATAACATAATGTTTCACTTTTTCCTCTGAAAACAGAACCTTCCTCTTTCCTTCCACTCTAGGTTGGCTCATTACAGTTGTCTGTATCTACAGCTTTAAAAAAATCTTTGTTTGGGGAACTGTCAGGGACTTGTCTGTGTCAAAAGCTGTCAGAAATTGAATTGCACTCTTTGTAATTCAACCCATTTCATTAGACTATCTTAAGCAATAAGCAGTTGAGTGTGTCACTCTAGCTGTGCTGAAATTTTGCCCCAGACCTACTTTTTCTCAGTTGAAAGCATTCTGAATTTTTGTCCCACAGTCGCTATTTCTGCTCCTGAAAGCCTCTGGTTTGTGATTCTTGTCAAGGCCTCCAGGGCAGTGTGTTAGCTATAGCAGAGGTAGATGAGTTATTCAAGATTGCCTTTGTCTTCAACCACAGTGCAGTTAAAGAGGCACAGTTCTTCCAGTTACACCTACTGGAATGTAGTTTATTCTAAGAGATTATTAGATTCCTTCTTAGGCCCTTTAGAGTATTTTTAGTACGTGGACGCAAAATTTCTACAGATATTTGAGAGATTTTAAGTGGTTTAATTTCTCAAATATAAACCAAGTCATGGCAAGAAGGTTCACTCTGTCTGATCTCGTGTAGAAGCAAGTTCCCTAATTACCGACCTATGACTGGAAACGTCTTACCATCCTAGAGCGTGACAAGTTCAAACCTGAGCTTTGTCAGCCTAAGGGACCCCCTCTGAGCACAGCAGATGTGGTAGGGGGAGAGAGAGGTGATTCCAGAGATGAATTGTTCCTATCCCATTTAATTCTTTGAAGTTAAGGGAAAAGACCATTAAATAGCTCTGTAACTTGATTGACAATAAATGCTGTGTGTGGAGCGCTAACGTGTTTATGTCAAGTGTTCCTGCTGTGAAGAAAGACCACTGCATGCCTCACCAGCAGCTGCTCCTGGGTGGCCTTTATTTTTGGCCCAAATTATAGTATGTACCAATCATACATTAAGCAATCATTGCTTAAGTTCAGTGTTTCTTTAAATATGTATTGATACAGATATGACATTAATAATCTCTTAACTCTGCTTTATTCTTTACTTACTGTTGAAATATGCCTTCAGCTTGCCTGTTACAGAATGTAGGAAAGACTGCTCTAAATTATCCGTTACTTGGTACCTTACATCTTTGCATAAAAAGTAGGACCAATGGTGTAAGAGAGAGAGCATACAACTGAAATTGCTTTAACTTGGCCTGTTTTGTATAGATCTGCACTGATTGTGCTGGTGAATTTGTTGGTTTTCCCGTATTCAACTTACTACAGGCCAGGTAATCTTGCAATCAACTCTGAAGCTATCTGGTAAAATTGCAAACAAACATATATGACAGAAACTTTTGCTGGGCAGAAGATTGCCTGTGTTTAGTAAACTGGAAGTCATTCAACATGTTCATAAAGACTCCTTGAAAAATATAGAGATAGCATAGATTGGGATTCATCTTTGATAACAATAGCTGGACAAAATTTTGGTGACCAAAGGTAGTTGATGAGGCTCCCCCTACAGCCGGAGGAGATAGATGCATCCAGGTGCCTCATCCTGCCTCTCTCAGTCCCCTGATGGCAGAGAGAGAGACTAGATGTGAAGATATGTGTAAGATGTGTACCTGAGACACCTGACTCCTAGACTCTGCAGTTAATGAGAGGTGAATCCTGCCTCTAAAGTCCAGTGACATCCGTCTAAACGTGAGCTGGAGTTCAGTGTGTCCTGGGCCACCTGGAGGGACTTAGTCCCTGGTAAAAAGAATGCCCCATCACATTTCTGAAGTACCGGCAGACCTCAAGGGACCCTGAGGTGAGAGCAGGAATTTGGGAGCAATCTGAGGTGGGGGGTGGGGTGTATTCTGGCAAGCAGAGTGGTGATGAGAATAAGAATTATACTGGCTTGTGAACAGAAGAAAGAGTGGCAAATGGGCCCCAAAAATCTTTTGTGCATCTGAAGAGAACAAGGTGATTTGTCCTCTTCTGTTTTGACTCATTCTATAGATGTCACAAATTTGTCTGCTTTGTCTGATTTACTTGTGATGTGTTTTAAGTTTAGAAAAAAAAGTCCAGGAAAATATGGCGTTGGGGCAATAATATGTAATTCAATTTAAAAAAAAAAAAAAAAAAGCAGTCAGCACAAGGTAAAACCAAGTGCATGCTGAAAGGAATTATTATAAAATAGAGATCTGGAACACAAACTCTGTTGATGCTATGTTGATACCTCAAGTCCCATCTGAATTAGAATATTATGTGTTGGTTTGGTTATTGTGTTAGAGAAAGACTATTACTGATTTTGGGGGGAAACATGTTGGAAGTGAAGTAGTTCAGGGCTTGGAGCTGTAGTCAGGTTTAGTTTAAGGGAGGGGAGAGACTGTAATAAGACTAAGGAGACGTTGGGAAGACAGTAATAAACGGATACTGATAAAGTGCCTGAACGCACTACAGCCCTGTAAAAGATGGGGTTCATGGTCTGAAATAGAAAACGCAGGTCAGCAGCAGTCTGAGGATTTCTTTCAGTTTGCCACAGCACAGGATCTCCAGGTTGTCAGCAGCGTGGTATGTTGTCACAGTCCTGTGAAACCCATCATTCCCAAATGTAATCATAGTTTCTCATGTGAGTTTTCTTTCTTTCTTCAGGCAGGGGAATTCCTTTATTGTTTTTAAATGTTGGCTTCTACTGTGAAACATGCATATGTATAGAGGCATAAAATCAGGAGCAGACTGAGAGACAAAGTTGCTGGAAAGGTGCCACATTGAAGAAATGTATAGTATTTCATGACACAAATCATCCTGCAGCATAAGTATGAAAAATAATAGTAGACAATGGTTTACTTCTCATTGCTTCTGAGTATCCACAGTTTCCAGTGACTTCAGTGGGAACCAGAGGTGCTCGGCATCAGTAAAATAGCCCATAGCTCATTTTAATCCTCAGGTCAAATTCTCAGCTGGTCTAACTCAGGGCACTTCTTCGGCACTTTGTCTAGGATTCATTTCATGTAACATTTCAAGTTAAGTGAAATGATTTTTGTCTTGAATGTTGTATCACATCCAAATATCCCTTCTGTGCATCTGTTCTACTACTTACAGAATATGTTTTTAATTCAAGGGGTAGAGGGGCTTCCAAACAGAGGTAATTCTTGTTAAAGAAAAAAAAATAATCAGATGGCCAGTTTCAACCCTATTATGAACCTTAAAAAGGATACCAAAGAAATCATCAAAAAAGAGACAACTTCTGATTGAATGACTCCTGTAATTCCTAATACCAGTTTTTAAAAATAGTTTGGCACATTTTTAACTAATCGGTCTATGCATTTTTTTTATTTTAAAAGGAATACAGGAGATTTGGTGCAAATTACATCTGGAAAACAAAACTGATGTTACAGTACTACTTTAGAAACCTTTCTCTTTATCCTCTCTACTCTAAACAAAAACCTCCAATGAATCACACGGTCCTTCCTTGGCCATAAATACTGTCATACTGTAGAGTGGTACTTCACTGCTGGAGGTGCACGGGACATGAAATTGTCCTGCTTTTCTCTGGTGCTGTCCAGGTGGATAACCTCAGGGTCCTGGGAAACATTCACCCCCTCAGTAAAAGCGATCCTAATGTTCCAGGCTGCTGTGAGTTATTGTAAAGTGCGTAACAGCTGCTCTGTTTATCTAGTAGATGTTGCATTACCCTTATTGAGACTCATTGCTTTGTAGCGTGCTCAAAGCCTTGGTGAGTGTGACTACATGAAGGGCTGTCAAAACCAGATGTGGTGGACTACTGTGATGGAAAAAAATGACTTTTTTAAATTTGGGGAGAAAAATGTAATATAAATTTGAAAACATAAGCATTTGTCTTGCATGTAAAAAGACAAAACGAGTTTGGGGGGGTGTGCTTATTAAACACATAGCGCTTTGCACATAAGGGGAATAAGACACTAATTTCTTGTTTATAACAAAGGGTATTTTCAAGGCTGGAACTTGTAGAAAATTAAAGTCTCAATGCAGGATTATAAAGTATAATAGTAAAGAAATTATTGTTTCCTGTATCTAGAGATGAGCATGGGTGTGAGAGTGAACTCTGTGCTTGTAGGACCAGTAAGCTCACATAAAGGGATTAACAGCCTAGCAGAGAAAGAGATTAAAATTTCAAGGTTCTGGTCTCTGTGACATTTTTGAAAATAAATCTAAAAAGCAGCAAAAAATGTAGCCTTGGAAGAGCCAAAGACAGCAAAGCAGGAAGAATGCAAACCAAATCTATTTGCACAGAGAGCTGCTGAAAGTCTTACTTAAAATGCAGATAAAAACTTCCCTGAAGCTGAGAATGTATTTTACAAAATTATCGGTGATTTTAAAAAAATAATCTTAATTTCAAAAACCCTCCCTCCTTCCCAGCAATTACAAATGAAGGCAATTCGGAGTTGAAATTAACAAGTGAGAGAGATTTAGATATTACTGAAATATCGTTACGGCATTCAGTTCTTACAGGTGTAGAATGGCAGGAAGCAGAGACTTGTTAAAGACTCTGCCTTCGGCCTCAGTGACATTTGAAACTCTAGAAAAGCCCATGTGGAGGAGGAGGTAAATGTAATAATGGGCAGCAATAATGGCTGAACGTTTACACAAGAATGCAGCTGCTGAGGAGAAATCATGCCCATATGATTTTCTTGCATTTTTTTACGTCACTATAATTGATCACCCTGGTCATTAATTTACATTTTTAACATTGTCTGTAAGGAAAAGAGTGGGAGTTACAGAGGGATGGAAGAGAGGGCAGAGTATAAACTTCAGCACCCATCAGTTGTTCCTGTTACAACAGGCCATTTGTGTATCTTGAATTTTCCAAAACAGATTTTCCAAGAAATGTCTACTCCAGCCACCGTATTGGTCATATGTTGCCGACCTTGCTGTGATATTTCCAACAGATTTCATTTGAAGCTGCTGTGGCAATCTGTCCTTCTAAGTGAGATTTTGAGGAGAAGAAAGCAATTTACTTTTGCTTTTTAAGTGAAGGGTACAAATTATGACTTGTTTGTGAAAAAACTACCCATCGAAACTATGTGAATAATTTGGGTTAACCGTATAAAAAATGTTTTTGTTTTCTCATCAAACAGAACATTTTCTTTTCTCAACATCATCAGCTCAATACAAAATGTCATTGTTTTCAGAGGATATTCATTCCTTTAGATTTTATGCACATTTGTTCTCCAAATGCCAAGCAAAAGTCCATCGTGTTTCAATTACAAAATAATGGAAGGATTCAGATTTGTGTTCATTTTGAATAATACTGTTTGTAGAGTTGAACAAGAATTTCCTAATAGCTACCACTAACCCAAAATGAAAGTATCTTTTGAATATACTTTAAAAAACTATTCCTTAATTAGTGATTTACACTGAATATGAGTGCTTCAAGCTCAGGGAATGGGCCTTTAAAAAACTCATTATAAAAAGATCAGATTTCAAACTGTAAAATGCTGGTAAAAATGAGACATTTGTAAAAGAGCTGCTAAAAGAATTTGAGACCTCCTATATTTTACATTATTTTGCACTTCAGAGAATACCGTCTATTTTTCTCTATCTTAGTGATCAGACTGATTTGCCGTCTGCATATTTTTGAAGTTCTTGCCAAAAGGTTTGTTTGCATTGTCTGCTTATTCTTTCTCCCCCTCCAAAAGCAATTCCAAAAAATGATGAAGATATTTTTTGTAGTATAGAAGTTTCATACATAAGGATGAAGTCTATCCTGATAAATACTGAGCTTATTATATTTATGATTAAATTGACTAGTTTATCACAAAGTATTAATTTCAACATCCTATCAAAGGTAACACAGTTTTAGCATAGTTCTTAGTGCAACAAGACTGATCAACGGACAATTCCTCGAAGTGTGGCGCGTATCTCCTTCGCTAATGTGCTGACGATGCAGGGGGAGAGTGGGAGAAGTATTCACGGAGGTGGTGGTGCACTGCAGGATTAAGAGGTCCACAATCGGTTTCCTATTTTCGTAGAGTGGCCGGGGGAAGTCAAGCTTCCAGGAGTTTGAAATGTATTGTCTCAGAATCAATATATGGGGTGAAGGAGGGCCTCAACAGGCATCTTTCTGAAGGGGCTGTAACTGGGCATGATCGTGCTCAAGCCGTTTCAGTGATGACTGCGCAGAAGGAAGGGCTGTAGGTCCCACCATGGTGGGGGCGGCAGCTGGGCAGAAAAAGGGGAATGTATTGAACACCAAAAGCTCTATGTTTTGTACAATAGTGAAAGGAAACCAGATTACAGGTGAAACTTAGTCTTTTAAGTTAGAAAAGAACAAGTGGATAAAAATTTTACACAGCTATTAATTATTCTAAATTGAATTCTGCCATTTTGCCATTTTTCAACAGCAGTCCTCAAACTAGCTGAACTGTTCATTCACAGTCTTCTGGGTGTGAAAGGGTGTTTTTCCCTCTACTTGCAGTAAAATCAGAAAATGTGGAATTATTGTCAGCTATGTATTTTAAAGCTGTGTTTGTCTTGATCCTAAAAGCCTTGAGAAGTCATGATTTGTCCCCAGAGGAAGATACTAAAAATATGAAAGAACATAAAATGCCCTAACTTGCGACATACAGCAGTCATATAGAAGATTGCAAGTGGATGATTGCATTGGTTTATTGAAATATCTAAAGGGAAAAACAGTATTATGCAATTGTATGCAAATTAATGCCTACTACAGTCACACCATCTGTGAGAGTCTATCATGAGACTGAGAATGGATACCATATAGCTTTATGTGATTTATGTTGTCCACAAGAGCTATTACTCTCTAATTAACGATCTTTGTGCATGTTTGGGAGTCTCTTCTGTTACAGTCCAGGATTTCTCCTGGAGCTGCAAAGGAATGTTACAGCTGTACCCGAAAGCAGGGGTGGCTCTCAGCACCTCATTGCTGTTACCGCATATCAGAGTACAGCTTTGGACCACCCTTGCAGCCCAGCTCAATTAATATACCATGCAGCCCCGCTGACTTCAATGAAACCCTACAGGATGCATGTCAGCTTGGGATTTGGCAGTGGTTGCACACAATTATGTTATAGTTGGCTGGTGTGGCCATTTTGGCTGTGGTCATGGGGTTGTATCATTCTCTGTTGACAGTTGGGACTTTGTCAACAAGTGCACACATGTGCAGTGCCTGGGTTGAATGTGTTTAGTGCATGAGGAAATAATTAGCAGAGATGGAAGGTAAAATCATTATCTTTTTGTCTCTGCTTTAATTGCCATTTAATTTTTACATGCACATTTATATGTGTATGTCTGTGTGTATATATATTTATCAGTAAATTTTTTCAGCAGAAATTAGCTGTCAAAATGTCGACTATCTCCAGTTAAGCCAACATTCCCTTTTCCCCACCAGCTCTCTCTTCCGTCTTGCTCTTGTTTTCAACTCCCTCTCTTCCCTTGTTCAGTCCCTGGCCTCCCAGGTCTTTTTTTCCTGTGCATATCCCCTGTGGATGATGAAACATAAAAGAAAAGCAACTAAATAGGCAGAGGGCAAAATACAGTCACTGACCCTGTAATTTGAATACCTTTTGTGTAGCAGTTTGCAGAACATTTTGAACTCATATTCAACTCTGAAAACGATATGAGAAGTGTTTAATAAATGTAAGCCTTGACAGTAGAAAGTCAAGGTTGAAAATGGCTGTGTATTCAGTCAGTGCTAAACTAAGCCTCAGGGTGAACAAATGGGACTGATGCAAATATATTGCATTCCTCCTATGACTTGCACCTCTTCCTCTCCTTGCTGCACTCTAGAAGGAGATCAAAGCCTGCCCATCTTAAAAAAAAAAAAAAAAAAAAAAGAAAAAGAAAAAGCTGACCTGATTGCTCATTTTTAGAAAGCCACAGACCCTTGGAAGAGAGTTGGCCAAATACAAGGTTTATGGCTTTGTCTTCCCATTAACAGTCAAGTTTTCATCCTTAAAACTGCAGCCTGGTACAACGCTGGAAGAGCGTTGTGGCTTCCCTTTCCTTTTAGCATGACACACCTCTTGGTCTGCCAGGACTCTATCCAAAGGTGACATAATAGTTCCCTTCACTGACCATTCTCAGCTTTGTTTTTAATGCCATTACTGATTTTTTTAGACGCTTTTGCCATCTGAGTTCTTAATATTGACTGGAAGCCGCCGACTCAATTAATGCAGCCCGATAAGTAGTTTGCAACAATAATAATTCCTGCTTTTACTGATGTAGTCTTGGTTAGAACTGACAACCCAGAGGTAGGACACTTTGCACGTTTGCAGTTTCTTCTCCAGCTAGTTCTTAGAACAGTCATGGATTTGTTTCATTCTTTTTCCTAAGCCGAGAGGCAGATTCAGGAAAGATTGCCCAATATTTTTGGGACCTTTGCAACTCATTAAAGCTCATTGCCCAATATAATCCTTTGTGTCTAAGGAGAGAGACAATTATACAAAGTTGCTTGGAGATACGTTTTTAGAATGCTGTATCGTGCAAAGTAAGTAAAGAATCCCATCAACCCATGAAATGCTGAACACCACTCAGATAGGAGAAAAACTGCATCTTTATCATTTTCAGCTTAGAAAAGTGTGAAAAGAGTAGGACCAGATACAATGAAATCTTTTTCTTTTTCTTTGTAGCATGGGACAATATCTGGCTTTTTACTTTTTTGTTTAATGGAGTTTAGAATAATTTTCACAAGTTGACCACAGTCAATACAGAAAAGAGTGTATTTTCCCTGAATTAATCAACATACTGATGCAAATTTTGAGTTTTCCAATTTTTATTGAAAACCACAGGCTGGTGCTCCAGGCAGCCTGTAGTGACGTGGAGCATAAGGGGTGCTGAATTCTGTGTGACATTTCCTTCTGTTAGAGTATTTTGGCAAGAGCTTACTGGCTTTGCAGTGTGTGCCTTTTAAGGCCTCTGATAAATGATTAGGCAGATAATTTAGCCTATTGTTGCCAGTGGGAGAAGGCAGTGACTCCAAGAGAAGTGTCCAGCTAATGTATTAATGCCTTAATCCAGACCAATAATATAATGTAGTTTGACATATCTGGCATATGGTTTCTATCATCTCAATATTCTTCTCTATTCCTCCATGACATAATAGACAACTAACCAAAATAAAGAGAAGCAGGAATTTCTTCACCCGTAAAATGTATTTTAAAATGTCCTGTATTTTGTTCCAGCTCTTTGGTTGATTGGATAATGAAGTGATCCTGAAGTTCAGTGATTACTTTGCTGTCTGTCTGCAGTATTTTCTTTCAGAATTGCCTGTGGCATTATCTGGGAAAGAAATACTGGTCTCTGTCATTAAAAATACTTGCACAAAATTTGTGATGTGCAAGTCTTTTTGGCTTGCACTGCTAAGCACACATGGGTGTGTGTATGGCATGTTTGGATCCTTAGCAGCCTGCAGGTATGAGGTGCTGACTTTTTAGAAATGTGGTTTTAAACCAAGGTGCATTTTGCAAGCTAGAAGTTTTGCAATGGCAAGTAAAGGAAGTGGATTATATCCAGGAGACATTTCAAAAATAAGTAGAATAATGGAGTTTTTTGTACTGTGGTTACATGTTCATATGCGTGTACCCCGTTCCGAACAGATTATACACGGAATAGCCAAAATGTATGTCACTGGTTACCTGTGAAAGAGTCTGTGGGCTGAGTTTGGTTTCAAGCCCCGTGCAAACTGTGCACTAAAAGGAGCCTTTCCCTTCTGTCCTAGGAGGTATAATACTGAGAGTGCTGAGAGTGTTGGCTCTCAGCATAGCAGATTACTTGCCTCTTGCTCCCCCATTGGCTCCACTCTGCTATGAGCCCAGTAGCGTAGGCAGAGCCCACCAACACCAGTATGGAAGATACCGAGGGTGTAGTCAGTCCATGGTGGTTATTACAGGTAGGTATAGCTGTATGCACTGAAACCACCAGCTAACCTGTGTCGTTAATTACATTTCCCAATGTGTTCTTGTTAATTGCATAATAAATCATTAGCAAACACCACAGAAATATCTTTAGAAAAACTGCACACAGTGGGGTTGCAAGCTTACGTAAAGTATAAGGCAAGGCAGTACTTTATGCAAAGTGCATCCATAAAAGTTATGGCCTAAGCTGAAAGGCTTACTGGTCTGCTGGGGAGGCTATTTGTGGCTAACATTTTGAGTGCTTTAACAGAGCTGTAAAGGGAGGGCTGCCATCTGGCTCTTGTTTTCACTCCAAACTTTGTTTGCTATCACTGATAAATTAACTTACTATGCGGTCTTGTACATTCTGTGGCTGTTAACAGTTGTGTGTTATGTCTGTTGTTAGTAAAGAAATGTGGATAGGCACGTATTAGGCAAAGGAAGGGATTTATCCTATCTAAGTTGATGCATGATTGTCTGTTTCTTTCAGGATAAAGAGGCCCAGAAAGACTTAGAGGCTTTACTTCTCACACTGAAGCTGTGATACGACACACTTTTTAACTCTGTATGCTGTGATAAAATTGCAAAACTAAAATGAGAATCTATAGTGACTGGGAACTGCGGGTGAATTCCAGCTAAGTCAATGGGAAAACTGTCATTGATTTTAGCTGGCTTGGATCATGGCCTTTAAGCATCTGGTGATTCTGATATGAAAATGATGCATTCATTTTTGATTATTTATAATCTTGTACTGAATTTTAATTTTAGATTGCTGACACTGTGAGTCTGATTCTCTAAACATGAAGTCCACTGCTGGCAATGGACATACTGGGGGTCAGAATGCAAAATGCATAAATCTCACTCTTTGGAAGATTAATCGACTAGTATGTGATGCCAGCATAGAACTGTGTGTAGCAAAAACAACCAAACAAAATGTTTCTATAGTAAATTGTTTGTATCAACTAATTTACACAGATGTGTACAAAAGAAAATCATGAATGTTTATGTTTACACATTTCTCTACTCTTATAAAATTAGAATCTTGTTGAAGTTAAAAAGCTTTTGCCTTCACAAAGGTGTTTTTACTTTAAACCTACTGTTGGTTTTACATGGAAATGTGAAAACTTTATAAATTAAATATTACAGTTATATTTTATTTGTAACATCAAGTACAATATTAAAAATCAGACCAATGAAATTAAGGGGTTTAGATTAATCTGTTACAGCTGTGACGTTTAATGAATTTGTTACAGGACTTCCACCAAGTTTTTGAATCCTGGCTCTTTCTCTTTGAACAGTTGCCTAGCATGGTGGCATCAGTGTGTCTTCGGAGAACCTAGTCCAGCATGTGACCATCACTGACCTTTTATATCATCTATATGACATAACCTGTACATAAAATAGACTAATTGAAGAACTACTACTTCTGTCTGAGTGTGTAGGACAGCAATGTTTTCAATAAAATGTAACAGGTAGGGAAAGAATTTTGTTCACCAACGGACTGATCCAGAATTCAGCAAAGTCTATAGAAAAATAAAGGCCAGTGTTCATTGGCTTTTAATTCAGGGTCTTCATCTAGATGCGGGGAGTGTATCTGGAAGAAGTAAGCATTTCTGTTAAAGGAAATACAACTGGATAAGGACAACTGCACGTTCCGTTGACCTGTTTGATGTGTAAGATAACATGGACTAGTTTATGGCTAAGACAAGGAGAACTCATATGCCACCAATATATTGAACTAGTGATTGGGGCTTTAATTTTGGACAGATAGGGGACAGTGAAATTAGCAAGTAGAAACTACGGTCACCGCAACAAAGATCTAAAAATTAGGCAGATGTGAAGGAGTATGTATACATATGACTGAAGCATCTCATAGTAAGAGCGAGCTTTAACTACTAACAACAGAAGGCAATAGATGCAGTAGACTGGAAGAAGACAAATGTTACATTTGAATTTAGCCTGACTCCATGACTTCTCATAAAGTATGGAGATTTCTTTTCATAAAGTAGGGCTGTCCATTTTTTTCAAATGTTTTCTTTAAAAATATGTATTCAGACCTGAAAACATTACTGTGAGATATCTCTGAACAAAATCTGAAAGTTCAGAACTGGTTCTGAGTTCTTGCTGTTATCTTCATGGTTTTAATTATCCTGAAGATCTTCACAAATTGAAATACGCATTTTAGTTGTTTTCAATGTTCATTCTGAAGGAAAATGGTTCCTATACCTCTTTTTCAATTTCAGAGTTCTCTTTTATTCATACACAATTTCAGAGAAAAGGGGAAATACCATATGAGATAAATCCTATTAAATAATTCCTTCTGTGACAGAATAATTGACTTGTGAACAGAGAAGCTGCAAAGGTGGCACGTCTTGATTTTGGTAATGGGCCTTTGGTAAGGACTGCTTTTGGCATTTTCATAGCCAGTTGCAGGAAGCATAGTTTAAGTGGATCTACAAGAGTGACTTGTACTTAGGGTTATTGTTAGCAATTCACTGTTGCCTAGGAGGATGTAATAAGGAGACCTTTACTTAGATCAATTTTATGCTAATCAATATACTTTATAAAATAGATTGGATTATGCAATCGATACTTCATTTACAAGCAATTATTGCCGATAAAGGCTGAAAGTGTATCGGAGGAATAGATTAGAACAAGAAGTTATTTAAATTAATTGCTGAAATTAGGTGATATAAGTAAGATTCACTTCATTAAGGACAAATAGAAAGTATTGAATTGAAGTAAGTAACAGACAGAGGATGGAGGAGACCTGGCTAGTTGTGCTAATTCTGTGGAAAAGGATGTGCAGATTCCAGTGAGCGGCAAGCTAATCATGGGTCAATAATGTCATGTTTTTGTGAAAAAACTAATGTCATACTAGACTGAATAACTAAGCATTCCCTATTAAATTCACATGAAATAACCTTTTACTCTAATTAGGCCTAATAAGGTCTAACGAGGTCTAAGCTTGGAACACTATATCCAGTTTCAGGCACCACACTTCAAGGAGGTTGGGGGCTAATTGGAAAGAGTCCAGTGGAGAGAGACAAGAAAGATGTGAGGGCTAGACAACATCATTTTCTGTGTAAAAATTGAAAGAATTTGGTTTGTTTAGTCTGCAGGAGCAACCACTAAAGGAGTATTCACATTTGTAAAAAGCCATTGCAGAGAAGACAGTAAAAAAACCACCCAAACCTTGTTCTCCAAATCCCTGTTCATAGGACAAGAAATAATTGCCTACCTTCAGATTAGGCATTAGGAGAAAATAATCCTGATGGTAACTTTGCAAAGCCCTGCAATACATTTCCTGAGAACATTATAAAATCATTTACATAAGTTTTAAAGTAAAAGTTAAACAAAGATGATTTTAAACATTGGCGATGTTTAAGGCACAGTTCATCCTCTGGCAGAGGTTGGACTGGATGACTTCTTAAGATCCCTCCTGGCCTTGCTGTCCCTGGGGAGTGCACAACTCCAGCCCCTACGAGCCACGGGCGCTCCTGCTGGGTTTCTGCGGTCGGTGGGATTGTGTCTGCACACGCTGGCTCTGCATTTGGGCCAAGACTACCTAATGAATTTGTATTATGAAACATTTACCAGCATGTTTCAAGACTTGAATTTAAAGATACGCATCATGGCTGCCCTCGAGTATTTATTTATCTCACCTGTGGTTTTAATCCACATGATTACATTTTTAAATGAAATTTCTGATTTTATAAATGAAATTACTGACCTTTCTTTTCAGCCTTCTGAATTAAGCCCATTCTTCTGTTTTAATTTTTGCTCATTACCAGTCTATGTGTAGAATCACAAAATAACATCTGGAAGAGAAAAGGCTGGTCTTAATTATTCATTCCAAGTTGTCTTTCATAGTTCGCAGAAATATTCTTCACAAAGGCAAGAAACTGTTGTTTTATACAGCCAAGGTATTTTGTGCTTTTTAAATTTTTTACTAGTTAGTATACATGAGCATTCTCAAATTTTCTGTGTTTCCGCTTTGCTAATCTGAGAACTTTTAAAACTGAAGCGTGTTCCCTAAATTGTTCTCTAATTGTTCCTTAGAATAAAGCCTTTGCATTTAGTTCTAGGCCTAGGCTATCTGTTCTCTGTGTCATATCAGCTGGAGAAACAGCAAGCATAGTTCCAGAGGGCCATATGTTTTCTTTTTTGTTTAAAATATCCGCAAGCAGACATTCACTTCCGTAGTTTCATCTCCATGGAGGAGCTAGAAGTTAACCGTATTAACCCCTGCGGGCCTTTAAGCCGTATGGAGCAGATGGGGCTGCAGGCTGCCTGAAGCCGCGGTGCCTTGGCCGTGTGGCCCACTACCTCCTTCAGCTCTTCCACTGTGGCATCGCTTGTTTGGTCTCTGCTCCATGGGGAATTTGTCTCTTTACATGTTTGCAAAAGGTGAGTTCAGGGGGCCTTGATCTGGTACTAGGACTCTTGTGCTTCATTACAGTTAAAATTACTAGTTCTGCCTTCCTGGATAATTGAGATAATTTTTATTTCTTGTGGTGAAGCTAAGGGCTCTGTCATTGGATCCTGATCCCTTCGGGATTGTCCCCCTGCAACAGCAGGTAATCACAAACTAGGTTATCTATCTTTTGTAGCAATTGGCCACTGGCACATTGTGGAAACGGTTACAGTCATACACTCTCATACTGCTTTGTTTAAATTACTGGCTTTCCTTTTGCAGAGTCTTAGGGTGATTTACTCATTTTTATGTAGTAATATCAATACTCTGACTTCTGGAATGAGTTAGGAAGCTGTCCAACAGTGGTGAGTAGCTGACGATTTAGAAAGGAAAGTGACAATTCCTGTGTCCAATTAAATTAAAAAAAAAAAAATCCATGCCTGCAACCCTGTTGTTATAGTAGTAAAAGCCTGAACTAAAAAAAAAAAAAAACAAAACAACAACAAAAAAAAAACAATGAAGAAGTGGCTACCAGAGACCCAGCCATGTTCAACCCAAACATATCGTCTTATCTGGATCTACTTATCTTCAGCCATCACTACCTGAACACCTTCCACCTGAAGTACCTAGAACTGTAGGCAGGTACTGTGGATTCCAGCAAGGTTCATGGGTTTTCTGGAATTTTCCTGGACACCCTGGAGGGTGGTCCTGTGGTGTTTTCTTTCAGTGGGCACAATAGGCATGATGGATACATGACACCTACTCCAAATCAGAAAATCCTGCAGTGATGTGACAATTAAAATTGTATTGCAGCATTCATTCAGTGCAAACTCAAGAAGGAGTAACTCTGACTGAAGGGCCGACATTATTGTTTGCTTTTTTTCTTCTGTACATAAGGTTATATTCTTATTTTCCAGCACTTTTCCTTCTTACAGACTCTCACAAGTTCCTTGGAGAAGAAACAAATCAAACTGTCTTGGCAATACAAAAAGAAGTAAGCTTTTCTGGCCCCATCTATGTTTGTGTAACCCATGCATGTGTGACGCTGGTAAATGAAGCACTAGAACTAAGAATGTGAAACATTAATAATTTTTTTTTTGAGGAAATATTTTACTCGATTTCATTAAAATAAACAACCAGTCATTCTAGAAGTATCTGTGGGAGCAATGTCCAGTGTGAACTTGAATATGAACAGTCTGAGCTCTGTGCTTGGTTGTGTTACTGACCCATGATGTGACTGTGGGGTAAGCTACTTAGCTACGTACCCAAGTTACACGCATGCAAACACTGTCTATACACTCTTCATATGTCTTGTTTATTAAGATTAATTATGAGCTGGTTTGAATTGCCTACCTGTATGAGCCAAAAAAACTGCCACACAGTATTGACTGGGAATATTATAACCTAAACATGTCTTAAGGATACGGGCATGAACGTGGATGTACTTTTTAACCTACCAAACTAAGTTCAGGTTTTTAATTCATGGATAAAGGTAATCAACATGGCTGATGAAATGTCAGCCCCCAGATGAGAGAAATGTTCTTGCTCATTGTTCAGAAAAATGTGGCAAATCAGCAAAGTGGATTCAGCGATTTACTTGTGTTTTCCTAATCTTGGAAGAGGATAATTTATGAAGAAATGAAAAGTCATTTGTAAAGTTCTTGACTGTGGCTCTGGGTTAAGGATTGCTGGTTTTCAGAATGCTAGGCCAGCTTATATAGTGCACTATAAAATCATATATGAAGTTTTAAAGCAGTAATAAAATGTATGTTTTTCAAAATAAAACACTTTTAAGTGCAGCAAGGGGTTCATACAAAAGCACTGCTAGGTTGTGTGTTGGTTTTGATACCACCAGTGTATGGCTATTGGCAGTTTCAAGCAAAACAGTGTTGCTGGTGCGTTCGTCACGAATCCCTGAGCAAGGATTACCAGTGCACGCTGGCACAAAAGGCCATAATTGAGTGTGTGACCCTACAGTCATTTGACATCTTCTTTGTTTTAGAAGTGTTTGTCTTACTGAAGAGTAATTTCACTTGATTTGTCCCTATAAAACTTACCTGTGACATTTTGGTGCCATTGAGAATATGGCAAAACAGCCTCTGGACATCGGTGAGACCCGGGCTTTGTGCCAGGATGAGATTTTTAAAAGTACCTGCTTGACCTTGTGTGACACGTGCTTCTGTACATCCTGATACTTGGTTCAGCCTGTTCCAGCGGCATGCTGCTTTCAGCCCCTTTTACAGCCATTCCTACGTGACCAAACGTTGATTAGGAAATGAGAAGGCAGGTCTTTTCAGCTGTCATGGGAGAAATTCAGAACAATAGATTAGGGGGGAGAGAAAAGCCCAAAAAACTGGACCTAGACCTGCATGGTCATTTGAGCAATGCTTTTAATTAGTTGTCCACCAGACATGATTTCTGTAAAGGGGCATTAGTTTATTCTCTAGAGAAGGAGTTTTTTGCTCAGTCTAGCCTATTACACACCACAGAATTTTTCTTCAGCCTTTACATTATAATATCTATTTCCACCCCCGACTTACTTCCCCATCTGAAAAAATGGGGCTGATAGTGCTTCTTTCACCCATGCGGATGGTTTGAAGAAAAACAGGCAGTGAGGCACAGTTGTCTGCAATGAGGACCATCGCAGTGTTTGAATGGACCATTCGCTTGCCACCGAAGCTGGCAGCAACTCCCCCATTGCCAGGCTGGCATTGCAAAATGGGAAGGCTGACCTGTGGTTTTTCAGTAACTGGTAGAGCCAAGCCAAGGTTCAGCCAAGCGTTAACTGGTTGGAGAACACACGCAGCAGTAAGCAGTAAAATAGGCTTCACATTTTAGGCCTCTTTCACTTTTTCCATCAGCACCTGAAGAGCTGTCAGGGAAGTCGAAGCCTTGGGAAGCATTTATGCCGCGTTTCCAGGCTGGTTTGGAACGCGCGGAAAGCCTGTGCAGATACGTGGATAGATACACAGAAGCGTATTTGCAAGCGCGGCTGTGAGCGGCGGCGGGGCGGGGAGCAGCGCGGGGGCCGGAGCAGGTCTCCCCGCAGCTGTGGGCCAGCAGCCTCGCGAGGCCGGGGGAGAGGCGGGCACACCTGGCCGAGCAGCGGGGAGAGCAGCCCAGGGTGCCTGCAGCTGGGGTTCAGGTGGGCTCTGGCAGCGAAGAATCAGCAGTTTACTGCACGTGGTTGGACTAAAGCTTCCCAGAGGGCTCATGGAAGGTGCTGGGCTCACACATCTGGCTGCTTCCTGACTTTGGGAGACGTGCGCTGGTCACTCGGGAACTGTGTTACTGCAGGACTTTGCTGGAAGTCCCGAGCCTCCGACTGCTGCTGGCCTGGAGGTGAAGGAGAGGGTGAGTACGTGCTCTGCGGGGTATCCAGCTTCACACTGCTGCGTCTGTGTCAGTGGGGTACTGTCATGGGTGGGTGTTTCACAAGCCTGTGTGTCTGCTCGTGGCACATGCCAGCGTTCAGTTAAAAGAGAAAATCTGGAAGCTGTCCCTAGGAAAGCTAACCAAAGGCAGACAGGATTTGGTAACTCCTGACGAGGAGGCATGTTACGTCTTGAGCCTGTAACCACCCACATGCAAGACTCTCCCCTGTGCAGGGCTTTGACTCCCTTCGGGGCCTGCAGCGAGACCCGGGGGGACGCTCCAGAACCTTCCACTGTCACCATCGCGTCCTCTCCTGGGTCACTGGTGCATGTGGCAGGTGACAGTGAAATGAAAATGTTTTTTTTCATCTTTCCTTACTTCAAAAAATGTTTTTGTTCATGTTCACTAACTTAAATTTATATGGAAAAATACAAGGTAGAAAAGACATTTCCAATGCATTACCTATGAACTGCCATTTTCCTATGCGAAGAGCTTGTTACTGTTAAGCAAACGAGTGCTAAAATCAAGCTAGAACACCAGTGTGAAAACATTGCTGTAGCTTGGTTTTGTGGGATATATATTAAACTGCTAACATTTTATTCAGTTTCCTCCATAACTGCTTACAGCACTTGGTTAAAATCCTCACTGATGGACCTTCGTGAAAGCCGTGTGGCGGGTGTGAGGCAGTCGGCAGCTGCTGCGATTGAGCACGGCTCCGTCGGCAGTGCTCTGCAAGGGGAGCTAACGCTCACTCCCAGCCGCTGAGATCTGCTTCCTCAATTGGCAGCCTAAAATGAAAGCTAAGGGGTGTTGTGTTTTTCTTAAATTGTTGGGGGGGGGTGTTTAGTCCTTAAATTTAGACTAGAGAAGGAACTTGAATGAAGGAGCTTTTCTTACACCAGTGAGCAGCAGAACAGAAGCAAGTGCTTAGTGTATTTAGTGTATCTGCAGTGGTATCAGGTGAAGGCAAACAGGCTGATTGGGTTCACCTGCACTGCAACACCCTGATTTCTGTGCTGCACTGGATTTACTCTGGTAGGAACGCTACGGATCCTGTCTTATTTTGATTGTCAAACTGTAATTACACTTGCAGAAATTGTATGGGGACCACAGTTTCTGTGTTTGTGTGTTGATATACATACAAAAATATTTTTGTGGATATATATATCCGTAAGTTTAATAGAGGAATTAAAATGGGTATGACCTGCTGCATTTTGTAGCTACAATAAGCAACTTGATTACTTTGTGAACCTGTTGAAATTTCTATCTATGTCTGAAGTGAAAACTTGAGAAAGCCTCTGCCTGCACATTCTTTTATATCCTAACTTCTAAGAGCAAAGTTAAAACCTGTTTCAGGAAAGGGAATTGCCACAGTTCAGCACTTAATTGGGCCTCCCTCTGAGAGGAAAGACAGGAAAAATATCTGTTGAATACAAAGTATTGCTAGATATCTTGTATGCTGGAGAGGAAATGCTAGATGATAACCCTACTCCAGACTGCAGGCTCATCTTGATATATAGAGCTGAGAGTTCCTATTGGAGGCTCCTTACATGTTCAACTTGGGGCAGGCAGGTGGTAAAGAAAAAGGTAAAAGATGCTGTAAATAAATGTATTGGCTTTCCTTGCCTTGGCTTCTTGACCTGTGAGCTTGTGAACTCTATAGGGTTTACTGCGTCAGTAGGAATCAACTCACAGTCCACCAACCCTGTCTCTAAGAGAAATGGTTGTAATTGGTATCCCCAAACCATCATATCTGCTTCTAGGGAGTCTGTGGCTGAAGGGGAGGGATGAGGGGGGAGAGTCTTATGTGTCTGGAGGTGGGGTTTTGTCTTTTGAGGGTACTTTTTTGTAAGTAAGGATTATGGTTTGCAGAGAAATGCTCAAGGAGGCTTGCTTAATACCCATCTGTGGTATGTTTGACTTTCTTTGGTTTCCTGCGCTCAGTACTCGTGCACCGAAAAGTAAAGTAACTCCTGTGGGAGTGGGAAGGGAAGAGAAATTTCAGGCAAGATTGACGCAATCTTGGATATTAAGTATGAGGAGATTGAAGCGCATCCCGGAACGGCTCCTGCTGAGACGCTAATAGCTGGTCTGCTCACCCGTATTACACTGAATGTCTTCCAGTTTTCTTGCCAAAACAAGTGGTATTTCCAGTTGTACTCCAAGTAAGGAGAAGTTAAAATGTAACCTCAAACCAGTGAGCTTTCGAGCCAGTATTGCAGGGGCTGTGAAGTGCTTTTTCTGCCAAGCAGACAGGCGGGGCATTCAGCAGCAACCGCAGGCCTGTCAGTAAGTTTGACCTGAGACAATTGTGGCCCCATGGCCAGAAGGGAAGGTGTCCATAAAAATTAAGTGCTCAGCAGGGCTGTGTACATCTCCAGGACTTCAGTTTCCAAGCGTTTTGGCAAACTCTGTTTTTCAGTGTTGGTCTGGTGTGACTCCTCTCTGGAGTTGGCTTTGATTTTTATTCTGATTCTTCTGACACATGGCAGTCAGAAATGGACAAGTTTGGATCCTCAGCTCAACATTTGCTTTCTGCATTGCTATCTTCATTACTAGGTACAGCCTCCAATATATTTAATGCTTAATGTATGCAGTATGTACAACCAAGGCGAGGTAATGCTGTATTTACTGAGTTACTCGATCATCGTCTTACCAAACTACTTCTGATTACTTACCCATTTTATCAGACAGGGTCCCTTCTCATCTCTAGCATAAGCTTTTGCAACTAAGTGGAGCATCTCTTTTTTTCAGACTCTCCTAAAGGCTACAAAGAAATATTTCTTGCACTGGAGACCTGTGAAACTTTCCAGTCAGGTACTATTTCACTCAATATAATTATGATAAAATACAGCTGATGTGGAAACTTGGGTACGGAGCAGTCCAATTGCCCAAGTCCACATTTTCTTTTTTCCAGTGACGTACTAGATTTCCAGTTGTTATTGACAGATTTCATAAGGATCTATCTCATATTCAGAGACAGGTTGAGTAATTCTTCATATTGCAGGCATCACAGCAGCCTTAGAGAGATGTGTGGGTCTTTCAGCACAGAGGGGATTATCTGTTAAATTTTGCAGAATAGTTTAGAAAACTTCTGGTGTGAAAGCATACCCTTCTGAGGATTGCTTTGTGTAAAGCACTTTATGCCAATGTTTGTGTGCTGTAAGCCTTTGAAGACACAGTATTTACCCGATCTCTTTTATTTTGAGAAATATTGCATAGGCTTTTTAAGACATTTCTCCTATAGTTGACACTTGCCACTTGCTCTGCATTCCTCATCCTTCATGTTCTTCTAGGTTTAAAACCAAACAACGTAAGCCCTCAACCCAGCCTGTAACCCTGATCTGGAGAGACATCCAGGTGCCCTGGAGTTCAGTAGGGATTTTCCTGCTGATTTCAAGTGGAGTGTTCTCAGGCGTGATAGTGAGTAGGGTGCCATAAAATTAACTGTAATTATCTTCTGGGTTGCTGTTGCTGCCTGAAAGGATGCGAAGTGACAACAGATTAATGCCCTGGGATAAAGCTAGCCAGTGAAAGTGTTCAGAGAATGCTGTTTGCCTGTTACAAAAGCCACAGTTTCTAAACTGACTGTAAACTTAGGGGATAGGGGGAGTCAACAGGTTTTGTGGTATAGGCAGGAAAACAGTACATTGCCACCACAATATTATCAGCGTGAGAATTCAGCAAAGAACTTTCAAAAATCATACTAAAAACAGATTGAATATGTTAACTTTGAACTATATTTTTCTTATTAATTAATCAAATTTTTTTTTTTAAAGTAGCTTTAGCATTTCCCTGGTATTAATACGCAAAGAGGCATGTCCATCAATTAAATTTAAAAATATATATATAAATGCATCATCACTATTCTTCCCATAAACAGAGACCACACGGCAGCCTGTAGGTCTATCCTAATAAGCAGATAACCCTGTGAGGACACCTGGGGGAAACCGTGATGCCGGGCTGCTGCTGAGTTGCCATCCATGCGGTTCCCTCTCTGACCATGTACTGCTTTATGGAAGCCCCCTCTGTTGTTTCAGTTGTTGGAGTTGGAGGCAGCAGTGCAAGCATTAAAAAAGAAAGACACAAGAAACCCTGATGTGTGCTATGATTTCTGCTTTGACTCTCGGTGGTTTCCAGCTGCTGTTTGACTGGGACAGAGGGACCCTGAGGAGTCTCAGCTTTGCTGGGCAGCGGTTGCTGAGGTGCCTGGGGCACAACGTTCGTTCCAGGAACACCACGTTTTGTTGATTCCACAATTAAGTGCTATGGGATTTTAATTTGCTATTTACTCATTTTTAATTTCCTTCGTTTTTGGCAGTCAGACCTAATTTTGATGAGAAGATTGCCCCAGGACATGAACATTTTCCTGGAGCTGAAATTTGGATTAGCAAAGCACTTTCCTAGGATCTCCTCCTTAACACCCGGCTCTTTCCCTAGGGAAGGAGTGGGCTCGCTGTGAGGGCTGTGGCTCGAAATGTGCACATAGGTTTCATGGTAACAGGAATCCCCAGCAAGAGCTTTGGCAAGGGGCTTGACCACGTTGATGCGGTGGTGTTACTTTTAGCTCTTCTGTTTCTAGCTTGGGGAGTGAAATTCGTGAGCTTGCTTGGGATTCCAGCCCCTGCAGTGAACGGGGAGAATTAAGATGTCTCGCAGCGTAGCAGTGAGGTGTTTTTTTCCTAGGGGTCTGCAGCCTTTCCTGTTAAAACGCCTAGGGTAGCATGTATGTCTGTGTCCTGTGGTGTTTTCTCAGTCCATGCTCTAACCCTGGCAATGAGCCCATTTACTGGAGAAATTGATATATCCACCATTAGGAAATGAAGAGACTTGTCTGCCCCCAAGTACCACCGTTGCCCTTGGCTTAGGTGTACAAGTGCCACCCTGACTTGTTTTATGTGTTTGCATTTCATCGGACATTACCTGTGGTTTTTAATTTAAGAGATTGTATTTAACTATTGGTGACCGTGGGCTGGTCCCAAACAAGGTCTTCTACTAAAATCACCTTGTGTTTGCGTATTGGCCACAGCATTGTTTACTGTTTCCTGAAACGCAAGGGAGGAACAATGCAAACGTGCATCTGAGTGGAAGATGTTTGGCAACATAATGTTTTTCTAGGATAACTCCTTATTGTTGAGTGATTACTGCCAGGGCTATGTCCAAATTCTTTCCTCCTCCTCCTGCAAAAATATGAAACGTAACAACAGTACTTGTATCTCTTTACATGAAAACTTTCACAGAAAGATTATGGGCAGGTTGTTAGGTTTTGTTTGTTGTTTTGTTTTGTTTTTTTTTTTTTCTTAACAAGTGCTGGAGAATAAGTAACTCCGCGTCCAGATTTTTGAGTACATGGGAGTTAGATGCCTAAATGACTTCTAGTGGATATGGTATTGAAAACTTGAGAACTCCAACCTGAGCTGGAGCAGAAATATACTGGAAGCATCTGATATTTGTTGTGCTCAAGCATAATCCTGAAGTTTTGTCCTGCTAATATAATCCATCTTCAGTTAATATAAGGACCAGTTGAACTTCCTTGCTAACAAATATCCTTTCTCTACTCCCAGAAAACTTAAAATTAAAGTATCTGTGTGGCTTGTTCTGAGAGAACATTGTTCGGTTCCACTGCAGCAGTAGGCTGCTTGCTAAGGTCTGTGTGTCTTTTCCCAATCAGCCATAGACATAGATGTAGACACCAAGTTCACGTTCCCAGCTTTTCTAGACATTTATTCTTTAGATGCAAATGCTGAAAGAGCCTAGAGTCTGGTCTCACTGCGGCCAAGTGGCCCGTCTGCTCTCGCTTGGTTTCCCTGTCAGTGCAGGGTAGCTCTACAGATAGCGCAAGAAATTCATCATAGGTATTGACAGCAATATAGGGATTTTTGCATTAAATTCTAGGTACTATGCTACCTGTGAAACTACATTTTATATTCTGTCATGACCAAGGCTGTAGCTGGAGAGTGAAAAGGAGAGGAATTTGCTAACTAGGATGCAAATTGAAGCTTTCTAGGGGCTTAAACAGTTTACATGATACACCATTTTAATTGGTGTAAACCCTTCCAGCAAGGAGGCAGAAGGGGGGATTTACTGAGCTTGGAAATAATTAAAATCATGCTGAAACTTTCCTAACAGGTACTAAATGTGACATAGTGTGTGGTCTCCCTGAACAGGGTTGGCTTTCCCTATAAATGGGAAAGTGCAACATCTGATGTTTCAATGCATGCACATGGATAAACAAGGCTTTTATGGCGTATTAAGAATAGTTTGCTTTATGGCTCTTTAGATGCATCTTAAAATCTTGTTCTATGATGACTTTAGCAGAGCTGTCCAATTTCCAAGATATGCTTCTAAAGCAGGATGAGGGTTGTACCTGTTTTTTATTAACTATATTACAAGCTAAAAATAAACCAAGTTGCAGACAGCTGACAGCAATGTGGACCCTCAATGTGTTTCATTAAAAATAATAATAATTCTCGGGGGCATGGAGGCAGAGATCAAGCTCTTTTTGTCTCCTGGAAGCCCTCCTGGAAGTCTGGGGGAGGAAAGTAACCTGACAGTCTTTGAAATTTACTGATATTCATCAAGATCACTGGACTTTGAATGGAGCTTTAGTTAATTATGAACTGTAACTCCATGTTTTAGTTTGTTCTTGGACAAAATAAGTGGCTTCATCGTGCCTTGCAGGCTACTGGCAGAGAAGCTTTCTGGTAGTGTGTATAAAAGGATCCTGGGGTTGTATGTCAAAACTGGACAACGGCAAGTGCAGAATTATAATGAGGGTGGTCTAATTTTTTAGACCAGCATAGGGATGTGGTGATTCTCTCAATTTGTTATTTAATCATGTCTGAGTGCCTTTGTGAAGAATGGACTCAAACTGACTTGGGAGTTGAAGTTTCAATAGCGAAATTCATAGGACCTTAGCAGGAGTGCAAGCTAATTACTGAGCACAGGTTGAGGGCCAGTCCCTTGAAAGAAGCATTATAAAAAAAATCTAGCCTGGCCAGAGCTAGACAAATGAAGAAATATTCTACAAGAACACTGGGCCTCTTTTTTAATCTTTACTATGCAAGCCTATGCTACTACTGAAACCTATTTCCCCAAGAGTCTTATTTCACTGAAGTCTGTCTTTTCTAATAGTATTGCTATTTAGCAGTCAGAACTAAAAAGGCAATAAAACACATGCATTTAAGCTGAAAACAGGTTGTACCTCCTAATAAATTTGGAGACAACTTCAGTGGCACAGTTTAATAAAACTTGTTTTGGTGAACATCTGTAAACAAATGTTTTTGTGCATTGGATAGAAAAAAGCCTCTACAAAATCTGAAGTACAGTTTTGATACCTCTTTTTGATAACCCAACAAAATGCTTTTGGACGCTGGGAAAGGAAGCCTTCTGCAAATGATTTTGACCAATAGCTGAGCAAGGATGTGAGAGCAAAGAAAAAAAACCACAAACCAAACACTGGAAAGAAAAAGGTAGAGTTCTAATTTCTAGCCATTTTTGAAGTGCTGTGCAGGCTTGAATTCCCCTGTCCAGATTTGGATTGACATAAGTTGTAATTTGTTTCCTGTCTTTAAAATTTGATTTTCAGTATGCAGTAAATTAAAAATATGCAGTAAAATACAGTAACCAGATTAGGGATTTAGGTGTCTGCAAACATGTTGCTCTATAGTTTTTGCTCTCTTAAATCCTGACTACAAAGTTTGACTGAAGATATGCCATGCATTTACCATTTTTGTCTCGATATTTGGAAACATATGAGAATAGAGGACATTACTTTGCGAGGAATTTCTTTTTAAATACTGGGGGAAAGCTTAGATTCTTTGATTTATCACCATTAAAATACACATCAACTTCTGTGCTAAAAATCAGTGAGCAAACAGGGCACTGTTAATTACCCATATCTTAAATTGCATGGCTACTTCACGTACTACTATAGGCGAGGTTGCTGCATGTAGCGCTTAATTGTTACTTCGAGTATCAAAGATGCTGTGGTGCTATTTAGAATTTTAAAAGGATTAAAACCTTTGAAAGATGTGGGGGTTTTCACCAATGGGTCATACCTGTGTACACCGGTGGCTCAGAAGTGGTTCTTCGCTTGTGAAGCATCCCGGACCAACCCCGCGCCCGCAGGCGAGCAAACGCCTCCTTCCTGAAGTCAAGTGGAGAATTGCCCCCCCCTCTGTTTGTGCGGGCCCAGGTCTTCAGGGAGAGCCGGCAGTACATGCGGTTCCTGTTAGTTCAGAAAACAGAAACATCTGGGGAAGACGTGAATGACTTACTGGCTCGGTTCAGCAGCAGGAAAGCCTGTGACAGATAGATCCTCTCCATTATGTGCTGAAGCAGGGAGCAAATGCTCATAAAATCACATAAAATCCAGCTCAAAAGAGCAAGAGATGGGCAGTTATGGCTGTCTTGTATGGCCTTTCCCTCTTCCTGCCTCTGGGGATGCTTCCTAAAGGAAGGTGAAGAAGGGAAGGCTTTTCTCATCCAGTGGGAGTGTTGAGTGTGGAGGAAAAGCACTTCCCGGGGACAGCAGTGGGTTTCCCAGGATAATGCCCACACAGGTTTAACTTCAAGAGGAAAGGAAAGTGAACCAGTGGTGAACATATTGTTTGCTATGTGTTCACTGTAAAAAATCTAAAGGAAAAAGCCTATAGTGTGGTAGGTAGTTATTATTATTGTGAAGGTAGAATGACTAGACCAGCTCCAGGTGGCCCCTCTTGAGCAGGGGGTTGGACCAGCTGACCTCCAGATGTCCCTTCCCATCTCAATCAGTCTGTGATTCTGTGACATCAGGTAGTAAAATTGGGTTAGTCTCTACAACATGGCCTGGTTAAATCAGTGGGGCTTATTTCCTCAATCCCTAGGGAAATGTGTCCCACCAGTGTAAGAATATTGTTTTTTCTCATGTAACTGCTGAAGATGTTCTGGAGCTTAACATGTCTGTTTCTAAGCAGGCAGACCTAAATATCTGTCTCTCGTATACTGTGACTAGCAAGGGAGGGACATGGCACATCAATAACCTCAACAGTAGGTGTTCAGTATAAGCAGGCTGTCTATGGTCACTAGTCAGTGGAGGTAAAAGGGCAGATGGGATGAATTGCCCTCTGCAGGGGCATGGGTGTGTGTCTTCATCAATTACAAACCTGTGGTCCGTAGAGTACCCTGGGGAGCTATTGTACCTGGGGATGGGGCAAATTAGTATTAGCAGCTGCTCGCATTCTTTTTCCTCATTTTTGTTCTCCACCATGTGATGAAACATCTCTTTCTATTTTCTCTGGCCTGTTATTTTCATGTTTCTCCTCTGCTGTGTTCTCCTTCTCACTTCTTAACCGCCCCAATTTTCCCTATACTTATTCCTCCATACATACAGCATCTTCAATGCTACAGGCTTGGGGAAGAGTGGCTGGAAAGCTTCCCAGAGGAACAGGACCTGGGGGTGCTGATTGACAGCCGGCTGAACATGAGCTGGCAGTGTGCCCAGGTGGCCAAGAAGGCCAATGGCATCCTGGCCTGTATCAGAAATAGTGTGGCCAGCAGGAGTAGGGAGGTGATCGTGCCCCTGTACTCGGCACTGGTGAGGCCGCACCTCGAATCCTGTGTTCAGTTTTGGGCCCCTCACTACAAGAAGGACATGGAGGTGCTGGAGCGTGTCCAGAGAAGGGCAACGAAGCTGGTGAAGGGTCTGGAGCACAAGCCTTATGAGGAGCGGCTGAGGGAACTGGGGTTGTTTAGCCTGGAGAAGAGGAGGCTGAGGGGAGACCTCATCGCGCTCTACAACTACCTGAAAGGAGGTTGTAGCGAGGTGGGTGTTGGTCTCTTCTGCCAAGTAACTAGCGATAGGACGAGAGGAAATGGCCTCAAGTTGCACCAAGGGAGGTTTAGATTGGACATTAGGAGAAATTTCTTTACTGAAAGAGTGGTCAGGCCTTGGAACAGGCTGCCCAGGGAAGTGGTTGAGTCACCATCCCTGGAAGTATTTAAAAGACGTGTAGATGAGGCCCTTAGGGACATGGTGTAGTGGGCATGGTGTGTTGGGTTGACGGTTGGACACAATGATCTTACAGGTCTTTTCCAACCTTAATGATTCTATGATTCTATGATTCTATGATTCTTTGCTATTGAGCCTGAAGAACTACTGCTTCTATTAGCATATGATCAAACTTTGCTGGATTTCCCCAAAAGGCAGGAAGGTGCCTATTTAGAAAAATAAAAATAAATACATTACTTCAGTTCAGTGAAATAACTGACTAGAATTCTTCTGCCAGCTAAAGTTGTGTGTATTTCAGGGAAATATTTGAAGAAAAGAGAAGGATGACAAATCCTCAGGCAGGAACTTGTTCATAATTACATGAAGACCTTGACTGTATATGAATGTAAGGATGCAGGAAGCCCTGCTATCTGGATCTTTGCTAGGGAAAACATTACGGTCTAATCTGGATATGGTTTGGGGGTCCAAAGAGGTCCAATGACTTCATTAATTGACTTTTCATAAACCCTAGAAGAAAGCATCTGTTCTCTTTAGAGCAAAAGTTATCATTAGTATCCAATCCTTATGTATCTGTTCTGCTTTCACAATTTCAGCCATTCAGACAATTGATGGAGCATCTATTTATTCCAAGAACTTCCCTAAAGGTTTCTGTTCTGCTGTACAGTTTTATGGTTTCATTCCCAAGAAAACTACTGTATGCGCTTAACTCTGGGAACAGGCTAGAGCTATTTACTCAAGCAGAAAAGTATTGTATTAGGGTAAGAGATAGCTTGGGAAGATAAAGGAATCTTTCTGGCTTTCAGTAAGATATGAAGATATTTGAAAGAGTGTTGTATAGTGAATACATTATCACCAAATGCTTTGAATTCTGGCTCTGCTGATGATTTCAAGGAAATTAGTACCTTATCCTTGAAAGGCAGAGGACAATATTGTCACTGTGCTGTAGATCTGTGTGCACAGATGCTAAGTATCTTAGTCTTAATACCAGCAGGAGTAGGATTTTTTTGTACAAGGTTTCAGTTCAAGTATAATGTCACTGGAGGATCTGCCTTGTAATTCTCTGGGGCACCTTAAATATTTGTCTAAACTGGATTTTTTTTTCTCCCCTTCTTTATGGGAATTCACACTTGTTTAATTTTATTAAACATTTGCTGTGGTGTTTCTTACCAAAGCCCATTGGCTGGTCTGCCCTCAGCTCACTGTGGCAGAAGTGCTTGTCACATACTTGGAAGATGCAGGCTTGGCAGGATGTTAGGCACCTGAGAGAGAGAATGCTCATCCAGAGAAAGCTGGTGGAAAACACTTCCCTTCTGTTCCTGTGCCACCTGGAAGGGTTGCCCAGAAAGCTTCCCTGCAGGGCATATTGTTCTGGAGTGTAGGTACAGCTCTTCATCGTTTCTGCCAGAAACAGAAAGATGAACGTAGTTATGTCTTGGAACAAGTTGCAGCACGACACTATGTCCCAGCAGCTATATACATGAATGAAGGGAAGGAAAAGGAGTTTTGTTACAATGAGGTTCATTTAGGAATCTCATTTTTCATTAGGGTAATTATTGTAAAGTCTGAGTTTAATTTCTGGTGGCACTTTTTTTTTACTTGAATTGAGTTATTTAAGTTTCCTGAACCACAAAAGATTAATAGCTTCACAATTTAGGATATTTCTCTGTAGAGTGAAAAAGTATAATTAAAAATAAGATATACAGTAGAATTAAATTTTTGAAGTGCAGCTTGGAAGTTTTTCACAGAATACAAAGCATAAAAGGAGAGTGGAGTATTGTTTCATGCTGTTCTGCAGATGATTGCAAACCATACTAGCTTTGTGAAGTCAAAATTTGTCTTAAATCTTGCTTTTGTACTGGGAACAAGGGTGTCTCACTCCACATCTTCACTTCAGTTGTGATGAGTAGAGTAGTCCAAATAAGTGCAGGGTGTTCTGTTATTCTTAGCACAGAAAACATGATTACGTGAAATCCCTTTTGTTATCATGAGAGGATTAGAAGCCTGTTTCTGCATGATAACTGTTACGCTCTTACCAGAGCTCAGGTTGGGAGAAGGGAGATTGTGGAAATAAAGTCTACTTTTGTGGAACTGTCCTTGCCAACAAAAGGTGATCCACCACTGAAAATGTACCAATAATATCAGAGGATAAAAGCAGTTCTGGAGCATCCAGCAATATAGATGCCATTCCTTCCCTAGGGGATATTGAGCAAGCCTGGATACAACTGAAGACATAACTGTACAGCATGGCAATAGCCAACTGATACAACCCTCTTCCTGCTCAGCTTGCTCAAATAGATGATGCTGACCTGTTCTGACCTCTAGACCAGTAGTGTTTCTCTCTGGTGTAGTGCCCGCTCCTTCCACCACTCTGTCTGAATGTCAAGAGGAAAATTTCCCCAAAAGGTGTTTAGACTGGTGCAGCTGGGCTGTATTTTCCTCCCCATTGTTCTCGGGCACTGGGGATGCTGAGGCGAGGAGAATGACTGACTCTCCATGGCTTTCTGTTGTAGACAGGCTTTGTTGTCAAATCCTGCAGCCTGTATGGCACAGCCCCATCGCTCGTGTTTAGTTCCTCAGCTCTTGTTTCTATGTTTGCTACCTCCCAGATCTATTACTTGAGTTAACCGGCAGTAAGGAGTTAGCATTTGGACATCCCTTGTTTGTCCGAAGTTTTCAGGAAAATAATCGCTCATTCTGTCTTCAGCCTGGTGTGAAGGTAAGGTTGGGTCCAGGTGCTCTCAGTGCTGCTGATGTGAGTGAACCTCTTTAATACCGTGTGGATTCTTACCACCCTAATCCTGACATATTGTGTGTACAAGCAATGTAAAATCACCACCTCTCTTTTCCTGGAAATCAGAGACCCTGTGCACAGTTCCTCCCCAGCTGGAATCTTCCTACAGTTCAGACATATATTTTCCTCTGCTAACTCTCAGCCACTCCAGCAAATGACTCCTATATAGCTCTACAGTTGATTTATGCACCTTTACTAAGTCCCCTGTGCATTCACTCCCTTCCCCCCCCCCCTGCACATGTGCAGTTGAAATGCCTCAGCACCTGCATCTTCCGCGTTAACTGACGGATCAGTGTCCCCAGATATCCAGCGCAGGTAAAGAGTGTAAGGAACTGAGAGATTCTTGTTTGATTTGGTTAGCTCTAGCTTTGTGCTTTCAGGCTGGAGCAAGATCTGTTCTAAGTATTGAAGGACAGGGCAACACTAACAAAGCAAAGAATTTTTTGGTTAGTGGAGCTGTCTGAAAGGTTGGCAAAAAGCCCCAAAGGAGGGCTATCAAAGCATTGACCACAGCCATCTTCAATGCTCCAGGCTGTTCGTGCTTAACACTGAGCTTGTTTTCACCTGACAATTAAGTGACTTGGCCTGGTCTGAGCACAAGTGACTGGAACATAAAAAAACTCAGCTGCAAAAATGCAGGGCGGTAAACAGTGAAAAAGTTGAAACTTGAATTCACTGTATCTGTGTTGCACTGTATACCAAAACAGTGGCACTGTTCAGAATCCAGCCCTTTTCTTCATCCACGAAAAAGTCAGATCCACCTTCAGTGTTATCCCAAGTTGAATTTGTTGTGTGGGCAAATGAGAGGTCTGAGTAAAATTTAACCAAGCTACAGATGCAGCAAAGGCAAATGTTAACTGTTCACTTTACATGGCTAATTCCTCAACTTTTCTCAGGTAAAATGTAAGCTCCCAATTGCCTAGTCTCTGGTTGCTCTGCCTGGATAATCTGAACCAATTTCCTACAGACCAACCTACGCATCAGTCCCTGCCACTCACAAAAACATACTGGGTCTGATGCAAAACTAGCTGGAATTTGTTGATGTGAATTTGCGTTTAGTTACATTGTGCCACGACTATGCTGGCACCGATAGCTGTTGCACAGATCCTGGACTGATTCCCCCCTCCTCTTTCTAGCAGTGGTTGTTTCTCAAGTGCTGATGAGTCTTGTTCCTTATTGTTGTATTATCGCTATTTATTTCAGCAGCTCTGAACTGACTCCTGCTGAAGCCAGCAAGTGTAAATATTAGCTTCACAAGGAACGTAATGGTACACTTGGGTAGTATAAACATATTCTGTATCAACTCTGCTAGCTCAGCCTACTTGCTTCCTCTCCTTGTTATGGAGTGGGGTGGCTTGACAGCTACTGGTTTTCCAAGAAACGTATGCTTGTCCTAAGTTCTCCCTGTGCTTCCTGTTTTGTGGTTTGGGGTTTTTTTGTTGTTTTGGTGTTTGATTGCTTTGGTTTGGTTTTTTTAAATCCCTCATCTCAACTTGAATGAAAGATGTTACTAAAATTCTGGGAGATGGACTAGGTGTCTGCGTGCACACATACACAGAGAAAGCAAGCGTGAGATGACATTTGGCTTTCCTCACCCATTGAAATCACCACAACCTGAGCATGAAGATTTTTAAAAGAAAAATCTTGTCTTGAATACAGCTGCTTAACTTCTTTATTTCATGTGCTTTATTTCATGAAGAAAGAGCAACAAGTATTTGTCTAGTACTGCTATGGTGACATCCAGTCACAGGTTGGTGAGGGAGGCAGTGACAGTGCAAACACAAAATCTCATGAGATGTGCATGACTTGCTGTTAGATGTGACCTTGCCTAGTTTTGAAAATGATAGTTTTTCTAACAACTGCTTTAATGAAACAGATGGAATACAGAATTCTTTTTTTTTTTTTAAAAAAAAAAGCCAATTTGCTGAGCTAGTCTTATTCTATTTCCTTAATGCTTGGTACTGGCTTGCAGTGGGCAATCAGAAACTTTTGATTCCCTACTCAACTGCTATAAATAGTATTTGTATAGGATCTCCAACAGTCTCTCCAAGAGTGCTTTCTTCATGCCAACTTCTGGCTGCATCAGCACTGCATCTTTTTGGCACTAAGGCAGCAGGTCTTGCTATAAAAATGTGCCTGTCAATGCTGCAGAGGGAGTCTAGACTGTAGACAGCTGGTAAAACAGGAAAATACCTACAAATTGATGGGAAGCAGGGACGGTGTGGCAGCATCTCTTGACTGTATGAAGTTGCTCTTGGCTTTTATCCAGGGAGGACACCTCCTCTGTATCTACGCTGCATCCCACTGGTCAGCCCCAGCCACGTATGCACTGCATGGCCTATTTTCGGACACTACACCTACTCCACAGGTCCTTAGCTACTTCTAGGGGCTCTTTGTAAGTCGTCTTCAAGTTGTGCTCCTTCTGATTTCACCAACTCAGCCTGTACTTAGAATCCTGCCCCCTTAGGGAGAAGCTCCAGCTGAAAACATCCCAAATCAGGAGGGAACTTCTGCTAGCCAGTCTGCCCAGCCCTTGCCTGTCCCACCAAGCTTTCGTTCCGCTTCCTTGGGGTTAGGGAAAATGTGAAGGTCTTTTCTAAGATGGCTCTGAAGTAAGCAGGCCTGTGTAGCAGACTGGGGAAAAGAAGACGGAGGTGGGGGAGGAGGGGAGCTGCTGCTTTATGAAGAAATGTTTTACATTTGCAGTAACGGCCACCCTTCACCACAGGATTGCCTTGATTTTGTGGGCAGTTGCTCTGCAAGGGCACGTTAAAGCCTGTTTGGCCCCAAGATTTCCTTCCTGGCACTCCCGACTATACACCAGGGCCAAAACAGCACAGATTGGTCCCAAGGGCAGTGGTGGGGATCCAGTATCAGGAGTATATAGATGCCAGCACTAGATATAGGAGGGAAAAAGAGAAAGGAAAAAACAGCCTGTGGGCTTGAAATGCCAGAGGGAAGAACATAGCCGGCTGTGCAGGCTGAGGAGAAATTAACAGGTATTAGAAGAAAGCAAGAGACACGACGGAATTCAGACGATGCTGAGACGAGCAGCAGCGAATGTTCTTAGCAAAGAGCATGAGGAAGTTGAACACAGATGGCAAGGTGTGAATAAGCAGGCAGACCTGAGAAGCTGTAAGGGCAAGATGGAGAAAAACCCTAAAATCCAGAAATGGAAAGAAGGTGAAAAGTATATGAACAAATATCTTAAATAATAATGCTTTCCAAATCAGAAATAATAATTTTGTTTATCTTGATGTTAGAAAGCCATACATAAACTAAGCAAAGGCAGTGTAAGAATAATTTTATTTAGTATTTTGGTAACACGACGATACATCTCAAAATGACCATAAAAGTTAGCTCGCTGAACAACTCCATACATTCTAAATGGGTGCTACTAAATTTGAGTAACTTCACAGATTATACGAAGCATTATTTGACCAACAGCTATATAGTGTGTGACCCCGACAGACATAAGCAGCGTGAATGGACGTTGCATTAGTAGCCAATGCATAGTTAAAGCTTTTGACAGAGTACAAAATTGCAAAACCCATTTTTATTAAAATATGAATCGGTGATCCTTGCGTTAGAATAACTATTCAGTTGTAGGTTACATCCTTTATATTTCTTTTAATGACAATACTTACAAAGGTACAAGGAAAATTGTCTTGCTAGCATCTGATCTAATATAGATCTCCATATGAAAATGCTGAGTGTCTTATAAAGCTTTTCACAGGTATAGGCTAAGTTCTGGGATATCACAAACTTGTACATAATTCAGAAAAACACCTGAGGTTACTCCTTGTGTATGTAACAGAAAGCTTTTTTAGCTCAAAAAAAAGAAGATAGATGCCATATGAAGTCAGAGACTTTAAACAGGTACGTTACTACTGTGTGGGGTTATGGAGCAGTACTTTTAGGCTTGATTCAGGCTTTTAAAATCAGTAGCGAAGCTTCTACTCAAGAAGATCAGGATTGTGTCGTTAACCCAGCTCCTCCCGATGTCAGTATGAGTTCTGTCAGTGCTGCCAACGTGACTAAGAATGGCCATCTATCAGAAGACCCAGTGCAAATCTTTACTTGCTTAGGTCTCAGCAGAGCTACTTTACTGTGTAGCATTGCACCCTTATTTTTCTAGCTCTACTAATACCTTATTTAGCACTAGGCTGAACACAGCAAGTCATGTGAGGTACTCTCATTTCCGATGGATTTCATATGTAATTGAAGGTGATCTGCAGCGCCAAAGAAGTGCCCAACACTTTTCAAAATCAGGCATTTACATAGGGTTGTTTGCTTTTTAGAGAAATACATGCAGCTTTGTGTACACAAACATTAGCCAGAGGTTCAAGGCCATAAAGTTTCACATGTGTATTTTACTTTAAAATAATAGTTTGGGGTTTTTTTTTGTTTGTTTGTTTGGTTTAATTTTATGTCCTTTGCCTCATAAAAATTTTAAAAGTACTTTTTCTTCAGTTAATGGGTACATTAATTAGGACATGTAATGTTAGTTTTCCTTCGGAGACTTTGCTCCAAGCAAATCATACTAAAAGTACATAGTTCATTTCTGGATATACCATTTAACTCAACGTAACAGAATGACTAGTGAGCAGGGGTGTATTTGCTGTACGCTTTACTTGAGGCTTGTGGCATGGAAGTTTTCATATAAAAACCCCAAATTCTCACTTCTAAATACCTCGGCCTGTGTGGATTTTACTGGACTTACCTACGTGCCTAAGGACAGGGATATTAACTCTTTACTAGAGAAATACAAAGTTCAGCTATACCTTCATAAAACTTTCTAATTCAAATATCTATTTTGTTCATGAATGTGCTAATGAACAGATTAGCATATGGTTTGTATCACCCTTGCCATTTGGTGACATATCAAATATTTCAAAACTTAATGAAATGTTACTATATTAAGACATTCTGTTCATTCTCATGTAAAACATGAATTTTATTTTTAAATGTGCTTATAAGCAATTCTATTTTTTTTTTTAGTCATTTATGTAAACACTTTGGAATGCTAAAGGCAAGACTTTACATTGTCATTTTACCAAAAATCATTTGAACATTTATTATTGAGGCATTAATGTACATCCCAGCAGTCACAATGCAGGAGCTGCCATGTTCCTATGGCAGTTTCCAGTAGAGTGAATTCAGAGGCAGGCTGCAGTGTTTTGAGCAACCCTTTTTTTCTTTTTTTTTTTTTTTTCTAAATAAGGGATTTCACTTTGGGATGTGGAGTCACTGAAGGCGAACTTAGAGTTAAGGCACAGCGCATGGAGACATGGAAAGGATTGTAAAAACAGTTCCTGGAGATGCTCCAACCAGTCAGTAGATAAAAAGCGCTTTTACAATGGCGACTTCTGTGAACAAGCTAGAAAAGAAAAGGCTTACTTTCAAATTGCATATGTTTTATCATTTAATATATTAAATTGTTGCCCTGGCTCTCCTTCTAAAATTAAAAAGAGGACTGAGTTATACCTTGTGCAGTTTTCCTTCCTGCTCGTGTAACTTGTAATATTGGCTATTTTCCAAAAAGATCACCAGAACAAACTATAACTTATTTAAGACTAAAAAGAGAGAGAGGGATTATTTTAGATGCAAGGGTTGTTGCTTAGGCATTTGCTGACAGCTGATTTTCATTGGCTGCTTTCTCTGCTTGCAGTCTTTGGACAGCCTGATCGAGCAAATCCATAGTATCTCTAAGCGTAACATTCAAGGTAAATGGCTTAGGTTTAATGGTCAACCCATAGGTAAAGTCCATTTTAGGGTCCTCGTTTGGATTAGCAGTAAAATTGCACTGATGCACCAGTATGGAGGTAAAGAGAAACAGCTGCACCTTGGATAACTCCTCTCCAATACACCGGCGTTTCCCCAATGAGAATATCATCACGCTACTAGTAAGATCTTTATTGATGAATCCATTCTCATCCAGGAATCTTGTTGGATCAAAATCCTCTGGGTTGGACCATTTTGCTGGATCGTGATTCACTGACCACTGATTAACAAAAATCACCGTGTCCTTGGGAATGAGGTAGCCCATTATGAAGGTGTTGGTTGTGGTGGCATGCGGGATAGTAACAGGCACAAAGCTGCTGAAACGCATGGATTCATACAAGAAAGCCATGATGTAGGGCAAGTGAGGCTGATCTTCAGCACATGGCAGACGGTCTCTTCCAACAATCCTATCCACTTCTTCCTGCATTTTAGCCTGCACATTCGGATACCTGTCATTTAAAGTAAGTACATAACACTTTCAAAAGATTTTCTTAAAAATAATCCTTGCTGAAAACATTTTTCATAGATCCTCACCCCTACCCTAAATAATGCAGTTTGAGCAAAGTTTAAATATATTGCAGGAACATGTAGACCCTGATGGAAAACTTTGAGAGGAAAATCCAAACTTCCCATGCAATGGTGTCATTTTAATTTCCTCCGTTTTCACTTTAATGTAACTGATTCTCAACATAAAGAATGAAACTACCTTAAAATGTCCTGAAACTGAATATTCTGATCCAATTTTGAAAATTCATCCTAAAACTGAAATTACTCGTCTATTCTAAATACTGGGCTTTCTGTGGGAATGAGAATTTAGTTTTCCAGCTCTGTATGTGACTTCTAAAAGTTAGCATAGAGTTTGTTATCACTAGACATATTGCATACATATGAAAGTCTGCTGGTTTTTGAACTGAAAAAATCCCTGCTAATAACTGTCAGAATAGCTTTATGAACATCCCACTCCTATTTTGATATCGATTAGAAAAAGTATACACAAACTATGTTTTTTTAATAATGTATTTTAAGATGACTGTCTTGAAGCCTGGATAGTTTGGAAGACTACACAGTAACCAAACAAGATCAAAATATTAATAAATTTTGCTTATTTTCTTTTGCTTGTCTAAAAGCACGTGTTCCTCCAGGGAGCCTTTATTTACTTTAAATATTCAAATTTGCCTTTTCCTCCTGCAGCAGATCTGCAAGTCGAATGCTGGGCAAAGGTAGGAAATGGGGAGAAACCCAGCAGGTTGTGTGAAGGGCATCATACCCTTAGCTCGAAGCGTTAAATATTTGCCTGTTTTTCAAGAAGCGGCTGAGTAGATAATGTTTGCGTAAGCCTACCAATCATGCAGATGATGAAAGAAAAAGCCGGGACAGGCAAGAAAATCAGTGTTACGCCTTCTCCTATTAAACCACCTCCCCTAGCTGAGGTTTTCCCCCTGGAAGAGCCGGTGCCAGGGCAGCGCGCAGAAGGGGTGTGCTTGCACCCGCCAGCTGCCCGGCGGGTCAGCCTTTCCCCAGGTCAGGCCATGGCGATGAAGGCACACGCTGCTGGCAAATTAACATAATAGCGGGTTTGTGAACGGGTGCACGAACTCTTTAGCTTGCTTAAGCAGTTGTTACCCTGTTCCTATGATCTCCTTGATCTTGACCTGGTAAAATCTGCTACTTTCAGGTTTTATTCGGCTGCCTTTTTGCCAGCACCATTACCCCACCGCCCGAGTAGGGTTTGTTGTGGGGTTGTGTGGTGTTTTTTTTTTTTTTATCCTTTCTGATCTGTTTCTGGCAGGTTTCCCAGAGCTTCCGTGTGAGTTAAATGGGAAGCCGCTGCGGCACCCCGGCACCGCACGGGCGGGCCGGTCCCTCAGAGCCTCGCCCCACCGGCCGCCGCTCCCCCGGCTCTCCCCGAGCGGCTTAGGCGCTCCCTCGGGCCGGCTTTTACCGCCTGCCCAGCGGCGCCATTTCAACGGGGATCCCCCAGGGCTGGCGCCCGCCCCGGGCCGACTCCCGCGTCCCTCCCCGGGGCAGGTGGGGCGCCCCGGCCTCCCGCCTCCGCCCGGGCGGCGGGGAGGGCCCGCCCCGCCGGCACCGACCTGATGAGGAAGATGAGGAGCCACTGCAGGGCGGTGGAGAGGGTGTCCTGGCTGGCGCCGAAGATGTCGGTGACGGTGGCAGGCACGTGCTCGAGCTGCAGCCGCGGCTGCTCCCGCTGCAGGCGGATGAAGGCGTCCATCATGTCGCGGGGAGCGGCCCCCGGGCGCAGGCTCCGCTGGTGCTGCAGGAACTTTCCGCGGACGAAGCCGTAGAAGTCGCGGTTGAGGTCGCGGAAGGCGCGGTAGGCGGCCCGCACGGGGCTGGGAAAGCGCTGGAGCCAGGGCAGCGCGTCCACCAGGCTGCCGGCGCCCACCGCCCGCCCGAACTGCTCGTTGCGCCCCACCAGGCGCAGGAACTCGCCGTCGCCGTGGCTGTAGCGGCGGCCGAAGCACAGGGCGCTCATCACGTTGGCCACGGCCACCACCAGGACGCGCGAGGGGTCGAGGAAGGCGCCGCCGGCGCTGCCGCGCACCAGCAGCGCCACCAGCGCCCGCGCCTCGCCCACCAGGTGCCGCTCCAGCAGGCGGCGGGTGGCGGGGCTGCCGGTGGAGAAGGCGCGCACCGTGGCGTGCGCCGCCCGCCGGTGCAGCTTCCACAGCTCGGAGTAGCCGCCGAAGGCCAGGCTGCGCCCGCCCGACACCAGCCGGAAGGAGGGGAAGGGCGGGCGGCCGGCGAAGGCGGCCCCCTGGCGGACGAGGGCCTGGCGGATGGCGCGCTCCCCGTTCAGCACCACCACGGGCCAGCGCCCCAGGCGCAGCTGGAAGACGGCGCCGTAGGTGCTGGCCAGGCGGGCGAAGGAGAGGTGCGGGGCGCTGCCCAGCTGCGCCGCGTTGCCGATCAAGGGCCAGGGGAAAGGGCCCGGCGGCGCCCGGCGCTGGCCCTGCCGCCGGCGCTGCTGCTGCTGCAGGAGGAGCTTGCCCAGGTGGATGGCGGCGAGCAGGCAGAGGAGGAACAGCAGGGAGCTTTGCACGGGGGGGATGCTGCGCAGGGCTTCCCCGAGCCTCTCGAGGGCCATGCTGCAAGGGAAAGGGAAAGGTCAGCGGGCGGCGGCCCTGCGGAGAGGCTGGGAAGCTCCTCGTCGCCCGCAGGCAGGGAGAAGCCCGGGCGACCGAGGGGACCGGGGCGCGCTGGCGTGGCGGAGGGGAGCGCCGGCAGCCGTGTCGGCGCTCGGTGTCGGGGTGCGTCCTTGCTATGCGCTCCTCGCGTGCCTAAAGCCCGCCCGAGTCCTGTGCGAAAAACAAGGGATAATCGATAATCGAGTGGCACGCGCTCAATCAGGGATCAACATCGTATTTGGCGGCGGGGCCGCTACTCTCTCCCCCCCGGCAGGGAAAGTTTGCAGCGGGGGATCCGGGAGGTCACGGCTGAGAGAGGCAGAAAGGGAAGCAGGAGGATGCTCCCGCCTGACGAGTCTCTGCAGATGCAGGCAGCCGCCGTGCGCTGGAGACAGGTTCATCCCGGCGCTGCACATCGCTCCTCCCGGCGAAAGAGCCCCTGCGAGAAACGGGCTCCCCGCGCCGCCGTCGGAGCTTCCCGCTGCTCCGGAGAGGAAACCTCCGCACATGGCCACGGAGCCCCTCTCTGTCCCGAGCCCTTCCCTCCTCCCAGCACCTTCGTGTCCGTCGCGGCAGCGCAGGCTGGCGGCCGGCGGCCACGGGGATGGGCTGCGGAGGATGCCTGAGGTACCGGCGTGGCCGAGCTGACGGGTCCCGCTTCCCATCCCCGTGCCCGGGGACCACCCGCTCCTGCCGTTTGCTCCAGCCTTTCTGAAGCAGCAAGGGGAAGACGGGGTGAAATAAACGGCCACCTCGGGCGCCCGTAGCAGAACTGACCTGTTGCACGCTGCTTCCATCCGAGACCTCGGGGAGGATGGAGAAGAGCCGGGCAGCCGGCGGCAGCTCTAACGGGCAGCCCCGGGAGGAGAGCGGCGACGGCGACGTTCAGATCCCGGCTTCTGGGAAACTCATTAGGAGCCCCGGTTCCCGTCACCCGGAGCTTGGCAGGTCATGTGCAGGCAAATGCCAACTGCACCCGATCCCAGCGCAGAGTTATTATCACCTTCCCAGCCCTTTAACCCTTCGGAGCTCGCCCCGTCGGCAGCCACCTGCCCGGTGCAGCCCCGCGGATCGGCGGCGAGCGGGCTGCTGCCGCCCCCTCCCTCCCCCCCCCGCTTGCTGGGCTGCGGGGACGGGACGGGGACACCGCTGCAGGGAGTGGAGGCGAGGGGCTCAGAGGGCGCGGGGAGGACGGCCCGCTGCCCCTGGGCTGAGCCGGAGCCGGAGCCGCCGCGTCTGGGCGCCTGGCATTGGTACTGGCGGTTTTAAATCCGCCGGCATCCGCGGTGCGCGGCGCGGCGCGGTGCGGGCGTGCCGCAGTTCGCCCCGCTGACAAATCGCCGCTGCCTGGCCCTTCCCCTGGCTTGAGGGGTCGCAGCTATTTGCCAGCTGCCCTTGGGCCCTCGCCAAGTGGAGCGGCTGAGCTGCGGATGCTTTTATGGCCGGGGCCAAAAGTTTTAGCGGAGGAGGTGCTGGGAGGGGAGCGGGGTGGCGGGCGGGCTCGCAGCCCTCTCTGTCGGGAGGCAAAGTCTCGCCTGCATCTTGGGGGCTGAGGAAGCCGCAGAGCTTCCCCTCCTCCGCCTGTCGCCTCCCCGTTGCGTGCGGAGTTTGCATTGCGTGAGCCGGGGCTGGAAAGCCTCCAGCCATCTCCTCCCCGGGCCCCTACCCCTCCTCGCAATACCTGACACCGGCTCGGGGGGGAAGGAGGCAGGGAAGCGCCGGGCAGCTCGCACCCCGGCCGGCCCCGCTGCCCTCCAGCCTAGCCCCCGCCCTGCGCTCGTTTCTCTCCCGCTCGCGGCGCTTTCTTACTCTTAAATCTGGCACCTCCGCTCGCCCCGGGAGGGCTGGCGAGGGGCGTGCGGGAGCGGCGCTCCAAGCCCCCCCGGGCTTTCCGGCGCCCCGGGGGGAACCGGGGCTGCAAAACCCCCAGGCATCAAGGAAACTGGTCCCCAAGAAATCAGAACGCTCTTGCTTTGTTGTCGTCGTTTTTGCTGTTCCAAGCAAAATTTTAAAATACAACGTTTATTTCGGATTCTCTACAGTCACGTCATGAGAAGAAAAGAAGGTGTTTTGGTAGCATTTAGGGATTAGACAAAATTAGGTGCTGGGAGTCAGGCCAGCTCAGGGTGTGAACCCAGGCCTGGCCAGGCTGCTACTGCTTCTATCTTTGCTAAGAAGTGTAATCCTGTCTGCTGTCACTGTCCCTGGGCTCCTCCAGTCAGCTGTACTACCTCTTGCTCAGACTAGCGTCAGCCATATCTCTCTGTGTGCCTCAGAGCACGCTGTGCTTCTTCCTGCCATTGCCAAGTGGCAGAGGTGTCAAAACCACTTTTTCCGGGCAGTGCCAGAAAAAGTGAGCTTCCTTCTTCCCAGCCCCATCTCTGGGGTGAACTCGAAGGATCCTGCAGTCCAGCCCAGCACATGGCCCAGCTTCAAAGAGGAGCAAAGATAGCTCCATCCCTATGGCATTAAGGTTAGGGCAAGCTTGGAGAGAGTCTAGGCAGTTTGATCTCACCATCACCATCAGAAGGCTGAAACCAAATTTCGCATGCTGTAACCACTCAGCTGTGGCAAAGTGGCCTGTCCCACCCTGATGGCCACCCTTCCATCCTTCATCTGTCACATGTCAAAGAAGAGACAGGGGCTTCTCCCTGCAAAGAGTGTTCTGGGCACTGGATCTGGGTGGTAAGGGCTAGCTTGGATCAGTTACCTGAGCTCTGGATTATAGTGCTGGGCACTTGCCATTGCCAGCAGGTACATTTGCCTTTTTCCTGGTGACCGTGGTAATCAGTTGCCTGAAACCCAGGTATTACAGCTCTTGTTAGTAAGTCCCTAAATCTTTTCTTCGATGCAGCGCTTAAAGTAGTTGTACTGCAGTCAAAGTGAGAGATTGCTGTTTACTTTGGAGCAAGCAGAACAGATTCATTCCAGCTCTCATGTAAATCTGAATTTATAAAGAAACAGTGTCCTCGAGGTGGCCAAGCTCCGGTTGCAATTGGTAAGAGGGAGAACAGCTCAGCTGCCGGAGGTGACATGCTGTGCCATTTCTTACCTCTCCTGCAAGTGGCCCTGCACCCACCTCACTGTTTTTCATCCTTTCAGTGAGTGAGCGTGGGTCCAGGGCACTGTACGCGTCGCACCCTACTGACATTTTTTCTCAACATCATATTGCAAGTGAGATTGCTTCCTGGCCGCTAGCAGGCAGTACAGAGGAAGGAGCACATTTCTACTATCGTGAGCTGCGGATTCACAGTTTAAGGCATGAGCCCAGGAATTCCAAGTCCTGGTACATTTTTTTTTATGCTGTAAGAAAACATTAATTTCTTTTTTTTTTTTTCCACTTCTCTTCGGTCTTCAGGAGTTCCCTCACTATTAGACAGGAGAGAAAGAAAAATCTATTTTAGATGTTTTGTTTTATTGTGGTAGTACCAGCTGGTCCACCTGTACTATGTGCTGTACAACCAGGATATTTACAGTCTTGGCTTACTATTGCATCTATTACAGCCTGACTATTATTTTGACTGTATGCAATGAATGTTCACTCAATTTTCTAGGCTCTGATTCTATGTGACCCTGATTACAGTCAAGCATAGCTTGGGTGAAGCATTTTATCACACCAATGAATTAGTGTGGTACAAAATGCAGCAATGGATGATCAGGCCCTTGATCTCTGTTATGTTCCACAAATTGCCCTCATGCCTACCTCTTTATTTACTCTTCTCGCTTCTTTTGTTTCTAGAAGCATAGAAGTTCAGAATTGCTCTTAGGTAACGCATGTTTCTTTTTTCCGAGTTCTGGGGACTTAATTCAGACACAGGTCCTACTGAAGCCGGTCTCAAATTCCTGAGTCAAAGTTAGTTTTGTTAGGCATCGAGGACTGAATCACTGAAAACGTAAGCCACCCAAAATGAATTTTTTCTGAGGCTTAGAAAACCCTACTTGATGTAAGATATGGAAGAGAAAAGGAGTCAAAGGGGCAGAAGTGGGTGGGTTTGGGATTAAGGGAAAGGAATTCAGGCCTAATCTGTTAAAACTCCTGGTTGATTTGACAGGAATGCCAGATGCAGGGAGCTGGCAGAGTCTGTGAGGACATCAGTACCACTGTGACTCTGAATGAAGGTGCTTTATGTATGTGGACAAGAGTCCTTGTTATGGAGGTAGAAGTTTGATAAAGGAGGAGGAATTGCACAACCTTGCCCTTTGAGAGGAAATTTTTCTCTCTCTGCCACAGTCCTCCCTTTTCCAAGAAAACCCCTTAAGCCCTAAGAGATTTTTTACAAGTGTTAAGAACTACTTACTTATATAAGGGTTTTCAGACTCAGTTCTCAGTTTTTCTTCTATGGCAGCTGTTGGTTTCTCTTTTGGACACGGACAAGGTGTTCATAAATCCTCATGAGCAGAAACTGGAATTTCTCAAGGACTCGACCTTGTCCCGTTTTCTTTCCTTACCTCTTCCCTTTGCCGCTTTCCGTGGAGAGCCTTCCCACACTGGGTTTCTCTGTCTCTTTCCCATACCTGGGTCTATGTATCTTTTCCTCCTCTCTTTTAATTTTGCAAAATCTCAAGGTGGATTATATGACAGTTGAGCAATGTTTTATCCTGGGATTGCTTCAGTACAGAGCTTGTACAAATTGTTTACAGTTTACAGAGTGATCCAAGCCATTCTTCATTAAATAATCCCTTGGAAATTTTGTTTCTGATTGTCTGCTTCTCAGTGTTGCACAATACTATATAAGATGAAGAAACAAGTGGTGTAACTGTAAAACACAAAGCACTTGGAAACTTAAACAGATGCAATATCCTATTGTTTCAGGCTGCTTAAACTTGTACAGGCATTCTTATGTACCTCTGGAGTTTGACTGTAGTCTCAACAATACTGCTGTAAGTCAGGAAAATCACCATTAAAACAATCAGATTACAATCAGAATTAGAACCTGTAAGCCTCCGTGTTTACAACAGCTCGCTCAGATTATGTGTACACTGCCATCCATGCTTCACGTACCCAGGAGCAGAAGAACTGCACCAGCCACTCAGTCCAGACACAGTGCCACCCCGGGGCAGCGGCTCTGCAGCCACCATCTGTACTTGCTGCCCTGCACCATATAGATGTGCCTGCTCGGGCTTAACTACACGATACTAAATTGCTCAGTGTTAAAACTAACATGAGACTGGGGTACTGTGAGTGTGGATGGTAGTGAGATCATGTCTGATGCAGGTTCCCGGTTTTGCTCGGTTTGGCAGCTTTCTTGTGATGCCAAGCATGAGATATAAGCAAAGTACAGGGAGCCACATCCTCAGTGCTGCTCAGAGTGCTGCCAGGCATACACAGGAGCCAGCTGTAGCTCCACGATTCAGGGTTATATATTTAGGCCGCTCACTGTGGCCTAAAATAAAGCATTTGTGGTATGCTTTTTAAAGCATATATATTTGTGGTTACATATCGCATTCTTAACCTTCATTAACTTGAGGCTTTCCTTGGACTTTCACTCTTCCCTGCACTCCCACTGACTTCCCAACTCACATTTTCAATTCTCCCTTGCTATTGAAAAGCCTAAATTTGGCTCCTAATTCTGAGCCAAATTCCCCCAGCTGCTGCGGGAAGGCAAGAAACCTCCCAGTACTTGCTGGGGCTCAGCTCAGTGCTAGTCTGAATTGTAGCCTCTCCATCTGTTTGCATTTTCCATGTTACTTGCAGATTAAAGGCATACATTGCGGTCTGCTTCCACACAGGTAACACACAGGTATGGTTACAGAGAATGAGGACATAGCATTATACTTAATTCAGGCAGCAAATTTGATTATGAAACTCTCTTAATTTTGCATTGCCAAATTCCTACAATGTTTCTTTCCAAATTTTGCTGTCTTTTCTTGACAGTATTAGATGAAACCACATAGCTAAGTCTTTCTTGAGAGGAAAACACAGCTTTGTGGCTACCCTTTGAGAAGCCTTTTTAAACTGTCTTCTGCTATGAGGCAAAAGACCAAAATCTAATTAGCACACTGTTGGGCACTCATCTGTGGCATTTTGTATGTGTCTTTGTATTTTTACTATACAAATGCTCTTTATTAAAGTACTCTGAAATAAGTACTCTGAAGGAGACGGACAAAGCAGCAGCATTTAGGAAAGCTTAGACACTGTTCAAGATGTGCATTATTGTATCTATCCTCAACATGTGATGTGTGCGCAAACTGTTGTGCCTGCTCACTCTCCCTCTTGAGCAAAAGGGCTCCCTGGGGCATCTGGCAGCTTTGCCTCCTCACACTGTTTCTGAGGTTTGCAGAACCAAGAGCTGTGTTGCCAAGGTCCAACTTTATTTTGAAGTATAGAAACCTTATGGTCTGTATGATGCGCTAGGTCACCCTAAAGCTTAAAAATTATAACATTGCTTAGGGCCAATATGGTTAGCATGTTAACAAGCAGTAATATTACATTTCTCATTTGTTTTCCAGACTTTATTGGGTGTTGTATTAGTAGTGGTCATACGAAGTTTGTAGTGCACTTGCTTTACTAACTCTAAGAGTTTAGTATTTGCCATTTTAGAAAATGCCAGTGCACTTGTACGCTCAAGCGTAGTGACGGGTGCTAGCTCAAAACAGCCCTGGACTACAGCTGAAAGCAAAGTCTACTTCACTCACAGGCAGAAACATATTCTGTAGGGGTGAAAGTTTTGAAGATTTACCTGTGAAGTTCTACAAAGTCTTTAATACAGATGTGCAAAATGATTTTTCAGAATTTGGAAATTTGTTCAAATTTGAGTGAATTATCAAGGGAAGAGCAAAAGGCACAAATGTGGGAGAAAAGACATTACCCAGACAAATGTCAAGTACCTGCTTTAGAGCTTGAGGCTACAAAGCTTTTCAAAGAAAAGGCCACAACCATGTTTTAATAGGAACTTATTTTCCTTGTTCTCATAAATGGGTTCAACAGTTTTTCGACTGAACATTTCTAAAAATTACAATGTAAACCGTGGATTTTTTGGGGATAGAAAATTTCAGGCCAGATGATTAAAGTTGTACAGAAATAAGTAGTGGAGGACCTGGAGTTTCCAGCCAAGGGAACTCTGTACAAGTAGACAACATGACTCTTCTGCACAGAGAGAGAAGATAGTGAAGCACAGATGGTATGAAGAAACTTACAGTTCTGTGACGAGAACATGGGTTTTCCTATCTTGCATCCTAGGTGTCCTAGCCATTGATTAGCCCAGCCTATGAACGTTCAGCTCACCACTTCCCAAACAATAACTTCCCAAGACACAAATATTTGTCATTTGGGTTCTTCAGTTTGTATTGCATGTGTACCCTTCTTTGGTGCCTTGATAGCAGAACAATTCGTCAAAATGTTAAAATAGGCAACGCAATTTGAATCTAGTAGCCTCTAGAGCAATCCAAGTTGAATTTCAGAATTCCCCTTCCTTCAGAGAATAAACCTGGTTATGTAGTGGGGGATGCAGGTCTGATCTAGGTAAGGGAGCTGCATATAGGTGTGAGCATTACTTTGTCTCCCGTTACGATACTTTCCATCTTGCTGCTTAAGGGGGCTCTTGGACTGGGCTGCAAACATCTCAGAGTACTTCAGAAAGTGATGCCAGGGGTCTAGTATAGTGTGTGTACATATACATACATGCTTTCTCTTTTGGAGTCAGACTAGGACTGTTGCTGAAGCATAGTGTCAAGTGCAGAAGGCAGGTCTTGGCTATCTGTGCTCATTCAGTGTTTTCACAGGGCTGGCAGTGCATCTCTCCTGAGTTCCCATTTCAGTTCTAACTTTTGAAACGCCTGTTCTGTTTACCTGTACGTTCAAGTGGATACACCAAACTTGCTTGCGCTATTAGGCATGGACTCCATAGGGTCTGGGGTAATTTCTTGTCCAAAGGATTGAAATTTTATAATGGGAAGTTTTCAGCATTTAAAAGAATTATTATCCTTAGTATTGCTCCCTTCAGGTTTTCGGGTGCTCTGAGAGAGGAGGTGGTGCTGGGCACAAACTGATTGTCAAGATGGCAGCTGAACCAAGCAAGAACACAACGATTTGTGCTTCATGAGGGCTTTACCTAGCTTTTGATCATGAAGAGACAGGCCTCTAACTGGGATTTCCCAAAGGAGATTCATGTCACAGACCTAAGAAATTTCATGTCAGTCAAGGAGTTGCTTGTAAATGTCACCCCTTAGGTAGCCCTGCTCAAATGAGCGAGGGCACATGCTCACCCCCCTTCTCCCTGCCATTACTGCCGGTCAATAAAATGTTGAATGGTATTTGTGAAGAAGCTGCAGTGTGATAGATTTTCCACCAGAAACAGTGGTTCTGGCTACATTGGCTTTGCTGAAGTATTCTGTCAGATGGAAAAGCGTGAATCCAAACCAGGACCTCCAGTGATTTGGTTGCTGAAGCTCAGCTGAGGAAACATTTGCACATCCCTCTGCAGCAGGGCATTCTTGGCTTCCTCTGCTCTGTTGTGCAAGGATTTGGTGTATTTGCCTCCAGCGGTAACTGCATTTCAGTGGTAAATGAAATTACTCAAATTCTAGGGACTGGGTTGTATGTGGGTAATACTCTATAAAATTATTCATGCTCTTCCCTGGGGTATGGGAAATGGGAGTTGTTTATTTGCACATTTTTTAATTTGAAGAAAGACTTGGAGAAAGTATATTCAAACCAATGGGATAAGGGAAACTCTCTTTGTGGTATCTGTGGTCAATGATGGAAAATTGAGCTTAGGAGATTCTTACAGTATTCCATGTAAGGGCTGCAAGCTTGATCAAGACAGTTGACTCCTCCTGTAAGACAAATAATAATAATAAAGATTTCCTCTAGCCCTCAATAAATTCAGCAGGAAGAGAAAACACTCTTGACACATACAGATTGCTCCTAGCGTTTGGAAGCAAACCCAAGGAAGTGTCTGTTTCTGAGCCATTCAGGTCTTCTAACCTTCAGCAATGGCAGATCAAAGACCATGAGGGAAACAGACTGCAGGTGCCAGTCAGGGCAGGTTTCGTCTTGTCACAGCGCTCCGGGAAGAGGCATTTGCTAATGTCTGTTAATCTCATGGCACGCCGAGGGAGAAAGACGGAAAAAAATGGCCATAAATTCTTCCCTTTCCCAAGCAGCCCACACCCAGGCTTAGGGTGGCTGCACAAAGGCTCGCTGGCTGCCTCCAGAAGGGAGAGCAGCGCGGGAGCCCATGCCCATCCCTGGGTGGCAGGGAGGATCTGGGGTCACCCTGCGGGGTGCTGGCTCTGTCAGGGAATAGGGGGTGAAGCAGCCGCAGAAGCAGCAAGCATTGCACTGGAGGTGCACCCTTATGGCAAAGGTGAAAGCAGCGGTAGCTGAGACCATGAGAGCAAAGGTCTCCCAAAGAAGAAAGCCCAAAGTCCATCTTAGCCGCTGTCCTCTCCCATAGAAACACTCTCATCCTACAGTCAAGGAGGAAGCGTAAAACGCTGTGCGGCACTGTGGGGAAGAGGTAGCAGCGGTGGAGGTAACAGGGTGCTTTACCAGATGCAGGGAGAAGCAGGATTAGGCACAGCTTGGGGTGCTGTAGGGGATGGCTTTGGCCAAAAGCCAGGTTTGCCCCTGTCTTTCTTTTGAGGTGTAAATGGCATGCAAGGAGGCTCCTCTCAGTGGCTTCCCTGTGAAGATAAATAACCTGATCCCCCGGTTATTATCCCCCCGCTCTCCTCCCCTTCCCCCTGACTGACTTTGATTATTGTAACTTTACATGCGCTTTTAATTTGCGTGCAGGCAAGTACAAAGGCACAACCGGATATACCTGTTATTTGCCAATGACCTGAAAGAGTATAGTTTATGTTAAGCCTTGGGTTATGGTAAGGTTTGCACGCGATTCCTCAATATACATGCTGCAGGCAACTGATGGATGGAGGTGATGGAGGGTGGAGGAAAGTTTTAAAGTGACAGAACCTGATTTGGTTCCTACTTAATCCACCGGTTATGTAAAGGCCTATATTGCAATTTTGTGTAGAGCTCAAGTCTTGACCTCTCTTCAGGCAAGGAGCGTATGATCACGTTATCCGGGCTGTAGTTTGTTCGTGGCTGCTCCTGCAACTGATCTCATGAAAGCTTTATGAAAATAAGGCAAAAAAGGCAGGTAGGTTATTTACACCTCCCTGTTTGTACATACTCTGGCATGGCAGGGAGAAGATTGGAGGTGGAAGAGGAAGCTACAAATGAGACGATTCGTGGCAACGGAGTGAGTGCTGAGTGTGCAGGGATGCGGCGGGGGCCTGGGATGGAGAGGGGATCCACATTTTGTTGCAGGGGTCTCAGGCCCCCACACGGCTTGGAGAGATTTCATTTGAGCTAGCCTCCCTTAGCAAGATTTAAAGAATATCCACTACTCATGGGTTGCCTGGTCCTGCAGGAGAAGAAGAGAGAGTAGTTAGTCTAGTAGTTACAGCAGAAGACTGCAAGGACATGTGGGGTCCAGTGCCGAGCCTGCACGCTGACTTGCTCACCCTTGAAAGTAACCACAGAGAAAGCCTAATGACATTTTTTTAAAAGTTCGTTTCAGTGATTCCACATCAAATTAGCCAGGTCTTCAAGCAGAAAGGAAGTGTTTTTATCTGCCAGGCAAGTAAACTAACCTTGAGGTCTGAAACTTGAGTGGTTTTATTTCTGGTATGTGTCTTAACCTAGTGTTAAAGGCTGCACCAAAGGAATTAATTAGACATTTTGTTTGAAGGTTCAGGAAAGGGAAAGGATCCCGTTCATTCTCAGCACCACCGCTTATCTCCAGGGAAGTGCAAACAACGTGAGTTAAATGCAGTTTTATGGGACTTACGGGACAGACTTTGCTACTCACACTTCCCTCAGAGACAGTGGGACAAGGTACAGAGAGTCAAGTGCTGCTCTTACAAATGAGGCCATCATAAAATGATTGTTAAAATAACAGAAGACAAGATGGACCTATTGTTACAAGAGCGCTGTGTAAGTTTATGTTTCTGGACACAAGCATATTTAATCTTTTCTGTGCCTCAGCTTCCCCATAAAATTGGGAGTGATAATAGTATGTGGATCCACTTAGTATCCGTTCTACTGTTCTCTAGCTTGTTAAGATAGACGTTGTACAGCCAGCATTCAGGAAAATGATATTTAAATTTGCAGGATAGCAACTGATGGACTGAGCTTTTACTCCTATTTTGAGTCAAACAAACCAACGTTGCCTTCCATCTTCACAAGCCCACAATACAGCAGGCAACCATGGTCCACTTGTGAAAGGCATTTATCTGAAGTAGCCTTGAAAATAAACCCGTTTTCTTTTCTCCTCTCTGCTCTGCTATTTCTTGCTTCCTGTTTGCATCCCTCCAGCTTATCTGCCCTTTTGAGGAATTGGTTTTATTTAAAAACCTCTTCTTTTCCTTATTAGTTTACTGCTTACCATCATGTTTTTCAGTTCTAAGCATCCAAAATACGTAACACTTTTGCATATCTTCATTGTTATTCTTCCTCATTTCTCTTGATACTTCGGCTGAGTGTAGAAAACTCACATCTAAAAGCCGCTTCTCAGAGGTCGTGAACTCTTAAGCCACATGGTTGTTTTTCTGTGGTCAGTATATTTCTGAAAGCTAAAACGTATGTACAGACTTGTTCTGATGAAGAAAGGTTTCCATTTTGTTTTTTAAAAAAAAATTACGTATAGCAGTCCACAGCCTGATTTTTAAATAAGTTTAGCAAAATTGTCTAATGTTGCTGTAAGTATTGATGCACAAAACAAACGCTTAAAGTGTTCTGTGCTCAAAAACCTGAAAGAGTGTAAAACTGTCTGCTCCAGCCCTGGAATAAAACACTCACAACAGCAAACCCTGTTGTGATAGGGTTAAACAGTCAGGAAAGGGTTACAGGCTGCCTGCTTGTCACTTGATTCAGCAGGGGCTTAGATGAAGATGTGTGCCCTTTTTCTGGCATGGAAAGCCTGGGAGCCCCTGCAGCTGGCTTTGGATGAGGGAATAGCTTTGCTTTGTGTTACTTTATGAATTTGATGTTTAGATAATAAACTGTATCCCAGAGCGAAAGCTGAAGACGACTTGGGTATTTCTGTGCCTTGACCTTTCCCTTTCCCCTGGGCAAGAAAGCCCACCAGTGTACAGGCTGTGAAAGAGCCTGTGACAAGCATAGTTAAATATTTTCCTTTCCCTTTATTAAAGTAATCCTAGGTTACGTTATCAAAAGAGAAGTGTGAGGAGGCAGGTATGAAGAATCTGTAAAGAAGCAGCAGGCCCATGTTTCACTTGTACATGCAAGAGAATGTCCTACTCAAGATAAGAGGGGTTTTGATGAAAGAGGAGTGGTTGAGATTGGTTTGTGATGTCTGTATAATACTCAGCATTTCCAGTGTTCATGTTGCAAAGCAGTGGCTCGTGGAGCATGGGGTACGTCTTCTGTCTACTGAAGATTTTGAATTCCCAGATAGGAAACTTGACATTAGATCAGGAGGACAAACCAGCTGCTGTGGCTTTCAGCTGGATAAGGATCACAGAAATAGATGCCGAGTCTGAAGCAGTTGCACATGTAAAATACGATAGCAGTAACAATTTGCTTCAGTGTTGTTTACTGCTGCTGTTTCTGTAGTGGGCAGAGCTCTGCCTGCACTGTTGAGGTAGAGTGGAGTGGGAAGTCACTTCCCGAAAGAGTGTGTAGTTCAGGCGTGAGAGAGGAGGGAGATACAGATAGTCTCGGTAGGTGTGGTTAAGCAACGGTTTCAGCACACGAGCAGTTTTAAAGTTTGTAGCACCTGTGGAAAAAGTGATGGTGCCAATCTTATATTAAGAATTTTGCATGGCAGATTTCTTAAAATGCTGAGAAAATAAAAGTTTTGGAAAATGTTGATAAACTCAACGTTTGCTAAGTTATCCCCTTGACTTAAGTAGCATACTTTTCCTAAAGTTATTCCAATCAAGAGAAATGATGGGCCATTTGGTGTAAGTCAGTATTTCCACACTGATGCAAATTAGAGAGGACGGCTTCGGCAGCTGCGAGTACAGGAAACAGGCTTAGCATCCCAAGTGATTTGGGTATACTGTAGGGAAGACTGGACACCAACAAGATGAAGTAATAAATGTGCAGAGGACTAGACCCAAATGAGATCAGTTCATGATATCTATCTAATAGTCAGTATTTTCAATGCTCATGCCCCTAAGCAGCAACCTTGCCTGAGAAGGCAGCTTCTGCACAAGCATCAGGGAGGTTGGTGTCATGGTAGATCACAAATTAAACAGAAAGTGGGGGGATGTTACAAAAGGCAGATGTCAGGCTGCAATGCCTACGAAGTAGAATAATATGTAAGACACGGGTGGTGACTGTAAGTCTCTTCCCGCCCTGATGAAGTCACAGCAGGGGAACTCTGTTGAATTTAATTTAAGCACTGTATTCAAAGAGACATGTGGATAGACTGGAGGGAGATAAGAGCAGAGCAGCAAGAACTATAGCAAAGGTTAAGAGATGGAAACTCTTTGGCTTGCTTAGGCTGATAAGGACTTCAGTATTTAGGTGGATGTCTTAAAAACTAATGAGGACCGAGGCTTGTTTCTAGCTCTAACGGATGTATGTTCAAAACTTACCTGATCATTACACAAGATTTAAACACTAGGAAAAACTTTGTACCAAAACAACAGAGCACTGGAAAAGGCTACCCATTGGCAGTTTTGGCAAGTTAGAAAAATGTTTCTCTGCCATCATTGGTGTGTACGTGGTTTTACCTTGTTTTGATGGGGGTGAATGAGTTTGATTGTGGCCCATTTCAGGATTGTTGTGGCCTGAGATGGCTTTGCAGAGCAGGGATGATGGTGGCCCTGGTGCACTTTTATGGACTTTAATGCACTTTTACCAAGCACTGCAGGTGGCAGCCAGGGAGCTGCCTGCTCTGTGCAAGCCCATACACCTCTTCTCTTGTATGGGTCTAAAGTTGACTCTTCTTAGTCCTGGTAATGTCACTCACATCTGAGTGCTTTTTCAATCCTGTTAGTCGACAGTCTTGTTAGATGATTTTACTGTGATTTTTGATGTTCACATTGATGAGCATTCCTTCTTTCTGGTAATGATAACTACAACCCCTTCATTTAACTCTCCTTTAAGCTCTTACTTCTTGGAAGCCAAAGAAGTAGTGCAGCACGCACACACTGCTCTGGCCAGGGGTCTCCCAGCACGCTGAGCTGTAGGATCCCTGGGTGCACGCTAATGCCACCTCAGTGCGCTACCAGATCATCTGTCAGGACAAACTTGTTCTGACACAGTTTTTACACTTTGTGCCAGAGGTGTAAGGAGCTATGATACACGTAAGAGCCGTATGAAAAAAATCCGATCTAGTCTGGCATAAACTCTGCATAGGTGACCATATCTCTACCGAGTATTCTGGACTAATCTGAACTGACAGAGCAAGTTTGTGGCAGTTTTACATAGCCCGGGTATTTTAGATCTATATTCCAAGTATACTTTCCTTGTGGAGTTGTATTATCGAGTTGTAACCTGACTTGTTTTGTATGGTGTGTAATTCCTACTCTTCCATCAAGGTCAGCTGAAATTATTATTTCAGCAGGTAAGTACATGGATTCTGTTTACTAAGCCCGCATCAGGCATTTTAAAATGGGTTGTTTACTGTGGTTTTAATGTACCCCTCCTTGACATGTTTTGCTCTACAGCATCCTTGTTACATATTACAGGATGAATTTTGAGTGGGCTCTTCACTATTTGCTCTTGATTTAAGATCTAGGCAACTGTCCAGATTATACAGCAAAAGAGTTTGTAATCTAGAATGAGTATCTCTGTCAATCAATTGTACTAAGCTATGGAGGAACAATCTAAGTGTAAGTAGTTACTTACTCTAAATTCCAGCCAGCATCTGAAATAGATCACCTGGGGATGCAGATGTATTTGCATAAACATACACAGATCATAGTGATAATAATGCGAATAACATTTTTTTGTGAGGTAATCGCAGACCCTTTCGCAATCACTCCTAAGCACAGTGGTACAGCACACTTGTGAGGTTGGCAATTATTGAAATTCCATTTTAGAGAGGAAAACACTGAAACAACATGATTAGGGACTTTCCAGAGGCCATCCCTGACATTTTTTACTTGCTTGGCAGTAAAATCAAATTTAATTACTTCTGTTCCTGTACTTTATCTACAGACTCATTTTCCTTTTTTGTACTTTTGCCTGGCATTACCTGTTATACCTAATATCTTTTTACATTCAGGCAGACCCTTGCTAAGTGCTCCCACTGATAGATAACTTTTGACACATATTTTCCATCTTATCAAGAAATTGTGAGAAAAAACCAAGCATCTTCTATACCAGGAGAAATAAATACATGCACCCACTTCTGCTGTTTCCCAAAGTTTGTTCTGACAAGCAGACCTGTATGAAAACCAGCTAGGCACCACACTCACTTCCATCTTAATGCCAAGTGATGAAGCTGACTGATGACACTGGCTCACCGTAATTGAAACATTTTCCTGGCAACTTTTATAAACCCTTTTGGGAAATCTGGCAACAAAACACAGGTTTATAACACCAAACATGGTAGAAAAATACTTGTGGCAAAAAATAGTCAACTCCACATGCGGTCAGGCAGTGCATCTTTTATTACATCTGTTGGGTATCACCTGGGACAAACGACTCCAACTCCGCTGTGGATATGGTCATGCCCTGACTCATGGGAGAAGAAACAGCGCACGGCTCTCGTGCAGAGACCTGGAGCCACAGCCTCAGCTGCAGATGCGCCGCTCACAGTAACCAGCAACGCATGTGTGAGCACCCAGAGTACACGGAGCTCCCCACTGCGACCCCTTGTTCCTTGGCTTCGGGTCCCCATGCGCAAGGTGGAGCAGCCTAGGAGGTCCAGCGGCCGAAAACTACAGCTGGAAATTGCAGAGAGGGAGTACAGAGCTGGAGCCATGGAGGACTGAGGAGAATCTCCAGGGGTAACACAGCCCACCCTGCTGCCAAGGCTGCATCAAATATGCCCATAACACTTCCAACAGAAGTGTGTCTGAGCTCTCCTGAAATCCCTTCCCAATGGAGATCCCACTTTGTCCTTTGACAGTATGTCTGGGACTTTGTTGCCCTTTCCCAAAAGTCACACTTCAGGTTTCCTTCTTGCAGTTCAGACACATCACTTTTTATCCATCAGGGATCCGGAGAATAAGTTCTTCTGTCTGCAGCCTTTTATATATTTGAAGTCTGACATGGTGACTGCCCTCAGTCTTCTCCAGATGGAGCCCCCCAGCCTCCTTGTAGATTATAGCTCCTAGATGTATGGCGATTCTTGTTAATTTTTTTTCCAGAGATCTTGCTATTGCTCTGTGTTATTCTTAAAGCCAGAGCCTAAAACTGGACAGAGTACCCAAAAGAGCACAAGTGAGTAGAACAAAAAGATATATTTTTTTTTTAAGATAAATCTTATGGCACACAACCCCAGGATTGCTATTTGTAATATCTTGTGGCTCTCTTTTCAGAGCGGGAAGCAATTTCTTTTCAACATTATATGTCCTGCAGCAAGATCTTGTGAGGTAATGAAAAAGGTTGAATAAATGCAGTATGAAGAAGTTATAATAGTTAAGTATGTGGATGTGTAGTTACACATTTGAATTTCATTGCTTTTATTAGTTTATTATCATAACAGTGTTGTGATAATTAAGAGTATTTCCTGTTCCCATGGGAATGACACAGGGATTTACATGTCCCCAGGAGCAGCTATTTCTACTTTAGCCCGAGCTATTTTTATGATCTGCTTGGAAAACAGTTTCATTATTCTTGACTTCTCCTCCTCATCTCCCAGCTAGTCTGTTTTGATGCTCGAAAAAATACAGCAGTGTGAGCATTTGGGTAGAGTACACAGGTAGGACCAGCTTCTTCATCAACGTTATCTTTCATTTCTTTCCTTCACTGACTGTCCATGTCATCTCTTCAGAAACCATCTGTGGTGACTGTGGAACTACGACATTTCAGTGGCATACCTTTTGTTGTTTAAAATATCTGCTCTGTTTTGTACAGAAAACAGAAAGAGGGCAATTATGAAAACTGGGCAGACATGCAAGACCCTAATGCAGAGACCAATTCCTATTAGGATAAATTTCCTCTCTGAAGTTGATAGAAGTGCAGTTGCTCTGTGACCGTGATACATTTCTCTGCTCGTAGCTGATGTAGCGGACTCATTTAATTACTGCACCCAATTATCAGGCACTTTCCCTATTAGCCACATGAAATGTGGGATTGCTATGGGATTTGGTGGAAGTTACAAGGCATTTCTGTATCCCAGCAAGGTTCTTCATGTGTTCTGGCTTAGCACACTCAGTAACATTTCTTTTGACTTGGATGTTCTTCAGGGAAAATGGGAGGATTCAGGCTAAACCTGTGTGTTGACAGTAGACCAGTTTTTTCCACGGTATTTGTGGCCAATTCCTTTATTTTCACTAAAATTATCTTCTATGACAAAGCTGGTGTCTCCCAGCATGAGAGGCATAAGCTGTGATGAGAACACCAGCTTGAAAAGATTGCGGGTGAGAATGAAGACAAGAATCATTGGTAAAGAACGTTACACTAAAAAAACACCACAAAAAACTTGGCTATGCCGTGGAAAGTTGAAATTATTAAAAAGTGAGATGTGTCATTTTTTTTCTTCTAGCTACATGCAGCATGTGTTTCCCATGTCTCGTATTACAAGCAAATGTGAACTGAGGTTTATGGTAATACCACCAAGGAAGTATGATATCATCCACCCCACAGGTGGTAAGTCAGTTTTCCAAGGTGTGTTTACACGGAGCGTTTCAGAGCACTAGCACACACACGAGATACTTAAGCAATATCTGTAATCACGGAAGAGTTTGAGGAATAAACACTGTCTAGCCAGGTATGAGTTGTAAAACACCTTATGGCAAAATACGTGATGTCATTCATATTATCTTGATAAATACTTGTTAGGGCATGAATCTGATTGAAGTTAAATGAAGCTGATAATGTGATTTATAAGTGCACAGCATGTAGATCTTATGTAATAAGACTAGTCGTTAATAAGATAAATATTCTGATAGTGCAGAAGCAAATTTGCTTATATTTTGACATTTATAAGTCTGTATTTCTGGTCTGTTTTTATCTAAGTTGTAAACCACAAACATAGTAAATTGTACAAGATTACTAGAGGAAAAGTGACAAAAATAAGCATCAGTCCCATGCCCAGCTCGATACATTTATTTTCCTTTTGGGTCATCAGAGGACTGAATAACCAAAGACTGTTAATATTATTGAATTATTAGCTTCCCTTTATATATTCTTTGTGTTTATGTTTATTGAAACAATTTTGTGCAGTTAAACAGGCTGGAAATGGCTCTTGTCTGCTAAGTCTATTTGCTATTTGTTATCTTTTACATTGGAAGCACATATATAAAATATGTGCTTAGAAGGTGTGAAATGGAGTAAAACTGGCTCTCTGTATGTCACTTTGGTTCCAGTGCTTGGCTCCAGGACAGATTCACAGCTGTCTTTCTCTAGGACCTGGGATATATTGGTCAGAAAATGGTACAGAAGGGGAAGGCTCTGTGTCCTATTGCCATTGCAGTGCTGGTGTCTCACTTTGTTTTTCATTGTTGTTTTTTCACAGTCTGATCCTGTTCAAGTGTCTTAGCAGATGTGCTTGACCACCTACAGCCTTTTTGGACTGTTTTCCTTCCTGGCTTTTCAAGCTCAGCTATTCATGAAATCTGAACTATGGGTTGATCTCTGAGGCTGTTCCAACTTCCCTTAATGCAGCAATTATTTAAAAGAAGTAGGCAGCAGTTCTGCAAAATATTTGTCCACATTTCTCTTGCATGCTTTCCTTTAATAAGCAGATGAGGAGAGCGTCTGGTTTTAGCTAGTTTCCTGGGGAGGCAAGGCAAGTGCTGGCTGCACGCATGAGTGTGTCTTAATGCCCTGCAAACAGCTTTTGAACCCACTGGCCACTCTGGACTAGAGGGACAGAGATCCCTGTGGTCCTGGACGTCCCTGTAAACTTCAGTCAAACTGGACAGAAGAGAGATGTATCATCAGAGGTTTGCTGAAGGGCAGGCTTCATCACAAGCTCATCCTTTAATAGACAATTCAACCACAAGACACAAATCCACAGGGGCAGGTTCATTAGTTCCTCTGCTCACACCAGTCCTTGCAGGACTAATGAAAGTGTGCATGGTGAGTAGCTTATGCCTCTTGGCCAGGAGTAAGGCAGTGCTTTTGTGGATGCTGAGGTCTTGATTCTTATGAAAGACCTTATCGGAGTATATTTCTCCTGTCTTCCACATCTGTCTCTTGATATATTTGTTTTCTGGTTAGTTTATGCGTTATGGAGCCCCACAGGGCTTAATACTGCATGTATTTTTTATGCATATATGTTGTTTCTCTGTCCAGCTTTCCACTAAAGAGCTATGAGGCATTGTTACTTCGATCATTCTTCAGCATTCCTTCTTTCCTGATGTGTCATGTTCCTCTCTTTCATGCTGTGCTGCAGAGAGAGCATTAATAGCACACAAGTTTTTGATCAAAAAATAATACTGAGCAAAACCGAAGCGATATCTTGCCAATTTTATTGTTTGTATGACAGCCTTTTCAGCTTCTATTTATAATCTCTTTTTAATCTATAGAACTGTAACATTACTGATATTTCTTTTCCTTCTTCTCATCTCCAAGGAGAAGTCTCTGACTGTCAGTCAGTCTTTAGACACGGCTTTTCCCAGTGGCAGCATCAGGCCCAATTGGATGCCCAGAGGACTGAGGATGGCAGGTCTCCTCTGTCCCCATCCCCTCCCAGTGGTGTGTGTGGGGCTGCGTCAGAGCTGCTGGAGCACTCAGTGCCAGAAGGGACTGGCCTGGGGATGGATGGGGCACACAGCGGGTATGTGCCCGCCTTGGCACGCCGGTAAAAGTTGGTATCGCGTAAGACTTGGGCAGTGAGCACACCTTGCAGCACTGCAGGGGCAGGCTGCTTTCTAGGATCATTTGGGTCTTTTCTAAGCTATTTAGTCTGCATATTTTAGATGCCGTGAATATGCCTACTCAGGACTTGGGCCATTGGCTTGGATTTCCAAAGCAGGTGGTTTATCCGAAGTCTGTTGCAGTCAGCCTAATCCTTTTTCCTTATGGTCTCAGACTAATCAATCCCAAGCCATATTTTTTACAGTTGATGCAACTTGCTTCTTGCTGGGGCAGCAACAAACTCATAGAATCATAGAATCATAGAATCATTAAGGTTGGAAAAGACCTCTAAGATCATCAAGTCCAACCGTCAACCCAACACCACCATGCCCACTACACCATGTCCCTAAGTGCCTCATCTACACATCTTTTAAATACTTCCAGGGATGGTGACTCAAACACGTCCCTGAGCAGCCTGTTCCAAGGCCTGACCACTCTTTCAGTAAAGAAGTTTTTCCTAATGTCCAGTCTAAACCTCCCTTGGCGCAACTTGAGGCCATTTCCTCTCGTCCTATCGCCAGTTACTTGGGAGAAGAGACCAACACCCACCTCGCTACAACCTCCTTCCAGGTAGTTGTAGAGCGCGATGAGGTCTCCCCTCAGCCTTCTCTTCTCCAGGCTAAACAACCCCAGTTCCCTCAGCCGCTCCTCATAAGACTTGTGCTCCAGGCCCTTCACCAGCCTCGTTGCCCTTCTCTGGACACGCTCCAGCACCTCCATGTCCTTCTTGTAGTGAGGGGCCCAAACCTGAACACAGGATTCGAGGTGCGGCCTCACCAGTGCCGAGTACAGGGGCACGATCACCTCCCTGCTCCTGCTGGCCACACTATTTCTGATACAGGCCAGGATGCCGTTGGCCTTCTTGGCCACCTGGGCACACTGCCGGCTCATGTTCAGCTGGCTGTCAATCAGCACCCCCAGGTCCTTTTCCTCCGGGCAGCTTTCCAGCCACTCTTCCCCAAGCCTGTAGCGTTGCCTGGGGTTGTTGTGGCTGAAGTGCAGGACCCGGCACCTGGCCTTGTTGTCATCTACAGCTATTAGAGAGAGATTTGCTGCCTGAACCCCTGCTCTCTGTCTTTTTGACCACTAACCACGGTAAAGTCAGTAGGGATCCAGATCTAGATGTATTCAGCTCATCTGCATTTTTTTATGACAAAATCCTCTATTTCTGCCCATACTCCCTTATTACAACTTCAGAAGTAGCTGAATTGTTTCTAGTTTCAGATGAAGCTTTTGGGTTTTGTGTTATAAAACAATATATGAGACCTCCCCAAGTCACTGATGTTCCTCAAAGGAATGAAGTGGCTCTGGGAGGAAAGTTAAAATAGCCTGAGCTGTAGACAATCCAAGTATTTCAGGTCTTGTAATTTGTGAATCTTTAAAAACTATGATGTGCATTGCAAGAACAAGACATTTGGGTCCACTTTCTTGCTAAGGTTTTTGAGATGAGAACTCTCCTTTGCAGTAAGTTTTATACCATGTAGTACAACCCATTCATGGTAGTTTTCTGTTCTTAAGTAATTTAATATCTTTAATATGGGAAATCAGATTTTGCTGTCAAAAGTATTAAGCAAACAATGACATTTGAAATCTGAGTCTCTGCCTTCACTAGAACAAAGCTTGTATTCTCCTTAGCCCAGCATCACAGTGTAATCACTATTTATTTTAGGAAACACATTTCTTGGATGGATTTGAAATGGTAACGTTGAAACCTAACAATAACTAAAGAAATGTGAAAGTTAATGATTTGCACAACTCTGCAACACTTGCCGTCAGCGACGCTTTAGAAGAGGAGTGAGGTTTCTAACTTGAAAGGAAAGAAGGCAGCGTTGGATTTAGAAGCGTCGTTAGGTGACTAAATGAATTACTCATGTTTCATCCACTGACATCTGAGGTGGGAGCTGCTTTTATTAGTGACTGACAGCACAGAGACAGTCACCCAGGAAAGCACCTGATAGTCTAATTTACTCATTGCCTTCCTCAACCTGAGAACCAAGAAGTCTACAAGCAAACGATTTTCTAATGATGCCTCAGGCTGATGCATGAAAAAAACCTTGCTTTCTCTGGAACATGCTTAGTCCAGCAGTTTGATCTCTGTATCTTTAGGTATTCCTCACCAGGCATGATGTGTCGCTCCCTTTCTGATTGCAAAGCTTTCTCAGTTTCCCCTCCTAGCACGGGAGAAAGAGGCGGCTCCTGCCCCCTCCAATGAATCCAAACTTCCACAGAGTGAATAGATTGGACCTTTTTCATTTGGGAGGGCATAAGCAAAAGGGAAAGTGTAAAATTAGACAACGTAGTAAAGCGTTTAGAGCAGTTCAATTTGTTGCTTTTATTACCTTTCTCACAACACAGGAGCAAGGGGACAGTCAGAGATGAAATATGAGCAAATTCCAAATAGATTAAAGGAAATGCATTTTATGTAATGTACAGCTGGAGCTTGAGACTCATTGCCAAAAAATAGCAACTAGGCTCAGGAGTCAGCAAGACTGGGAAGAGGACTGGATACTTCTGTGGGTAGCGGGAATGTTCAGAGGCACTTTGAAAAGGCTCAAAAACAGGTTTAGAAGAGACGTAAAACCTGAGGTAGTTGTGAAATTTGCACAAAGCAACCCTCTCAGCATTAACCTTACAACTTCAATGCTCTTCACTGTTTGATCTTTTGAGCCTGTAGGTAAACATACCTGTCAAACCTCACTGGTGTTAAGCAACATATTCATTTGCCTGTGTATCAAGAGTGTGCCTAGCTGCTGTGGGGTGCTGCAGTTTCATGGACAACACTTTGTCAGCGTATTTAGTTTTTTTCCCAATCTTTGGGTTTTCAGTGTCATCTCCTAGGGAGAAGAATTCAGCCTCTTCTTTTTCTTCAAGATTTTAGACAGGTGGGAGAGCCTGCTTCCCTGTTGGAAGTGTTTGTTTGGGGGATTTATTTGAGCAAGTCCTGAATACTTATAACATCAAGTAAGTTTTGAACAGAGTAGGATTTTTGTGGCTGGTCATTATTGGTATGTATGCTAGTTGGTCGCCTCCAGATCTAAGTGCTCCTGCTCCAAAAAGGCGGATTTTGGTACTTGCTGGATCATTGCAGAAGAGATTTACTGATATGTTATTTTGTTCCTGTAAAGATGTCAGCCTGCGAGGTTCTCCCTCCCTATTTTTCTCCCTCTGGGCAATTGCATGGTCACTGCTTGCTCCTTTCCTCCAATTTTTATCTGCTCAAGGCATGCCTCTTTTGAATGCAGGGGTTGTGTCAAGAGGTTAAGAAGGAATCTACAGGTAAGAAAAGGTGAAGTTCCTGTTGTAGGAGGGGAAGGACCTGGCTGTGGTCCCCACGCCCCTCTGGTAAGACCAGAGGGAAGAGGAAAGAGCCAAGAGATGTAGACCCACAGTTGTGTCATCTGTGTCACCCACACTGTGAACTCTAGACGCACAAGCCAGAAAATAAGATGAAAGCTTGCTTGGTCACGTGGGAAAAAATACTTAGCAAACCATAGAGAGGCATTTCAGACTATCTTCTTATACATTCTTAAACTGTTTTATTTCCTTCTAACATTAGCCATCAAACCAAATATTTGAAGTTTGTAAGAAGCACAGTTACTTTTTGCTTTGTAAATAAGAAAATAACTTATTCAACTGTAGCTGTCTTTAAGATCTGTTTTTTGATTCAATGGAAAAGTGATGACAGGTGTTGTCACGCAGAAATTAATTCTTTCAGCATAACTGTCCGGGCTCTCGAATGATTTATTCCGTGTAAAGTATTTGGCAAAAATGAAATCTACTTAACCTGTTTAAACAACAAGGGAAAATTATTAAACTAAACTTTGCACGCCGCCTGCCTGGGCGATGCGGGTCGGAAAGCGGCACCCTCACCACTACAGCGAGCGGTGCAGAGGCTATTAAACTGATACTGGACAAGGTCTCGTAATGGGGGATTTTCTCAGTGAGAAGAATGCCAGCTCTTGTTTTAGGCCAGCACCAAAATCATTGTTCTCGTTCTCGTTGTTGTTGGGTTTCGCTGCGTTAGAACAGATTACAGCCTTAAAAACAAAGGTCTTCATTCCCCATATCCATTACTTTGTTCTCATGAGAAGAAACCCGTGTCTGCCTGTTATAATAGACTGATGTACCAGATTACGGTGAAGTTAATCAGAACTGACTGTATAATAGGAGCGATTGCAGCGTAAGTTGCAATAAATTTGTTTGTTGATAGGTGGGATTTTGCAACAAAGAAAGTGTTTTACAAATCAAAGAGATCTCTCAAACTTACCTTACTGAGGAGGAAAACAACATCTAATAACTAGAAAACAGAGCTGTTCTGAGAAAACCATTTATCTCAATTTCTTTTGAAATAGTTGGTATGTGAGCATTTTGTTTATTTCAGCCAATGCAGCATTGTCATTGTTTAATTCAGACCCACAGTCCCAGAATATTTATCCTACATCCTGATGACATGTGAATGCCAGTTTCTTCCCTTCCCTTTTGCTTTTGGTAAGTTTCAGGTTATCTGGTTTCAGAAAAAAACTGGGCTATCAATCCAGGAGACAAATGCATTTTCTAAATCCTATTCTGTATATAAAAATCCATAAAATTCAAATGATTATTGTGACTCGGGTCCAACTCATGGTTTTTTCATTCTTGGGTGGGCAGTTTTGTTATTATTTATCAGCCCTGCCAAGATAGATCCCATCAGGACTGCTGTCCTGTCTCCATATGTCCCAGTCTTGATCTCTAATTTGCAACTTGATCATAGAAACGATACAGTAGTTATCATCTCTTGGTCACTCTTGCTGTGCTAACCACCTTTGCGGTCTTCTTAGCAAGGTGTTTAGGATACGATCAGATTTGGAAATATATTTAGAAAACACTACCAAGAATTTTCATATCAGTTTGTTTGCTACTTTTAGAAAATTCATCTTTTCCTTTTGATGGATGGACCACGAGTACAGGCTTCCCACATAATTGCGTTTTACCCTTCTCTAAACCTACTGATATTGATTAATGAATATTTTAAATTATTTTAACAACTAAAAATCTTAAATGTGTACAGCAGAAAGCAGTGTTTTTCTCCCTGATGGGTTAAGAATTATGGAGCTATATTAATACTACATGTTACAGCATTCTCCTTTCAGTGTAATAGACTATAGATCAGTAATTTGCAACTTGACCACAGGAAAGTTATCATCACCTGTCTGTCGCTACTGCACCAGTCATCTCGGCTAACCACATTACCAGAAGCCAGAGGATTTTGCATTTTGATAATGTGCAATACACAGAAGGCAGTGTGGCAGAGCTGAGAAACGCCGCCGATATAAGTGTGGCAATTTGTAAAATATAAGAATTGAGAAAGGGAAGGATATTTTTTATTTTTGTACACCAAAAAACCCCAAACGTTTCATTTAAAGCCTGTAAAAACCTGAAAATAAGGTTGATTCTTCGATTTGGTTGCTTGCCTTCACTGCTCCTACAAGCAGTCTGCTCCAGAGCTCTCTCCTGATAGATAGCTTGGCTGGATCTTCTCCCGCCATGATGCTCACCCCCGGGTATTAAATAGCAGCAACATCATACCTCAGTTTTTCTTTTGTCAGGATAAATTCCTTCAGTTGTCTCTTGCATCATGCATTCCCCTTCTCTTACCATCTTGGTGGCCCTTCCCTGCCTGTCTCAGACTGAATTCATCTTTCCTGAACACACAGACAGCAAGAACTTCATACACCATTGTAACTGAAATTTTACTCATCTGTGACATTAGCAATAATATTGCTGTTGCTGGAAACACCCTTATTTTTTCTTGGCAGGTAATAATGAGAAATACCTCATCACATTCAGCATAATGCAGTGTAGTTGGCAGGATCCAGCGTAATGTGTGCCTATTTCATAGGGTACACTGTCATCGCCTCTAAGAATCACTAGCAATAACTCACCTAGCCTTTTTTTAATGAATTTTAATTTGGTGGTTAAGATTTGTAGTTAAGGACTGGATAAGCCCTGTGCCAACAGGCTGGGTAGCTGCCAGGTAGACCGGGATAAGGTGTAGGCTGTGCCTCCCTGAAAATTGACAGCAAGGTTTCCGCGGGAAGCTCATTCTCAAGCTTACTCCAGGTTAGCACATTACGTTTTTATTGCTGTGGTGTTTTGCGCTTATTAAAAATCTCCGATGGAGGGAGCCTGTTAAAACCTGCCAGCAGCTCCTTCCCTTTGGCAGCTCCTGAGCCTGGGGTGCTCTCAGCTTGCTGCTCTGTGACTTTGTAGTATATGCAACCTGTCCTGGCTTTGATGTAGCCTTGCCAGGAAAGTGACGCTTTCAAAAATACGTTAAAATAATTTTAAAAATTCTAAATACCTGCATGAAAAACAAAGTTTTGGATAAAGAGCCTGCCAGTGGCAAGGTTTCGATGGTCTTCAGGAGCGAGGCTTGCTGTTGTGGAGTATCCCCAGATCTGGTTTGTGGCTCATCTGCACCGTGGGGGGCTGGCTGCAGCCCCTGCCTCCTGTAAAATGTCCCCCCTTCCTCCTCCCAGGACTCTTTCAGTTGAAATGACTTGGTTTTGCTGACACTAGTTGAGCTCATGGGGACTGAAAGGGACAGAAGGGCTCTCACAAGCCAGGAGGTGGCAGCTCAGACAAGGAGGGCAGGGACGTCTTGTCCCCATGCCGTTGCATCGCTCCGGGATGTCTGTCTGCAGCCAAATGTTTCTTGCCACATGCCAGCGCTATCGGGAGTCTTCCATCCATATTCATTCGGGGCCTGCCCTCTCTTCCTTGAAATGGTGAGTTTTGAAATTAAACATCATGTTCTCTATAAATAATCTTAATTGGCAGCAAGCTCACTGAACATGGTCTTTTGCATACAAATTAAAACCTGCTGTAGTGAACTTGAGACAGTCCTGAAACACAGGTTCACTGTTACAGAGGGACTTCAATTTTGTGCCACTGCACAAGAATTTGTTTAAAACTGGTTTACCAGAGTGCTCTCTTTCTTCAGGGCAGACCTCTCTTGGGCTCTTTGTAAGGGTAGCTGTTCCACAGCCAACACTGAATCCATATTCTCCACCCTACAGGGTGTTTGGCCGTAGCATTAATAAGAATTATTTAACTGTGCTTGCAGCAAGAAACTCTGAAGAGCATGTCGTATCATTAGCTGCCTCCAGGGTCAGTCCACACTCTTACCTCCCCAATTATAACAAACTTATCTGTTGGCTGTGGAAGCTTAATTATGTACCTTACCATAGGCACTTACCTATATCCTTTGCGTTGGTGTTTCATCCCACTGACTTCAGTGAGATCACTTCTGCGTGTGCATGCATCTGTACAGAAATATTGCAGAAGTAGAGTCTAATCCACACTTGGCCTCCTTTTTTTTGTTTGCCTGCATCATCGTCAGTGAACCTTACAGTAAAGTCACCACAGCAATTTCAACCACAGCAGAAATGGAATCACCTTAATAAATCAGTCACCTTAATAAATCACCTTAATAAAATCAATGCAATTAATGCTGGAACAAATGTTTAAGAACATTAAACTGCTGCATGGGAGTGGAGAGGACTGGGGGATTTGAACAGTTATGAAAGATAGTGAGAGAGCTACAGTTCAATTTATTTATTAAAAATGTTTTACTCTTTTGAACAAAACTTTATTCAATCTTATTTAATGTAACAGAGAGATATCAATTTATCATTTGAATCTGTAGAAATGTGGGATAATGCTAGAGGCTGTTGGTAACCCTTGAAGTTTCTCCAAATGGGACTTCAAGCTAATCTGGAAAGAGAGAATATTTACGCAAGTCTGTAAGTACTTTTTACATAAAGAGCTTGCACTGCCCTCATGTTGGTCCAATGTGAAGGCAACCTGTCTTGGTTGGCACTTTGCAACCATGGTTTGTAATATGTTGGCAGAACATGTTTCATTATACCTAATTTGAAGCGCACTGAACCCAGCAGGAGTCTCTCCAGTGATTTTGGTTGGATTTAAATTGTGCTTTTAGACTATGGCTGCTTTCTCATGCCAAGATCTCAGTTAAAATAATCTAGATTAAAGATACTACCAAGTCCTGTAGAGCCAGCTTTACAAATAGGCCTTTGGACTTGAAATACTAGCGAGGTGAGCTGAGGGAAAAGCCATGGCTCGTATTGGCTTTGAGGCAAACTTTCCTGACCCACCTCTCTGAAAGTGAGCGGCGAGCGAGCCCGCCCTGCGTGCGGAGGAGCGCTGCCGTCTCCCCCTCCCACCAGCGAGCCCGCGCGCCTCCGGCACAGCCCGGCACCCACACACAGCTGCACGGGCAAACGGTTTTGCGCTTTGTCCCCAGGAACCGCAGGCGGTATTTCGTTCTCACTAATCTAAGTAAAATTGGAAGAGGTTGAAGTTCCTCGTGTCCTCGTCCCTCTTCTCACCTGGGTGCCAAAGCCTGTCTGCGCGCGGTGGAGACTGCTTCAGCCCCGGCAGGGTGAGCGCCTGCGTGCACTTCTTGAGTCCCTTGTTTTGGTTTATTTTAAATATCTGTTCTCAGTCTACTAAAGGTAAATGGAGGATACCGGCTGAAAAAGTGAAGCTTACGTAGCTGCTTTTCTGCAGCCTACCTCTCTGTGGTTTTTTTCCTGCTATCTCCCTTTATAGAGAATTTCTTTATAAATAGTGAGCAGGGGAAAAAACCATCAGCACCTACTGATTAAGCATGAAGCACCTTTCCAGCTTAGAAGACACAGAGTTATTGCGATACAGGCTTAGTCAGATATGGAGAGAAAAGTAAATATTTGGGAAAAAAGGGATCTAATTTTTAAAACCTCTCCCTCCATTTCAGTTGATTTCCAAAACAAAACCTTAAAAAGTTTCAACCAAAACCAAAGTGAAAGAAAGTGTAAGAAATATTATTAGTGAGATTGTATCTACTGAAATTGGCCAAATACTTACACAGGTTGCTGAAAGAAATTTGATGCTTAATTCTTTCAGACAATTTGGATGTTGCCAGAGGTGGTGTTCCACCTGCCTACAGGAAACTATCTGCAACTTTACATCTTAAAAAAAAAGTTTTAAAATTTATATTAATCATCTCATTTACAAGCTACTGGTACTATACATGTTGCTGCAGATTAAATGACTCATTGGCTGGGTTTCAAATAGTAGAAAACAAGGCTCTGCTCCCACATCTTCCCTTTCTGTCATGCTGATTAGACTGCTATTTGCATTCTTTTTATCCCATCTGGAGCCCTCAGCAGAAGGGATTGTTTAGCCCTGAAAGATTAAGATTAAAATTGGTCTGATGACAATCTGATGGAAATTTATCTTCTTTTCATGCTGGCATTTTAGCATGCACTAGGTTTCCATTAGGTCTATGCAGGCAAAAAGTTCCTGTGGCGGTAGGTCAGCTAGCCAGAAATGATAGATCACGATGGCACTATTACCCTGCGCTATATTGCAAGGGAGGGATAAGCCCCTTGCATTTCCCACGGGTACCACAGGGTAAGACCATACAACCACAGGCAGTTACTGAGGAGTAGCTGATATGCTACTAATTCAGGCCTGGCTTCAGCGTTGGTATCTCCTTCATTTGATGATCTCCTAAGGGAGGGAAGGTGCTTTTGGAGTTAAGAAACTGAAGAAGCGTGTCCAGGTGTGAGGCAGCTTCTCCATCACGTTGTGCACTGCGTGCAGTTCCCTGTTTGCAAACAGGGACGTTCCCAGGGCAAAGGGGGTGGTGCGTGGGCAGGGTCCCTTCTCACCCTTGTGGCAGGGCTTATGGTGACCGAATTGTTTTGAGCATTCTCTCCGCTCTCTTGTTGCTTGCTGACAAATCTAGGCTACCGCCTGCTGAAGGAGATGTCTCTTCATGTCGTGATGACTTTCATTGCCTGATTATGAGTAGGCCTCTGGGCCACTGGGGTATTGCCCTGCAGACTCTTTGGCTGTTAGATGCTGTGGGAATTTGCCAGTCCATTCTTGAATGATTAATTTCTCATACATACGGATATGAGACATTTCACATATGGACAAACATGACACAGGATCTACAGGAGACACATAATCTTCTGGGTGGCGTCTTGGGGGCAAAGAGATCCAGGACATCTCAGATGCCTCTAAACACCCATTACCACATTGAGCTCTAGGCTACGTCTGCCCCCGCAAAACCCCTACAACAGAGTAATTGATCTAAGAAGGGCACAGGAGAGCTAATAATTACCCATAAATACTGCTTTTGTTTATCTTACAGAGCATAAAGTCAGGTTTCTGACAGCAGTTGTTGTTCTTCCTGATAATCTTACTTGCTTTACATTTTTTTACAGTTGTGTAAGCCTTTGTATCATTAAGCACATATCTGCATCTTGAGGTCAATGCTTTGTGGAGTTAGAACCATGCAGCGTCTGTGTGCCCTCGCAGATGGGGCCGGCTGGCAGCGTGTGAGGCTACGCCCGGCTCCTGGAAGCAAAGCTGCCTTTATTGCATCTCCGGGAGCTTCCAGGAAACAGGGAGAAAGGACGTCTTACAGATTAGTTGCTTCCCAAATAGTTGGGCTGAGTGGACTGATTATTGACAACCTGCCATTAAATTGTCGCTGAAAACACTACATTGTATTGTTTAACCTGGTTCTGCAGAACAGTTACCATGATGCTGTGAATCATCAGTCTGAGATGTATCAGTTCAAATAAACAAAAGAGATAATTGCTATTTTAGCTGCCTAAAACATTACCCCCTGCTTTTACTGCAAGACCTATGAAGGGGTTTTCTATGAAGCCTTTTGAAGAGAGGAGACCAAAACCTGATTAGAACATTTGGGTGAAATTTGCTCTCCTTCTAAATGTCTGTACTTCTGTCAGTTCCAAAAGTTAATGTCCCATATCACAAAGCATAGGAAAGGTGACATCTTTGGAGGACATCCACAGAAAAAGCTTTGTGTTTCATGAATGGTTTGTGTGCAGTACTTCAGGGTCATAAAATATACACGAATCTTCAATCTCATATGCAAATACAGCCTTTTTTGCATGCAAATACTGTTTTGATATATCTTTGCAGAAGTCCTTTGGAGAGCATTGGCTACTATTTGCATTTAGTTCTCTGCCCAGGACTGGCTATTTAACATCTCTTCCTTACCTCACTTTTTTTTGGTCCAACAGTACATTTCACTTGTCTGTTCTGAATTGCATCAGGTTTGTATCAGGAAAACATAGCGTTTAACCCACAGTAACATTTCTCTCTGAGACAGGAAAGGGATTTTACTGTTGTTGAAATTCCCTTTTCAAATGTGCTTAAGCTACTCCTATTTTATGGAACAGTGAAAGGAAAACCATACCGACTCCATCCAAGCACACAAGTTGTAAAGATGCAAACCAACAGGAAAATACAGATAAATATAATTAAGCGTATGATGATTCTTGTGTTTAAAGATCGTATTTTGTAAGACTTGAAAGGGAGTACAAAAAGAATAAAGGGAGAAACCTAGAAGCCAGCCTGCCTGGGAAAGCAGATCGTTTATGCGCTTCCAAAGAAACCTGTATGTGAAAGGGTGGTTATGGAAAGTACCAACAGAAAAGCCATTGCTGGTGTCTACTGTAAACTGTAAATAGGCAATGCAGAATAAAATCAGTATGTTAGGTAGACATCAAGAAGGAAATGAGAGAAATAGTTATCAAATGCACAGAACTAGTTACATCCAATCTCAAGGCTCTTCCTGGTGATGAGAATATCATCTGAGTGGTGTTTCCTAACAGACTTTTTTCAGGTTTTATTAATTTTGGTGGGAATCTATGGGAAGGCAGAGGAGCCTGTGCAGGCAGTGGGTAGCTGAGAAAGTCTGGACTGGAGAGTTTTCCTCTCCTTTCTCAGGTCATTTCTCATAAACATTTTCTATTTGCTTTGAAAAGACCATTGTTGTACACATCAAGTGTGCTGACACACAGTGCTGGAAAAGGAAGGTTAATAATGGAGGGAATAAATCTTACATTCAATTAACAGCAGACCAAAATGAAGACAGTTGGAATATAAAATACACTCAGAATATAGCTTTGTACCTCCAAGTGTGAAGTCAGTCTCTCCCATCCTAGTCTGTCTTTCCTAACCTTCACAATTGCCCTGCCCAACCTCAGGCTTTTCAGATCATGGTAGTCTTTGATGATTTACTCCCCATTTGCACTGCTCCCGTCCAGGCCTTTTTTTGTAATCTCTTCTCTATTTTACTGCTACTTCAGCCTTCCCACCAAAACTTTAGTCCAACTCTTTATCCCACTCCTGAAACACTGCAATGTTCTTCTGCTTAGCCTCCATTTTTCACTTTCTTCCCCAAATCATATTTGTCCCTTCGTCTTGATTTGGGCAGACACCCCTCCAACCATGCACATGCACATACACTTTTGTCTCACTCCTGGGGCTGTCCTTGCTTTTTGCACCCTATTCAAAAGTTTTGGTTTTATCTTTTAAGGCCCTGCAGATAAATATTCCGTGGCATCTCTTCTTACTTCTTCGTACTGCATCCATCTGCTACCAGTCGTTCACCAGTTCTCCTTTTCCAACCATGTCTTTCATGCAAAACTGAGAAAATAGCAGCAGCCAAAGAAAGATCTGAATAAGAATTGTGGATATTACCCTCTTGCACCTTAAGAAGCAGCATGTTTCAGTCCAACAAATTCTGAATACAGACATGGGAGTTCTTAGAAAAGAAAATAGCGTTACAACATCCTCTTTAAAGGGGTACTCATTAGTGCTATAAAGACCTAGCACGTGGGCAAGTGCTGATGAACCTGCTTTCTCTTTCAAGTGCATAAAACTGTAAGAAATTGTGATAAATACCCATTTACTCATTCAGGCCTAGCAGACTTGAAAAATTGAAAATCTGATTTCTGTGCAACGTCATGCATAGTGTGTTTTATGTGAAGCAATAGACTATGCTATGCCTTCTGTGTTAATTGAAGGCACAAAACCAGAGAGTCGATAAGGATTCCCATTAGCCTGCAGCTCCAGTATTCACTATTACTTTTCAGGCATAGTCTCTGTTACACATTCCATCATTAATATAGCAGAAAAAGCACTTATTCTTGGAAAATGCCCTTCACTGTTGCAAATGACCGAGATCAACAGCTTGGAGATCCTAATTGCAGTCTATTAGGAATAATGAGTTTTGCATCGTAGAAGCCAGAGAATTACACGGATAAAGGAAAAAAATCACAACATGAAAGGTTAATATAAACATATACTTCCCGAGAGTGCAAAGGACACATAAATTGGTGGCTCATTACTGCAGACTGACCCATGGGTAAGAATGTCACCCAGCTCAGAGGCTTTCCCAGGAAGTTTGGCTGCGAAAGTTACAAAAGATAAGGACAAGCTTGTGGAAACCGCTAAACTAATGAGAGCTGAAAGTTGTTTGAAATATCCCGATGACCTCACAGATGGGATGCTTATTAAGGTATCTGCATCAGTCTCTTTTTTGTCTAACAGAATGTTGTAAAGCTTTGCCGAGGCGTAGCCAACAGTCCGTGAAGGTGTCTCCATGCTTTCTGACATACCAAGGGCATTTTTTTTTTGAATGAATTCAAAATGAAAACCAACATGCATATCCAATTTTTGTTTGTGGGCATATTTGTGGAATAGCACACGCGAGGCAGTCAACTATGATTACTTCATCAACATGGGGTCTGCCCGCTACCTACGTGCCTATCTGCTCGAGTGCGCTGGTCAGGAGCCAACTGCAAATTTAGGTCTTGAAAGTCTGAAGAAAAGCGCTTTATGTGCGAGGGTCCCATGAAGGCTCCGTAAAGCAATTAAGCCCCATTTTAACAAAAGGCTAGCCATTTTGCTGAGGCATGACATGAGTAATTAAAATATCATTTTAAAAAAGACAAATGAGTGTTCTTTTCTACTCCCAGATATTGTTTGAGAAAGATGGGGGGACAGGATTATGATTTTTGTTTGTTCCAGGGCTCTCTGAGTTGAAATTGTGGGCAATGCAATAAGCCCACAGCAAAACATATCTACCCAAGCTCCTATGGGGACCCTATCACTGTAGCAGCCAATATAACTGAAAGAGTAGTAAAAGCTATTTCCTTCCCTACTGGAAAAAAATAGGTTTTCCAAGTGCTTTTCTTAGTTTGTTGTAGATGACTGTGTAAGTATAGAAGTGTTTTAGGAAAATCTAGGCAAGGAGGAGAAGGGAATACACAGTACAAATTGGTACATGGATTTTGCTTGTAGTGAAACGATGCTGGAATGGCATGAGAACACGGCGGGTCAACCAAAAGAGTGAGAAATGGCCGTAGGTTAAAAGAGGGGAGCTATAGTGCTAGTGATTCCCTAAAGACAAGAAAAGAAAGATAAATTTGGGAGGAAAAAGATTGTATAAAGTGCCTTGAAGGAAGCAGATTTCAGTGACTTTATTTCAGGGACTCTTTTGTTTGATCGCTTTTGCTAAATCACGATGAGATGTAACTGTTGCAGTGGTTTTGGCCAGATTGTGATGGATAATCTCCTGTGAGACAGAGGTCTGGTGGATATTGGATTCGGCTCATTCCCCTGGGTTGAGTTCATGGATGCTATGAAATCCATGGTGTTAAAAATACATGGTCATATTGCAATGAGATGTCGCCTGCAATGAGGAATTCAGTAATAGTCCAGGTGCTGCCAAATCCTGTTAAAATGTTTGGCAACCTTTATTTAAGGGCTTACATTCAGATTTAAGAACCTAATTTTAGGGTCTCAGATGCAAAAGGGTACTCTCTTTAGGAAAACAGCAAATGAAAACAAGTTAGAGACCTGCTGCATACAGCACCAGCTAGGTCTTTCTGGGGCCACATAAGCCAATAAACCCCTTCAGTACACATCCTCTGACCTTCTCGCAGTTTCCTTGGATCACCGTTAGAAAGAAGCCCAGCAGCAAGCCACAGCAACAAAACCACCATTTTGCTAAATTCCTTCACTGGCTCCCTTTGCCTTTCCCTTCAGGTCTCTTCCTTTGCTGAAGTCCCACAAAAACCTCCATGGTTTCAGTTGTGGCAGGCTGGAGCCCTCCCAGGAGATGCGTAGGGCACCCTTGTCCTCTCCCCACAACTTCTTCCCACTGTGGACTCTGTTCTGAATTAAAACAGCAAAGAAACCCGGGAACGGCGATTAAAACAAAAATCAGGGAAGATTCCCGTCGTGGCTCCACTTGCTCTGAACTATTGAGTGTGGCTGGAGGAGACGGTGGACATCATACCATTTCCTACAAATACACTTAGCGATGTGAAAACCCTTATGAAGCTTTACCCTGGCTGAGGTGTTTTTGAGACGGTTGGTTCGCTGGCCAGCGAAGGTGTGTAAGTTTGCAGGAGGTGCTCGATCTCCCACGTTCTCTGCAGCTCTTCTCTCCTCCCTGCTCTCCCAGCCAGCCTGGCAGCTGTTTTGGGTTAGGAGTGGTGCTTCCATCCAAACATGATGAGTACCTTGGGTTAAACATTGATTTTTCACATCCAGAGGCATTAAAATGCAATAGGTTTTTACCCTACGTACACTGAGAAGTATGTTGATTTTGTGGAATTTTTTGTTCCTGCAAACAAAGCTATTATTATAGATGAATGCATCATGCTATTGCCATGACATTTCCATTATGCTAAAAAATAGGACTGAAAATTATTGAAAATCTGGTGTGCTGTGTTTTTTGCAACTCCCATAATTGGGAGGGACAGAGCAAGTTCAGGATTCTTCTGAGAAGTTACTGAAAACAGCGAGGAAAGGGCAGAAATATCCACGCTTGAAGCCTGTCATTTCTAAGCACCCCAGTTATTCTCCTGTAGGACACAAGATACTCTGTGTGTGTGTGGTGGGGGGAGTTGCTCTAAGGATTCGAGTCCAGCAAAGGTTGTAATTCAGCTTTTATAACCCTATGCTGGATCTGAACTTCTGAACTCGGTATTGTCTTGGGTTTGTCCTCCTGCCAGTGTGCCCATGTGCAGCTGCGATACCATTACATTTCCATTTTCCCCAGCGTGCTGTCATGCGATTGCATATTGAAATGAAATGGAAAATGATTTATTGTGTGGGATCGGGTTTTTTAGCTCGGCAGTGTATGGATGTAAATTTAGGGCGATTTCCCATGCTCCTGGAACTAGGTTTCACTTGAAAAAAATTTCTAGAATCAACAAATGGGAAAAACACTCCAGAGCGCTAGAAAAATATGAGCATTTCTCTCTGCCTTCCTGTGTTGGTCCAACAGGGCTTTGCTGAGGTTGCTAATGACTGTGAAATGTCTTGCACATAAATTCTCTAAACCCCTTCCCATAATTACATTTCATAATTCTGTGGAACTGAATACACAAATGACGTTAAAATAACAGTCATGTAATACCTCTGAATTCTCAATGTGAAGCTAAGTTCAAGATAACTGCTACAAAGAGCTGTTTTACAGAATGGAAGTGCCCGAGAAACAGGAATTCAGAAGAAATTGATGATAAAACTCATTGTGAACTTTACTCTAGCAGTAGTACAACAGAAATCCAGCCAGTAGAGAAGACAGCTGACCATTGAAATAGATGGGCTATTCTGATGTTAAATGAGGCACACGTGAACTATATGTCCTTTAAATTATTAAATAGGCAGTAATTGATGTTGTTCTAAGCTCGCATTTTCTACGGATATTCTCAGGGTATGAATTTCTGCCAATCTTATATCCACAGACCCAAGCAAATCTTTCTCCCACTGGGACTGTTTAATTCCACGATGTGTGAGTTTCTTTGTCTGCAATAACATCTGAGTTGTTTGTCTTCTTATTTTAGACGGTAAACTTTCAGGGTGTGTAGCTTTATCTCATGTATGGCCCATATCATCCCAGGGCCCGTGTCTCCACTGGGGCTTTCAGGAGCTCTTGTAGCACAAATCATAGTAAATAAATACTGCTCAGAAGAAAAGAAGCATCAACAGCTGGATTTTCATTTTGCCTCACTCATCCAATGAGAAGGTAGTCCATTCCTGACACAGGAGAGTTACTGAGAGGTGAATGATGAGGAGAGTTTATCCTCAGTAGAGGATCACAGAAGATGTGGCCAACGTACTGAGACTGGGACAGATTTCATCCACAATGTTGGCAGACGCAATGCTCTTAAAGCCAGAAAGATATCCAAGGGCTCGTGTGGGTGGGACTGATGAGAAAAGAGGTCAAGTATATGGCATTTCCAGAGAGTTTCAAAGGCTTGGGAAGTCTCCTCCGTTGGTTCCTACCAATCCTGACCAGTGATTTTTGCTTCAATATTTTTTATTTCCAGTAAAAGCAGGAAAGAATGATAAGAGCTTTCTGAAATGTTAAACCTTCTTTTCTGTTAGCCGAAGAAATATTAAGAAATGGGACAAATAAAGGACGATAATTTATTTGTGACTTTTTCCAGCTAGTGCTATTTGAAGTGTCCATCTGCACCAGTCAGTATATTACTCCAGGGACTGATTAGGGGGCCTGGGAAGGGGACAATGACGGATTTTGCTGAACTGCTTGCTTTTTCCCACTTGGAACAAAAATGTAATTTGATAGGCGAGGCAGGATCCTGCAAGCAGGATGAGATGGCAGAAGTGGCAGTAATCAATCTCCAATCAGGCAGGCAGCAGTGAGTTTTGCATCTCGGCTTGGCATTGCACGCCTGTTGTGGTAGCTCCGAATGATTAATTTTGAGGATAACAATCTCCTTCATGGTGCTGCGACCTGTAGCGGCAAGGGTGATGGGCTCCCCTTCAGATTGAATCACAGCACGACGGCTGAGTTGTTTTTTTAACCCTAACAAGAGCTGTCATTAAAAGTTACTGAAGCCTGACTTTTCCTCGCTCTTTGCCAGCCCCCCTCAGCCCAGGCCACGGGTCCCGCATCCTTTGAAGCCAGCTGAGCTCCCTTTGTTGCTTTTTTGGTGCATAATGACACCGCGCAGCTCTGCGGCCGAGGGCGCCCAGCAAGACTCAATGAACCGTGGCTGGCGGAAAGGCCAATACCTAAGTAAGCTGGGAAGCAATCCCCTGCAGTATTTCCTGAACTCTGCCTGTTGGGATTAAAGCTAGCTGTAAAAAAACGCGGTATTTTTGCCAGTCCTCTGCCAAGGGGAAAGGAACCTGATTCTGCATTTGGTGTCATGTAGGGTATTGGATGAAGGGAGGTTTTTTAGTTCTTTGTGTTTAAGGTTATTGACATCACGTAACTCCGTTAATGACATGATGCTTTTGGCTGGCGAAGACAGTCTCGTTAGCTAGGGCATCCATTTATTAGTTAGAAGCACTTTAAGATATTGCTTCAAAATCATAGAATATATCATTTCGGAAAAGGCTTCCTGCTGTCAGGAGCATTGCTTTCTTAGGTATTTACTTTCTCATTTTGCCACACCACAAGTATCAATAATTTCTTCTATCACATATTTATCAGCAAGAAGCTGACAATGGGATGAGAATACAAATAACCAAAGAGCAATGAAGCCAATGGAAAGACTTCCTATGGGCATTCAAATGGGCCTGTAATTGGTATTATATTCTAAACACAGCACAAAGAGAATAATTTCTGTCTAGAAAATGCCAGCATCTGAGGGATTTTTATTGGGAGTAAAAAAAAATATTTTAAAATAAAGAAACTTTGGGCATGGGGTCACTTGGCACAGACCCTTCCCATGCGACACCTGCACTCCCCCTGGCTCCCTCTGCCACCCCCCTGAAGAAGGCTTTGCAGCTCCGCAGTTGTTTGCACCCTGGGATTGCGACTCCTGGCTGTGCGCTGTTACTGCTCTGCTCTCCTCTTACTCCAGCAGAGCTGATGCAGTTTGTTGAAGGGGAGAAGACAAATGAGTTCTGCTAAGGACTAGTTCAAAGTTCATTCCTTGCAAGAGCCTTTATACTTTGTAAAAACTGGGTACAGCAAAGAGGTGGCCGTGTCGAGCAACCTCTCCTGTAGCTGGGAGGCAGGCAGCAGTTGCCTGTGTCTCTGGGGCCTTTGGCAGCTTCACTTGCCTTTTACAACCCATTTGGTGCTGATGGGGAATTCTTATTTTCTGTGCTTCTAATATGCTTTTCACACTGGCCACTGGCTGCAAGAAAACATGAATCGATGTTTTTTATCCAATGCACTCAGTTCCCTATGTCCTTTAATTATTTGCAGTGTGCTTCATTCTGCGCTCCTCCTGACTTCCGCTCTTCCCTGCTCTGCTCATCCCTGAAGTAAGTCAAGCTCTGGAAGCAATGATGACTCCAAGGTGCTCCTGCTGATGTGATTTAAATTTAATTAAGCCAATGATTTACAAATCAGAAACATCTTTTTTTTTTTTAGTGGATGAAAACATTAGTTATAAATTCTTGAGTCCTGGTCTGTGCCCAATTAAATGTGGTAAGTAAGATCTTGTTCTTTTCTCAAATTTACAGTTGCGCATGACGATCTGCAGAGTACATCTGTCTACAGCTTTATTATTCAGTAAATTTCATCTGCATGGTTCATTGGTAATTAAAGTAATAAACGCCATGGAGTCACCAGTTCACCCAAATAATTTCAGAGAGAGAAAGCAAACAGTCCAAAGAAGATCCAAGGAAAACAAGTACAGCCTCTGAAGTCCCTTTTGCTTTTTCTTTTACTCCTTATTTATGTATTCCTGCCTCCATCCAAGGCCCAGATTTCTTACTGTATCACTGGCACCATTTGTTGTAAAAAGCCTTTCAGCACTGCAAAGAACAAGTGCAGACGCAGTGGGGGGATGAGAGGAGCGGTACCCTTGCTCCCCACCTCTGATCTGCACTGCCAACAGGAGACCCCACGGTGATCCTCTCCCACCCATCCAGCCCCAACCAACGGCTTAAACACTTGCTCCTGGAAATCGGGTTTAGAGGGCAAAAATCATCATAGTTAGTATATGAGTACCTGAATACCTTTGTTTGCAAAGCTGTAGTCGTATGACAAGTCACCAGGACAAGTCCGTAGCTGCAGCATCAGGCATCTGTGAGGCTTTTCTAGCTAAAAGGGAGCAGCTGAGGCTAGTCATCTTGTGTAAGGTATTTCCAGGTTAAGAAAAGTTGCCATTACAGGATCAGAGTTGACAACCCCCTGGCTGAAGCATAATAATCTAGTATAATCAGGAACCTACCACATTTAAACAGATTAAGTAGGACTATAAACTTGCAAGCACTGCGGAAATGAAATGTTGCTGCCTTTCTGGCCAGGCTACAGCACCCTCTGTGAGTTCAGCAAAACGCAGGAGTATCCATCATCTGCTCTGCTATAAGGTCCCCGCACTGGGGCAGCTTGACTGCAACTTCATATTCCGCTTGGAACTCTACATCAGTCCTCATTTTTCACATCTCTTCCAGCATCACATATTCCCAGATTTCTTCATTTCATGAACCACATATATGAATGGTATTCCCCCAACAGAAAGCCAACGTTTTTCTTAGTCATGTCAATTAGGCATTAATCCCACAAATGTAAATATTTAAATTTGAGTGAGAGAGTAAGCCTGTTGATTTACTTTCTTCCCATTTCTTATCTCTGCTCCCGTTATACTGTTTCTCAGTTCTCAGAGGTTATTAGTACGGATGTTAAATAAAACTGTTTTCTAGTATCTTTCATGAAGAATATAAGTTTAAATAGAAGTAAGCACATAACTGAATACCTTGTCCTCTCTGAGAAACATGATCAGATTATCATGTGGATATATTTCTGCGATTGTTGACTGTCCAGAAAGACAACAGCCATTTTACCCCAATCGTTTGAGAAGATATGAATATCACTTTGCAATACAGTTACGTGTAGTGGGCCAAAATACTCACCTTCACAGTGGTATTACCCAGAAACTGAAGAATGTATGGGTTTGTGCTTTGGTTGAGGGGGGCAGCGATTTATAAAAGGGATCTAATAGCTTTGAAAATGAAGAGGGATGACACTGCAGGTCAGGAATTCAGATGGCAAGGAGGGGTCATCTAATGAGCTCTCCCAAACCTGGCCATGGGAAGCGTGCCAGAAGCGGGGCTGGCTTTGGAAGGTGGTAAGATCACATGGTGGCACTCCTGTCAGAAATGCTGCTCTTTGCAAGAGGGGTGACCCACTGCATCCAGAGGCTACAAGGACAGGTCAAAGCCATCTCTGCTCATCTCCTTCCCTTTCTGAGTGCTTTCTCTGTGTCTGTAGGATGCAAAGCAGATTCCCACACTCTGCATTTCTTAAAATATGTTCTATTCAGAGGCAGAATGTCCTAACACATTAAAATTATTTCAGACATTTTCAAGTGAAAAAAAATGGCACAAAACCAATCCATGAAGACACTCATCATTTTATCACTGGGTTAATTCAGGACTTGGCATGAGTGGCATATCTCTGTAGACTTTTAATGGGCAGGAGTTTATTTGCACAACTGCTGAATTGGCTGATAGCCTGTGTGTTGGAGGGTGCACGACAAAATTGGAATTCAAACATAATTCCCCTCCTTTGGAAAGTGGCTGCAGACAAGGGGGCATGAGACCAGCAGGTTTTTAGCCACCTGCCTAATCTCTTAAACCAAAAGTTGTTGAAATAAAGCAGAGCTGCTTAAAATGTCATGGTTTGGGTTTTCATGAAAACCATTTTCTGCTTGGATGGTTCCTCCGGGTTCACACCCACTAATGTTGCTCTGGCTTACAGGCTGGGATTAATACAAAATCTCCAAACGGCAAGTCTAGCCAAAATGAGACAGAAGGCTTTATACCATGAAAAACCATTGAGTTTCAGATGTGTTCCACCTAAACTCATAAATTTCACATCTGAACACATCTGCATGAAAACCAGCTAGGTTTCCTTAGCACTCAGCTGAAAATTGCAAGGGATTCCAGCTGTCCCTGAATCCTACAGCACATTAAATCAGACAAAGAGGTATTGGGCCATGCCTGACTGACGTTATTAATGCTACTCTCTGGTGACAGATTCCTGCCCTGGGACAATCAGGCAAGCAATGAAAGAAATGAACTTACCATACATTACTGGTACTTTCATTATTATTATTACCCTAGTTTATGCCCTCCTTTTGTTTCAGCATCCTCTTATTCTGAAACTCATGCCAATTTGTGTCTGGTAGATACTTTAAAATGTTCTCCTTTGTAATCTTCTGATTTTTTCTTATTTCCATTACTGTATGCTCCATGTAAGGGCAGTACTGTATTTATTCTCTGGATGCCACCTCCTAACGATGGTCAATGTTTAGGGGCCCCGTCTGTGAATGAGCTGATGTTGCACTTGTCAGGAGACCTAACACAGGACAAGCAGGGATACTACAAGTACTACCTCTGTGCCTGTTCTCCAAAGCCTGGCCTGTGAAGAAAAACAGAAAGTCTGTGTTGGGTGAATAAATATTGATGGTAATAGCTGACATACAGCCCGTGTAGGGATGGTCATTAGGGTAGGTAAATGTGTATCTTAAGAAGTTTTTTTTACACAGTAAGTTTATATTTTCACTGAACAAGAACTTCACTTTTTTTTGGGGGGAAAAAACCCAACCCTGACTTTCACAAAATATTCTGTAGTAGTCAGTAATAAAAATAGTGTAGTTTAAAAAAGAAAATGAAAACCTAAAGAACAGATTTCTGTGGGGGAAGAGAAAAAGTCAGCATGTAATGACTGAGATTAGAATTTATCCTTTCACTTAGAAGACATCTGTTTCCTATTTGTATGCAGCATATTCTGTTCTGTACAGATGCCACAGAGTATATCAAGAGGTTTCTTACCAGTTGTCACAAAATATTGAGCAGAACTTCGCATGTATGAATTAATTTTTGTCAGACTATTGTTTCCCCCCGGTAGTTGGAAAAAAAAAAACTTTAAAGCTTAGAGACATTTTCTTGGCAACCAAGATGTGATTTTACAGGGGTGCATGGAACTGTAAATGTACTGAACACCTCGTAACAGTGATTCACACGGGCTGTACTCATTTGGTGGATTGTCAGTTATAGCCTGTAGGCAGTATCACAGTACAGACAGCAGATACTGTGGAATCATCACCTTTCATACTCGTTTCCTCATTTACTGGTGGATGGTAGAAAAATTATTGGTAAAGCATGTAAGGTCTATATGTTATTTGGCTGAGCTGAGAGCAGCAAATATAATAATAGTCATACACAAATCAGTGAAGCATGTAACATATGGGCCAGCTATTACTGTGTATAAAGTTGACTCAATCTCAGTGTGAATAAAAAGTGGTGAACATATATATGTATAAAACTTCAGAAACAAAGACCCACTACTTAAGAATGAAATTGCAGACTCAGCAGACGGTGTTTGGAAAAGCACTTAGAGAAGATCTATGTCAAGTCCTTTCACCGAGAGAGGATGAACCGCATTTAGGCATTCCCTAAATGGTTTGTCCATTTAGTTTCTGAAAACTTCCAACATCCCTAATGAGTCTATTCTGCTAGTTCAGGACTCCAATCAAAAATGTTGGGTTTTTTCCCAACATCCAAATTAAATCTTCTTTGCTGTGAATTAAGATAATTTCTTCTTATTTTTTCTGAGTGGCTGCGGAGAGAAATTTATCACAATCCTCTCTCAAATAACCTTTAGAGCAATCCATTGGAAGATTACTATCTAATCGCCCTCCCCAAACCTGCCTGCGTCTAGGGTAAGCAAGACCAATCTTCTCTCATAGTCAATACTTCAGCGTTTTGTAATCCAGACTCTTTCTCTCCAGTTTCTCCATGTCTTTTATAACCAAACATTTTTTTATAACAATGTGGCATTTGAGGTCTTTTCTAGCAAAGAGAAGAAAGCTATCATTATCTCCTGTGAGATATGTATGATGCTGCCATTAGTACAGCTGAGATGAATTAACAGCGTGTTCTGGTTCCAGCTGGGACAGGGTTAACTTTCTTCCCAGTAGCTTGGGGGGTATGCTGTGTTTTGGGTTCGGTGTGAAAGGAGCGTTGATGGCCCATTGATGCTTTGGCTGTTGCTGGGTGATGCTTGCACCGGGAGGCGGGAGCACAGCCGGGGTGGTGGACCCAGCTGGCCAATGGGGTATTCTATACCATGGGACATCATGCTCAGTATAAAAACCAGGTGTGTGGGGGGGCTCGCCCCCCGTTCGTGACACGCGGTCGGCGGTCGGTGAGCGGTTGTGTTGTGCATTGCCTGCTTTGTGTATTCTGTTATTGTTGTTGTTCTCATTGTTATTATTACTGTTCTACTTAGTTTTATTTCAATTATTAAACTGTTTTTATCTCAACCCGGGAGCTTTCCTGCTTGTGCCCTCCCGATTCTCTCCCCGCTTCCCACCGGGGGGGGGGGGGGTGATCGAGCAGCTGCGTGGCGTTTATTTTTGCTGGCTGGGGTTAAACCACGACAGTCCTTTTTTGGCGCCCAACGTGGGGCACGAAGGGTTGAGATAATGACAGATTATTTAAAGCATATTAAGGAATTTATATCTGGTAACATATTCGTTTGTTCTGCACCATGCTCTTGTTTTTACTGTACCTGTTAAAAATTGGAGTTGGGTTTTGTAGTCTGTTGTGCTCTGCCGTGATTAATGATGTTTTGCCTGGGAGATTTGTTACTAAAACGCTGGCATTGGGGGTTATGTGGTATTTGGGATTCGTAATGAAGCCGTTTCTGCATTTCGGGTACCACCTCATGGATACCATTAGCAATTATACCTTTTCCTCCGAGAGATTTTTTTATGGAGGAAATAGAGAATGGCACCCTCGCTACCTTCATCTCCTTTGTTAAAATAACTTGCCAGTACTTTGAACATCCCTGGGTAGTTAAGATATATCTATTGGTACTCCTTGGGAATATTGTTGCGGTTTTATCCAAGGTTAGTAAGCAATATTCGTTTGTTCTGCACCATGCTCTTGTTTTTACTGTACCTGTTAAAAATTGGAGTTGGGTTTTGTAGTCTGTTGTGCTCTGCCGTGATTAATGATGTTTTGCCTGGGAGATTTGTTACTAAAACGCTGGCATTGGGGGTTATGTGGTATTTGGGATTCGTAATGAAGCCGTTTCTGCATTTCGGGTACCACCTCATGGATACCATTAGCAATTATACCTTTTCCTCCGAGAGATTTTTTTATGGAGGAAATAGAGAATGGCACCCTCGCTACCTTCATCTCCTTTGTTAAAATAACTTGCCAGTACTTTGAACATCCCTGGGTAGTTAAGATATATCTATTGGTACTCCTTGGGAATATTGTTGCGGTTTTATCCAAGGTTAGTAAGCAATTTAAGAATGTCATCCAGAGATCTGCCCCAAGGCTGGATAGTTATGAGTGGCAGGGCGAGTGGGATAGCATGGGCAAATGCCTAGGGCGATGGGCACCCCCAGTGTTCTGGAACTTTACCCCTGAACAAGTGCAGAACCCTGAAAAATTAGTAGAATATTTGGAAGAAGTATGCTGTCACCCTGGCCATTCTAGGGAGACGCAAATTACTACAATGTGCTGGGGCCTGGCCCACGCCTACCGAGCCCTATTTAACACCACTCAGAACCCCCAAGGGGAAGGAAACGTCCCTGCAGCTGATGACAAAGCAACAGGCCCTGTGGCTACCCCACCCCCCACGGCAAGCACAGCGGCTCCCTCGCCCCCCAGGGCAGGCACGGCAGCTACTCTGCCCCCTGCGACAGAGAACCAACCCATGCCGGTATCAGTCGCCCCTATACAAAAGAGAAAATGCACAAGAAAATCAGCTCATCTAGTAAGGGATGAAGATGAACCAGGGCCATCATGAGAACAGGAGGAGGAGGAGGCAGAACCCGTAAATGAGATGGTGACCACCTGATCCCTATCTCTGGGTGAGCTGCGAGATATGCGAAAAGACTTCAGCCGTCCTCCAGGCGAGCACATTGTCACCTGCTCCGATGCTGGGATAACGGGGCCAGTAGCCTGGAATTAGAGGGTAGGGAAGCCAAGGAGCTGGGATCCCTTTCTAGGGAAGGGGGCATTGACAAAGCAAGTGGACAAGGGGCACAAGTCCTCAGCCTCTGGAGGCGACTCCTGTCAGGTGTGAAGGAAAGGTATCCCTTCAAGGAAGATGTTATATGCCACCCAGGCAAGTGGACCACCATGGAGAGAGGTATCCAGTACCTGAGAGAATTAGCTGTGCTGGAAGTGATTTATGATGACCTGAACAACGAGCAGTTATCCAAAGACCCAGATGAGGTCAAATGCACCCGACCCATGTGGCGGAAGTTTGTACGGAGCGCACCAGCGTCACATGCAAACTCATTGGCAGTAATGACCTGGAGAGATGGAGAGGAACAAACAGTGGATGAACTGGCTGGCCAACTCCGGCAATATGAAGAAAGTCTCTCTTCCTCCCTACAGGCCTCTGTCTCTGCTGTGGAGAAACTGTCTCAGGAGGTCCAGCAACTCAAAGAGGATATGTCCTGCTCCCCACCTGCACAGGCCAGTGTCTCAGCCATTAGGAGCAAGCGTCCCTCTGCTCAAGAGAGGAGACATCGTGGGTACACACCCCGGGGCACCCTGTGGTTTTACCTGCGTGACCACGGAGAGGACATGAGGAAGTGGGATGGAAAACCTACCTCAGTCCTACAGGCACGGGTACATGAGTTGCAAGGGAAAACAACCACAAAAGGGGGTTCTTCCAGGAAAACTGCTGCTCCAGTCTCCAGTGAGTTCCCCAGACAGAGTAGAAGGGCTGATTTTACTTCCGACCTTAACAAAGGGACTTCTGACTCATACTTACAAGAAGTGGATAGCGAATATGATGACCAGGACTAGAGGGGTCCTGCCTCCAGCCAGGTGGAGGAAAGGGACAACCGGGTTTACTGGACTGTGTGGATTCGATGGCCTGGCACATCAGATCCACAAGAATATAAGGCTCTCGTAGACACCGGTGCGCAGTGTACCCTGATACCATCAGGCTATAAAGGGGCAGAACCCATTTGTATTTCTGGAGTGACAGGGGGATCCCAAGAGTTAACTGTATTGGAGGCCGAAGTAAGTCTAACCGGGAATGAGTGGCAGAAGCACCCCATTGTGACTGGCCCAGAAGCTCCGTGCATCCTTGGCATAGACTACCTCAGGAGAGGGTATTTTAAGGACCCAAAAGGGTACCGGTGGGCTTTTGGTATAGCTGCCCTGGAGACGGAGGAAATTAAACAGCTGTCCACCTTGCCCGGTCTCTCAGAGGATCCTTCTGTTGTGGGGTTGTTGAAGGTCCAAGAACAACAGGTACCAATTGCTACCACAACAGTGCACCGGCGGCAATACCGCACCAACCGAGACTCCCTGATCCCCATCCATGAGCTGATTCGTCGACTGGAGAGCCAAGGAGTGATCAGCAAGACTCGCTCACCCTTCAACAGTCCCATATGGCCAGTGCGAAAGTCCAATGGAGAGTGGAGGCTAACAGTAGACTACCGTGGCCTGAACAAAGTGACGCCACCACTAAGTGCTGCCGTGCCGGACATGCTGGAACTTCAATACGAACTGGAGTCAAAGGCAGCCAAGTGGTACGCCACCATTGATATCGCTAATGCCTTCTTCTCCATCCCTTTGGCGGCAGAGTGCAGGCCACAGTTTGCTTTCACTTGGAGGGGTGTCCAGTACACCTGGAACCGACTGCCCCAGGGGTGGAAACACAGCCCTACCATTTGCCATGGACTGATCCACACCGCACTGAGGCTCCAGAACACCTGCAATACATTGATGACATCATCGTGTGGGGCAACACAGCAGAGGAAGTTTTCAAGAAAGGGGAGAGAATAGTCCAAATCCTTTTGAAGGCCGGCTTTGCAATAAAACGAAGTAAGGTCAAGGGACCTGCACAGGAGATCCAGTTTTTAGGAATAAAATGGCAAGATGGACGTCGTCAGATCCCAACGGATATGATCAATAAAATAACAGCCATGTCTCCACCAACTAACAAAAAGGAAACACAAGCTTTCTTAGGCGTTGTGGGCTTTTGGAGAATGCATATTCCAAATTACAGTCAGATCGTAAGCCCTCTCTATCACGTGACCAGGAAGAAGAACGACTTCAAATGGGGCCCTGAGCAACGACAAGCCTTTGAACAAATTAAACAGGAGATAGTTCAGGCAGTAGCCCTTGGGCCAGTCCGGGCAGGACAAGATGTGAAGAATGTGCTCTACACCGCAGCTGGGGAGAATGGCCCTACCTGGAGCCTCTGGCAGAAAGCACCAGGGGAGACTCGAGGTCGACCCTTAGGGTTCTGGAGTCGGGGATACAGAGGATCCGAGGCCCGCTACACTCCAACTGAGAAGGAGATATTGGCAGCATATGAAGGGGTTCAAGCTGCTTCGGAAGTGGTTGGCACTGAAGCACAGCTCCTCCCGGCACCCCGACTGCCGGTGCTGGGCTGGATGTTCAAAGGGAGCGTCCCCTCTACACATCATGCAACTGATGCTACGTGGAGTAAGTGGGTTGCGCCGATCACACAACGGGCCCGAATAGGAAACCCCAGTCGCCCAGGAATCTTGGAGGTGATCACGAACTGGCCAGAAGGCAAAGATTTTGGAATATCCCCAGAGGAGGAAGTGACGCGTGCTGAAGAGGCCCCACCATATAACAAACTACCAGAAAACGAGAAGCAATATGCCCTGTTCACGGATGGGTCCTGTCGCCTTGTGGGAAAACATCGGAGATGGAAGGCTGCGGTATGGAGTCCCATACGCCAAGTTGCAGAAACTGCTGAAGGAGAAGGTGAATCGAGTCAGTTTGCAGAGGTGAAAGCCATCCAGCTGGCCTTGGACATTGCTGAATGAGAAAAATGGCCAGTACTCTATCTCTATACTGACTCATGGATGGTGGCAAATGCCCTGTGGGGATGGTTGCAGCAGTGGAAGCAGAACAACTGGCAGCACAGAGGTAAACCCATCTGGGCTGCCGCATTGTGGCAAGATATTGCTGCCCGGGTAGAGAACCTGACTGTAAAAGTACGTCACGTAGATGCTCACGTACCCAAGAGTCGGGCCAGTGAAGAGCACCAAAACAACCAGCAGGTGGATCAGGCTGCCAAGATCGAAGTAGCTCAGGTAGATCTGGACTGGCAACATAAAGGTGAATTATTTATAGCTCGGTGGGCCCATGACACTTCAGGCCACCAAGGGAGAGATGCAACATATAGATGGGCTCGTGATCGAGGGGTGGACTTAACCATGGACACTATTGCACAGGTTATCCACGAATGTGAAACATGCGCTGCAATCAAGCAAGCCAAGCGAGTAAAGCCTCTTTGGTATGGAGGACGATGGTTGAAGTATAAATATGGGGAGGCTTGGCAGATTGATTATATCATGCTCCCACAAACCCGACAGGGCAAGCGCTATGTGCTCACCATGGTAGAAGTAACCACAGGATGGCTGGAAACATACCCTGTGCCCCATGCCACTGCCCGGAACACCATTCTGGGCCTTGAAAAACAAGTCCTATGGCGACACGGCACCCCAGAAAGAATTGAGTCAGACAACGGGACTCACTTCCGAAACGCCCTCATAGACACCTGGGCCAAAGAGCACAGCATTGAGTGGGTCTATCACATCCCCTACCATGCACCAGCCTCCGGGAAAATTGAACGATACAACGGGCTGTTAAAGACAACACTGAGGGCAATGGGCGGTGGGACATTCAAGCATTGGGACACACATTTAGCAAAGGCCACCTGGTTAGTCAACACTAGGGGATCTGTCACTCGAGCTGGCCCTGCCCAATCCAAACCCTTACGTACTGTAGAGGGGGATAAAGTCCCTGTCATGCATATGAGGAATATGCTGGGGAAGACGGTCTGGGTTGCTCCTGCTTCTGGCAAGGGAAAACCCATCCGTGGGATTGCTTTTGCTCAGGGACCTGGGTGCACTTGGTGGGTGATGAGAAAGGCTGGGGAAGTCCGGTGTGTACCTCAGGGGGACTTAATTTTGGGTGAAAATAGCCAATGAACTGAATTGTACGATGTTAGTTATTACACAGTACTGTATGTCATCACTTTTATGGTTACTATATGCCATATTAACAGTATTACAGTAAGAATCACCCAGATTAATGTAGGATGAACTCCGATGAAACTGAGCAAGGTGCAACAATGATAGAACCAGATGAGCACCCAGAACTGGCCTCTGCATGCAAGAGCCCAACACCGCACACCATCTCTCCTGCCCTGCAAGACTGTTACGACAGGAGGAACCCGAAGTCATGGACTAAATGAACTCAACGGACATTTTAGAGGGATGGCCTATGGACTAAGGGAATGATATCTCTGTGTGCGTATATATCAAAAGGCAGGGAAAAGTAGCGGTGACTAATTGGAATGTATGGGAAAATGTGAGACCTGGGCATGATGTAGATGGTATAGAATAAGGGGTGGATATTGTCCTGGTTCCAGCTGGGACAGGGTTAACTTTCTTCCCAGTAGCTTGGGGGGTGTGCTGTGTTTTGGGTTCGGTGTGAAAGGAGCGTTGATGGCCCATTGATGCTTTGGCTGTTGCTGGGTGATGCTTGCACCGGGAGGGGGGAGCACAGCCGGGGTGGTGGACCCAGCTGGCCAATGGGGTATTCTATACCATGTGACATCATGCTCAGTATAAAAACCAGGTGTGTGGGGGGGGGCTCGCCCCCCGTTCGTGACACGCGGTCGGTGAGCAGTTGTGTTGTGCATTGCCTGCTTTGTGTATTCTGTTATTGTTGTTGTTCTCATTGTTATTATTACTGTTCTACTTAGTTTTATTTCAATTCAACCCGGGAGCTTTCCTGCTTGTGCCCTCCCGATTCTCTCCCCCATCCCACCGGGGGGGGGGAGTGATCGAGCGGCTGCGTGGCGTTTATTTTTGCTGGCTGGGGTTAAACCACGACACAGCATTAAATTATTACTTCATATTCAGCTTAGAATCAGCCTCAACCCCAGCCTCCCTTTTTTGACTAAGCACTTACTTGTGTGTTTGATTTTTCTCTCCCAAGTATTGCACTGTGCATTGTCGTTACTGAATGTCATCCTTGCTTGGGTTTTGCTCTTTCTGATTCCTCACATTCAGTTTGAATTCTAGTCCCATTCTCCAAAATGCTTTAAAAGCCTTCCAGCATGGTGTGTCACCTTTCAGCTCACTCTCCTCTGTCTTCTAAGCTGTTCACTGGAATGTTGATTACAACTCTGCTCAGGAAAGGCCGTTGCAGGAGCACACATAAAGGTAGACACCAAACTCCTGAGAAGTGCTCCTTCAAAGTGTTTTTTTTAACCAGCCGGGTGCATTATCTTTACACCAATGTCCATTAACTTGCTTTTGTGAGTATCATGTGATGCTACTAAAAACCTTGGTAAAGTCAGGAAGTATCTGTATCTAATGCTTCCAACTTATCCACCAAGCCAGAGGCTCTGTTCTTCAGATAGCCATGCTGATCATTTTTACTCTTGTTGATGTCTTCTAACTATTTGCAAACTGATTGTATAGTCGCTTGTTCGACAACTCTTGCTGGTATTGAGGGCAGGATCACTGGTTTAATGTTTGCCAAGTCCATACCGAAGACAGGCACAACGTTTGATCTTCTGCCAGCAGAATGGGCACTCTCCCTGCCTCCCGTCTTCCGTGGTGCCAGTGTTTCCCTCTGAAGTGTCACTGAAAAGGGGAAATATCTACAGTATTATCTTCTCAAGTTATGAACGAAATCTTGCTTTTCAAAGGAAAAAATAGATGAAAAAAATTGTGGCTGACTGATCCCAATTTTCAAGTGAGGGGCGGAAGGTTTGGGTATATTTTGGGTGTGGGAGAAAAGACTGTGAGAAGAGAAGACAAGTATCTTTACAACCACCACATTATTCCCACTGTTATTCCTTAACTTTTAACAGCCTTTATCCATCTGCGAAGTCTCTCTTTCTCTCATTTTCTAGATCAGTTTAATTTGTTTAAGAGCCTTCTGTGAATAACCTGCTTCAAATGCCTTTTAGAAACCCAGTTAGACAATATCCGTGAGATCTGGTTTGTTTGCATGTTTGTTGCCTTCAGGTAACTCTAGTAGATTTGTGACATACGACTTCACTTCACCCTACAGCTTTTCATCAATATACTGTATTTATCTACGTGCCTACTGGCTGTGCTCTTCAGAATATTTCTGCTGGTTTGCTTTTCTGATGGTTCCCTGGTCTGCCTTGAATTTTTTTTTTTTTTTTTTTTTTTTTTTGCATCTCCAGTGAAACAACCGATTTTTGCATCTACCAGTATTAACCAGCACCATTTCTTTGACACGGTACACTGTTTATGCACTGGCTTTAGCCCAAAGAGGTGAGATTCATTGTTATAAGAGTTTTACAGTAGATTCTTTATATTTTCTCAAGCCCTCAAAAGCTCATTTAATGTTTTCACAGCCATCATTCTGCAGAATAAGGCCAGATCCTGAAGTGGCACAGATTAACATAGCTCTGGTGCTTTCAGCATTGTGTTAGAATTAATAAAGCTAACCTGAGGGGTGACTAGTTCCTCTTCTATGCAATTAGCACAATGACTTTTTAATTTGGGTATCACAGTCCATTCATAAGAAATAATATTTGATGACTGCCTCCTGTTTGGAAGTTGGCCAAACCCCTCCTAAACCCCCAAAGTTTTCCCCCTTTTCTCTCCTTTGCTCTCCTCTAGCCTCGTATACCCACAAGAAACATGCTAGTGCAGTGTCTTTTCAGCAAGGGTAGAGACCTCTGTTAATCTGCCTCCAGGAGGCCTGGCTGAATCTGATATCCGATATCTTAATTTCTTGGTTAATGTTTAAAAAGAGGTGTGCAAGTGTTATGTTCATGGTTGTCCTGGTTTTGGCTGGGATAGAGTTAAATTTCTTCCCGGTGCAATCATTCAGGTCTTGGAAAACACCTACCATAGTGAACAGGCAAATAAGAGAAAGGAAGTTGCAGTAAGCGCTAAGTATTTTTCTCCATTTAACACTTCTCATTCACCAGGAGTGGATTACAGGAAGGAGCATGACTTCCTAGCTCAGGGAGTTACCTTGCTTCTGAAGCAGCTTCTGAAGGCCAGCAGAGATGACGTGTTGAGGACCAAAACTGCAGAATTTCCCATTGTGTTATTGCATTATGGTAAAACCAGAGCCAGCATAGCGTGACTGGCTTGCTAAGCCCAAGGTGTAGCGTGCCAGGACAGTTGCCAAGTTTTTAGACTATGTCTTTGTTGTCTTTCAGGATGTAGACTGCCAAGATATGTGGTTTTGGCTGAGTGGAAGCACTTCTTGTTTCAGTATGTCAACATAGCAGGCTGGTAGATCAAAACATATTATTACTAAGTTCCGACATGCATGGGATACTGGCAAAGAAAGTGGTTTCTTTATCTCTTCAACAACCAGGCGTTACAGGATGTATTCCTGTCTGTGATGTTTGCTTTTCATTCATTATAGGTTTAGGAATACTGAAATGGTTGCAACTTTATATCTCAAAGTAAGGTCATGGGCAGAGGAGAAAGTTGTTCTTGCAATTGGTGATTGGAGTTGTGAGGAAATGAGGATATTGACTGCAGGTCTTCAGATGTGAAACTTGCAGAAATGTGGGGTTTACATAACCAAATGATTGTTCATTCACCATTCACTGTCCACTTGCTCCCAGGACTGAGGGGCACCTATCTGTCCACTGCAGAGAGCTTCTGGTTTGGTTATGGCTTCTTGTTGCCTTCCTTTGTCTACCAGTTATGGCACTATCACTGAATACTCTCATGTTTGCTATGCTTTCATTCTTTGTACACTGCATCCTCCATGCCTATGCTATAGTATAATTGTGTGGTTAGTCATTCTTTAGCAGAAGCAAAGGGAGCCTTCACCACTTGCCAATTCTGAAGTGGTGCATGATGTTCAGCTCCATCTCCCAGGGGAGCTGTACTTCACCTTCTTCACTGGACCTCTAAAATGCTAGCAGGTAGAAGTGACTACGTTGACTGGAAAGTCAGTGGTCACCTGGGTCCTGTGAGTGAGACTGGAAGATAACCAGTCCCCTGGCATAAATTGAGACTGCAGTTCTTCAGTGTTCACCACTAACTATACAGGGTAAGAAGAAGATTCAGTGAACTCCAGTAATTTCTAGTCTATCCCTTCCTTTAGGTAGGGAAAGGCAATGTCATCCATAACTACAAACACTTTCTCGTTGATTATTCTTTTTGATAGTTCTGATAGGTTTTGCTCAACTAGGATTTCCTTCCGAATTACACAGAAGGTCTGTCTGCCTTTCTGCTAGGGTTGAGACTTGTGCCTGACCAGGAAAAAAAAAAAATTTTTCTCTGAACTTTACTAAATAAGAAGCAAAACCATAGGACTGATCCTTTGAAGACTTGGGATAGTTTCTGGATGTAAGAGTTATAGAAAATAGATAAAAAGATTGCATGCAAAGGCCGATGTGGCTTCCCTCTAAAGCACCTGGGCCTGCCTACCCTGCTCTGTGGGGGCTGACCACCCCCAGGCCACCCCAGACTTTTTTGCAGGACACACAGCAAGGACATTCATGAGGGTGGCCCACCCAAGTACAGTGGGAACCTGCCAATCTTATGGCACTCACGGGTACACTGTCTTCTGCTGAAGAAGATTTCAAATTAAAGACTGGATTCCAAGATTCAATTTCCAATTAAAACGAAAAAAATGTTTTTGATAAAGAAAGCCTGTTCTTAAGAAATCAGAGGTGGACTTAGGCCCTGGGGGATTGACTCTGTTCCTGCTGCAGTCAGTGCCTAAAAGACAGTAGTCAAGAAGTCATCTGCTGAACTAACTGGCCTGAAGGGATCACAAAGTGTTAGTGGGGAATTACCAGCCCATAGGGGATTTTGGTAAAAAGTGTTTCATGGGGAACGAGTCACATGAAAAGGCTGGCTGGAATTCACCAGTGATATGGAAGAAACACAAACTGCTGGCTGACTGAAGACACAATTGCAGATGGCACAAAAATCAGAAGAATAGGAATTAACAGATACAGGATGCCACAGGGAAAAAAGCGGATTGTGCCTCCTTTGGTGTGGTAGGAGCAACCAGGTAGCAGGAAAGGCTGGACCAAGGGGTTCATATCACTTCTGTGGGTGCTCAGGGGGCTTGTACCAAAGGGTGTCCATGTCAGGGGTGCCCGTGCCCACCTGTGGGGGCTACAGGGTGCTGAGCACCCCAGCACCAGGAGTGCAGGATGGGACAGGAGAGCAGCTCCCCCTGCCATCAGTGCCTGCCCCGGGGCTGGGGCCGCCTGCAAAGAGCTGGGCAGAGAGCAGTGGTTTGGGGAACAGGAGGCTGATGGGCACAGTTCATTTAGCTAATTGCAGAGAAAGTGAAGGGGTAATTCAATCAGAGTCGGAGTGTGTACGTGAAGGGGAGGGGACGATACCTGAAGCTATGGGGCTCTTTAATCTCACAGATAAAGGCAGAACAAGATTTAGTTTCTCAAAGTTGAAGTCAGCCAAGTTTAGCACTGGGCGCAATTAGCTGCTGAAATGACAGGAGGTGAGAAAGTCTCCAGCACTCGGAGTCCCCACGCCAAAGCTGGATGTTTCTGCCAGGAACAGACCATTGCTCAGGCACGGATGGAAACCAAAGATCTCGGCTGCTGACAAAGAGTCCACAGCTCATGTTGTACCAGAAAGCCTGCTGCACCTCTCCGTGGGTCTAGTGTCTGGATTTGTGACGGACATTTGAAACCAGGATCAAGTCCGCTGGTCAGTACTAGTTGGGACACTGTTTGCCATCACAGCTGAAAGTTATTATTAGAACCATTATCTTCATCATCATTGTCCCTATTCCTACTATCATTATTATCTGTATTACTGTAGATCAGGACCACTTTGTACTGAGGACTGTAGGGACACTCTGTGGCAACTAGAGCAACAGCGTTCCCTGACCCAAAGAAAATTTCCTTGCCTTTTAACTAATAAAATGCATAAAAGAAATTGCCTAGCGATCTTCCCTCCCCTCTTCTATTTTTTCATTAAACCCTTATGGATCTTATGGATCACAATAGTTTACTATTGAAAAAAACCCCTGTGTCAGAAAAGTAACTTAATCTTATTTCCCTTTTTTACTGAATAGTGGGAAACCTAATCTATACTGCCCAGCTGGGTGTGTTTGGCTGTTCCTCAAACTAAAACAAGACACGGAAGATTAAAGTGAAGCTTGGCTCAAGATCAGGTGAATCAACACAGTTATAATGCCACAAAATGGCCTGCAGGATGGCCTTCTCTTCTGTAATTATACAGGGTTTTTATGCTGCACAGGCAAAGGAAGTAATTTAATTTATGTGTTCTAATTAAATATGTGATATGAGGAAACAGTGATATGTCTGTTTAAAACATGCTTTAGGTTTTTTTGGTGAGAAAGTGAATGGGCTGACTGCAGCTACAGTACTCTTGCATGACTGTAACTTTCCCATTAATGCTTACGCTCTTAAATGTCATTTATGTAACAAACTTTCACGGCATGCTTGGGCTGATATATGGGATGAAACTTCATGCAAAGAACTGGACTTAGAATACAGGTATTTTCCCCCACCTTTTTATACTGTGTGAGTTTATTTTGCAAGTCACTTGCGGCAAATCCTCATATCCACAAAAATGAAATGAAATTCAGTCATCACAGGACCAGTGAAGATATTTGGGAAAATTAATTCCCATAGACTGTAGTGGAAACCATGTGGCCCACATGTGACTGTGGTCTCATTTAGCTGGGAAACACTAATGTTTCCTTAGAAGGAGTATTTGAAGGCTGACAGTCAGTATTTCTTTTCTCATCAATTGGTAAATGCCTGATCATAAAAGTCCTGCCTTTGGTGTCAAAAGCCAAGGTCAGCCCTGAGCTATTACAAGAAGGTGTTAATGGGAAGAACTGGAGAGGGGGAGGATTGTGGTGAGTGAAGGAAAAGGATTTAGGAAGTCAAATTATCAAATACTGATTAAACATAGAACAAGAAAATGAATCAAGTTCTCCCATTGTGCCTGTCTTATCTAGGGCCAAGACAAGCTGAAGAATTGTTTGGGGGCATTCATTAAAAAAATAATACCAGTGTTTTCAGGCCGCCAAGAATGTGCCATCTTAACACAGCACTATGTGTTTTGCAGGTGCTTTCCCATATTTTTATGTGTGATTTTTAAAAAAGGACCAGGATTCTTAAAACCTGCCCCATCAGTGAAGAGGACAAATGCTTTTGAGGAAATAATGGTTTTGTGCTCTTGGTGTTTGATTGCCCTAAGCTGGCACTGTTATTTCATTATGTATCATTGGTTTGCAATGCTGTGAGATTTGCAGAAGGACTTGACGTTCCAGCCATTTAGGGATGAGAAAATATGCTGTAAATTGGACTACAGCTTTTTGCTGAGGATTAGAGCTAGGCTTTGGGGGAGGAAAGAGAGTCTGTGAAAGCTTTGGTCCTGCTGACAGTGATATCACTCCAGGGAGCCATCCCTGGCTCACAGCTTGGCCTGGGAACTTAAAATGAAGATAAAAGAGAAAGGGTGTTACCTGTACCATCCAGGAAGGCTTTGGCAATGTTACCCTGGGAAGCTACCAAGGGAAAGTGATATTTCTGGGAGAAACTAACGGCTTACTTAGCTCCTAAAGCCAGTGGTGCTAATGACTCGGAGAGCGGGGCGCCTTGTTGATGCAGCCAAGTGCTGACTGCGAGCGATGGGTTCGCCAGGGCAGAGCCTGTCCCGCGGTTTGCCGACAAGCCAGGAGAGGGGTGAGGCGAACACCGGCCTCTGATTTTCAGGAAAAGGGTGCACAGGCTGCCAGGGTGAAACCCCCGGGTGGTGCCTGCTGGCTGCAGGGCGATGCTGCTGGCAGGCACGGGGCAGGTTCACTCCCCAGTGCGGCCTGAGAGGAGCACCGACTCCTCCCAGTGCCCTCCGTGCCTCAGGTCCCCCAGGATAAAAGGAAAGGTACCCGTCTCCAGCTGTACCCCGTGCCCTGGGGTGGCTGACATACAATTCATCTACCACTGCCGCAAGCCGTGAAGTGCTCGGGAACTCAGCAGCACCTCCCCTGATCCGCTGGACCACCAGTGATGGACCTCAGGGCTTGGACAGCCTTTCCTATTTATTTTGAGAGACAAATATGCAGCTGTGGTTATGCTGTGGGATAGTAGCAAGAACAAGGTGTTTTCTGCTCTCGTCCTCGGGCTCAGGAGAGGTATGGTTGTGGGCAATGCAGGATTTCAGTGCCGCCATTGCCCCAGCGCAGCAGCCGGCGCTGGCAGTGGGACGGCGGCAGTCTTAGGACGGTGGCACATGGCCTGGTTCAGCATCCGCAGCCTGACCCCCATCCTTCACCCCCAGTGCAGGCTGAGGCTGGCAGCGGTATTTGGGAGCGAGGATGGGAAAGGAGACTGTGAAGGGAGGAGGCAGCGTGAAGAAAGAGAGAAGAAAGATGGGGCTGGGTGAGAGGGAAAGGCAGGTTAGTTATTAGAAAGAAGAGCAGAGATGGGATAAAAAGACAAGAGGAGAGCGGGGAAGAGGGAGAAGCATGACTAGAGAGATGCTTTAAAAAGCTAAAGCAGAGGGGAGTAGCCCCGTCCCCGTGCCAGGGGCTAGGGGAAGGAAGGCGGCTGCTCAGGTGGGTTCACGGTCACACCTGCACCTCTGTACAACTAAGACCGAGACATGAAATGGTCCCTGACATGCCTCAGTGGCTTCCCTGCAAAAGCAAAGCCCAAATGCTGCCATTTATTTTACACACACACACCAGTGCACACACACGAGTGGGTGTGCTTTTGAGAGGGGTCTGCCTTTTGGTGTTTAAATACCTGTTGTTGATGTTGCTCCCACTGTTCTCAGGACAATTGTTTTTCACAAGTGCACAGCAGCAGACGGAGACATTTTTGTAACTTAGCTCAGTTCTCACCCATCCTATAAATTTACCCTTTTCTTTCCACAGCCCCTGGCTCCTCAGATGAGTTGTGAGTGAAAGCCCAATTTTGCCAACATAGTGACAGAGGCGATAAGGAACACAAAACGCGAGATGTTTTCAGTGTTTTGAAAGCTTTGAGATAGCTGCTAGCGTGACTCTGCGTGCCATGTGCTTCCCTCTGCACACATCGGGTCCCCCTTTGAAGGCTCGGCTTCTGCGTCCGTGTCCTGCAGCACTAGCTGGCCCATGGGTCACTTCTGCTTCCCAAAGTCAATGTGTGCCATAAAGGCACTTCTCTAATGGCTGTCCCCTGTCGCTGCAGGAGTATTGCCTCCTCTATGGAAAATCGAGCGTTGCTTCCTCTGGCTGGGGAAATATTTGGCACTTGTGCCGGCAGTGAGTCTGGGGGGTGAGAGGAGGAAAGCCGGCCATGGGAGCCAAGCCTTGGCCCAGGTCCAGCCCTGCAGGAGCAAGCGCTGAGGTGGTTTTTGTCTCAGCACCTTGCTTAATCCCTTGCTCCATCACTCAGCTCCCACCTGAGAAACTCGCCCCTTCGTGTTTCAGGCTTTGCGGCAGAGGCAGTGCTTGTTACACGCTCTCAGTGGGTTGACACACAAGGGTGAGCTGACGTCGGCTGGACGCCCACCTCGTAACTGGAGAAAGCCAGAAGACGTGGTGCGAGGTGGGCTGTCAGGACATAAAACTGTGCGTGAGAAGACAGACACTAGTTGCCATCGGATAACTAAGTGTTTTACACCCCCTGCGAGATAGTTCGTGAGGTGCTGGGGCATGAGAATGTGCCGTGAAACATCTGCAAGAGAGCGGTGCCAGGAATCGCAGAGCTTCTCCGTCCATTGAGCAAAACCCACCAGAAGCAGAGGTCGTTCTCACATTTCCGTGCTAGTGACACAGTGGCTGGGACTCTGTCTTACAGTCCAGGTCCAAAGTCCGAACATGGAAATAGCTTTCCCATTCCTCTGCCTCAGGGCAGAGGGAGCGGTGGCCCAAGGCTCAGGGCTTTCCCAGGCACACAAGTGGGAATGAGCTGTACTGGAAGGGGTCCAGGGGACTTTGTAGCTCAGGAGGCTTCCTTGCCACCTTCTGTGGGCTCTGTTAACTGCATAACCGTACTTTGACGGTCATAAACCAGCATGGTAGTAGATAGTCTGTCATTACTGTTCCCCACCGGGGACTATGCAGTAAGAGCCGTGACAGTGTGCTCCTTGGAAGAGTTCTCCTACTCCTAATTTTCAAGTTTCACCCAGTGGCATGATCCCTCTGTGAGAAGAACCACTTGACAAAGGGAAAGACCACTGTGAGCACCCAGCGGCCTCGCAAAGCCAAAGAGCTTTAACAAAACCCAGCTTTGATGTAGCCAGTTGTAAAAATAAATTATGTTTAATTATTGAATCTGTCCATATATATATATATGGGTATGTGTGTATATATGCATATATATATACATCCATATATATATACACCATGCACACGTTACTGTTTCACTTTTCCTGTTTAGTTCATGTTTCAGCTAAGGAGCTCTTTCAGAAATTTCCCACCTCCTGCTTGGCATTCCTTCTTCACATTATATTTAATAAGCATTTGTTGGTGTCTGATGGCATCTAGTTCAAATACCTAGTGAGATCAAACTTGGGAGAACATAAATAAGAGCCATAAGGCACTATATAAAATAGCCTACACCTTTCATGAACTGGAATGGATGTTTGTCAGTAATGAGGCACTGCAATTAAATGAAATAAGCCTTGGCAATAGCTCTGCCATATCTGCCCGTACAATACTCCCTCAGCAGCAACACTCCCATGGGAAATTAAATATACAGCCTGCGAATTAGCCAGCCTTATTGTCTGGGTGCCTGCAGCCGAGGAACCCTCAGCCCTGCCTCCAAAAAAAAGCCCTTGTTGAGGGAAGGTTTTGGGCTTCCCTGAAATTTGGGTGCAAGCTCAGGAGCAGGCACTGCCCGAGCCCCTGCGACATGCCCACCCTGGGGAGCAGGCAACCGCGAGGGGCAGGGAGATGGGGGAGAGACCTTGGCTCTTCTCCTGCATTGGTTCCCCTCCTGTGGGCTCTGTCCCCTGCAGCAGACCTAAGCGTGGGTATAATGTGAATGAAATAGTAGTAATAATAGTAATAGTAATCATCATCATCATCATCATCATCATCATCATCAAAACAGTGAAAAATAGTACTGCCTTCCTAGGATGAAAAAGTCCAAACACAGGTTGCCCCTTTCTCAGGAGACCACTCAGTCTAACTCTTCAAGTGGGCATGGTGATCTTTCATTTTCCTTATGGAGAGCTTTCCTATTATTGGGAAAGTCACGCGAGCTTGAGGAGAGCAAGGAGCACCCTGGTGATAATGCTGGGATGAAAACAACTTGTTTTGGCAAAATAGGCGTTTTGGGGTGACTCAGTGCTTCTGAAGGGTTTTTTGGATTAATGGCTACTGTCACCCCACAAAAACGTTGTGGGAGTGAAAGAGAGGAACCATTTTGCCAGCACACTTTTATCTGAAAGCATGAGGTGGGGACCGCTTTCCATGTCCTCCTGAATCATCTGCAGTCCATAGTCTAAGAACTACTCACTTGCTTTTTGTTGTCTTAATGTAGTTTTTCTTAAATTAAGTGTTTACTAGACTGGAGAAAAGAGACTAGGCATGTGTGGATGACTGGTTTCTAAGTTCTGGGCAGGAAAAATGAAAGCACAATTGCCTTCACAGTGAATGAAATATGTTGGTTCAACACCTCTTACTTTTTAAAGATAATTTAGTCAAATTCAGCTTCAGAGTTTTCTCTGGAAAACAATTTTTCCAAAATGTTTGTTGTAATTGATGTAATCAACATTCTCAAATTTCCTCCAAATGGATAGACTTGAGATTGCATTTTTTTATAAACAAGACGTTTAAAAAATTGCTCAGATCTAAAAGTGGTGCAACACTTCAGTAATTTCTAAGACAAAAACTATTAAACAGTTTTCTGCTATTAAATATGGTGGTAAGGGTGGCAACATAGTATTGTACTCCAATGTAATTAAGTTCTTTCAATTTTCCCATGAAACTTAGCTGCTTCAAAGTGTATTCTCAGAAAATGCTAACTTCTCCAAGCTAGGTAAATCACGCCAGAATGTAATAGTCTCTGCATTATCCTCACTTTCATGTAATTAGGTATTTCAGAGACTTTTTTTCCAGGACTTTTCAAAAATAGGACTAGGAAAAATCACGGAAGAGGACTGGGAATAGGGAGTTCAATAGTGAGAATCTTAATTAGAACATAAGACAGATGGAAAAAAGGAATAATGAAAATAGTGAGGGAAATTAAGAGCCTTTCATCTGAAGTAGAGATGGCAATATTACTTAGAGTTTGAAGAGGAGGTGTATGCAAGGTGAAATACTACAGATACATACAGCCGAGTATGGTTTAGACATCAGTTCATCAGACATCTTTTCCTAACAGAATAATGACATGAAGGTATTTAAAAATATTCATTTGATCATTACTTTCACAGGCGTATGTACAGGAAATACTAAAATGCATCTTAGTTTGGTAAAGAACCCTAAGAACAGAATTAACAGACAGAATTTAGTAAAATCCAAAATCAAATCAGGTACTAACATAATAAAAATAAGTATTACAGAGAGCTGAAATAATCTATATAAGGGGTATATATATATAAAAATAATCTATATAAGGGGTCTGTGTCCTTTCACTTCACTGCATTCACAGCTGAGTGCTCTCCGGCATGGTGGGAACTGCTGATCCCACCTCCTACGCTGTCCTCGGAAAGAGCTGGTATTGACAGCTGTCGGGAAAGGGGAGTGGACTTAGTAGTCTGTTCTTCTGATTTGCAGTGGTAATTCCTGCAGTGCCGTTGCAGAAGTCGAAAAACACCAAAATGATCAGTTGTGTAGAGAGAAAGAAAGAGAGAAAGAGAGAATGAAAGAGAGAGAGAGAAGGAGAAAGAGAAGGAGAAAGAGAAGGAGAAAGAGAGAAAAAGAGAAAGAAAATAAAGGACAAAACAAGATTTCTCTTCTGCAGCTGGGGATCCTATGAACCTGAAGAGACATCCCTACCATGGAAGCTTGGTCAGATGCTCAGCTGACGTACACCAGCAGAGCTTCCCTATCTTCAGTGGGGCTATTCCAGTTGGCACCAGCTCGGATCTAACCCGTGACTTTACACTTCCCAATCAAGTCAAAGTTTAATACTGCCAAGAAAGAGGAATGATAAATGCAGCTTTCAGTTACTGTGGAGGAATTAGGAGTCCTGTAAATCTGCGCCCCATCTTGGGACGTAGAGCTTGGGCCACCCTCCTCTTGGTGAGGGACATCGGAAGCGGTGTGCTCTTTTCAGCCTGGTAAGAGCCGAGTCTGAAGGATGTTGTTTAGCAGCTAGTAATTAATATAGTTAGCTAGCTAACTAATCAGTGAGCTAACTAATATGCACTGTTGCTGCTCTCCAGAGAAAAATGTTTGGGCTTTGTCACCAATGGAAC